>NW_026622763.1:75000528-75310144 GCF_023065955.2 Ursus arctos
GCTAAGTTGTGCTGCAGTAAAACTCCCAAGTATCTCAGTGGCTTTCAACAACTCAGTTTTGTTTTCTCTAACACTATGTGTCCATCAAGGCACAGCCGTTGAGCTACCCCACGTCTCCATTCCAGGACCTAGGCTGATGGAGCGGTCTCTCTCTGGGCATTGCTGCTCTTCTGGCAGAAGGAGAAGAAACACTTCAAACAAGCTGGCTCTTAAAACTACTGTACGGGAGTTACACACATCGCTTCTGCCCACATTTTATTGGCCAAAGCAAGTCACATGGTTTCTCCTGACTTCAACAAAGAGGGGATGAATAATCAATCCACCCACGGGGAAAAGCATGGCAGGGAAAGAAAATAGAAAGTGACAAACACTAGTACAATCTACTACAGATGTCAATGGAGAATTTATCTCCTGAATTGGAAAATGATTTGCTCCTAAATGGAAGGAAGAAGAACCATCTCTTTGTCGAGGGGAAACATCTAGACAAGAGTATTTGGAACCCAAATGCACAGATATAAGAACACATCTAGGAAATCACTAGCAGAGGAAGCAGTTTCTTTTTTGCTGTTTTGTGAGAAAGTGAATGCCAAACAAAGGGGGAAAACAAGGAAAGGGGTGCTGTTAGGGATGGGGGGAGAGATTAGGAGCTAGGGAAACCCAGACTTGGAGAGATGACACCATTTTCTGCAGCTCCAGGCGCTTCCAGCTAATGACTGTGTGCAAGCAAAATGTGAATGCAAAGGATGCCAGCAAGTACATAAAAGGCAGAGAAAGAAGGATCAACATGTTTTGCTGCCATTTCCAGGAAAGAAATGGTGTCCCCAGCAGCCTCCCACAGTAGATGACCAGAAAAAAAAAGCAAACACAAATAACACTCATTGAAAATCCGAGTCGTGACTACTGTGTTTCACAGCACATCCTCCCTCCAATCCTGGCTGCAAACCAGCCCAGCCACTTGAAGCAGCGTTGGCAGCGCTGCTCTCTCTTGGCACCGGCTACGCATGGCAGCTGGATGGCTTGTAGTCAGTGTAGTTCTGCAGCTGGTGGTGGTGGCAATTGGCAAAAACTAACTGTCCAGATGGGCATTAAATTTTCTTTAATGTTTATAATATGTCAAAAGAGAATAATCCTATGTCAAAGTGGCTTAGAACTTTTACTCAGGAGTTTACAGAAATTCCTTTTTGACAAGGCAGAGGTTGCTTTATTTCAACTACATATGTGGGTTGTCTTCCCTTAAATTAGGTCGGGTGCTCCTCCACAGTGGAGTCTCCTTTGGCTCAACGAGGTGGGGGGAAGTCCAACCTACCCCTTTCTCAGGTTCTCCACACTCTGTTGATCGTCAACCCACATTTAGCAGTATGGTCACAGGATCTGAACTGAGGGTCCAACAGCAAAATAATGCTTTATTCTGGAATTTGTATAATCCTCAGAGGGACCAGTACCATTCAGGTAACGTTATAAAATCAGGAATAAAGTAGTAACTGCATTGTATAGAAGAAAGAGTACTGGGCAAAACATTTTCAGACATATAAGACAAGCAAGGAATTAATATCTGAAATATATAAATTTAAATTGCTATAAATCAATGAGAAAAACAAACCAACAACCTATTTTTAAAATGTGCCTAGGGTATAACTTGCAATTCACAGAAGAGGAGATTCAGATGGCCCGTACGTTATAAAATGGTGATCAACCTCACTAGTGATCAGGGAAAAGCAAGATATCCTGCTCCCCAAACACACTGAGGACAAGCTAGAGACCGTCAGTATCGAGAGTGGTGAGCACGTGAGGAAACGAGTACTCTCACAGCTGGGGGAATAACCAAATAGAGCAGTATAGCCACTTCGGAGGATAATTTCTCAGTAGCTAGAAGTTAAAAATACTCAAGCCCATGACCCAGTAAATCCTTCTTCATATCCACCTCCCCCCCCCCATCCAAGAGCACTCACAGATGTACAGAAAAAGCCTACGCACTAACATTCATTACAGCAGGATGACTCAAAAGTATGGTTCGTGGACCTCCAGCATTCCCCGAGAGCTTGTTAGAAATGTTAGAAATGAGGTCGAGGGCCCATCCCAGAACCACTGAGTATGTGGGGATGGGGCGCCTCTGAAGGTTCTGTGCCACCACTAAACTTCGAGAAGTGCTGTCATAACACTGTTTGTAAGGAAGGAAAATGGAAACGATCCATCTGTCCATCACACGCCATGGCTTCTTTATATTTCAGAAAATTACCCAGCAGTTTAAAAGAATGGGGCAGATACATGCCGATCCAGAAAAATACCCAAGATAGACCTATTGCAGAACCACATGTAAATTCTAATGTTAACCATGTTTTTCAAAAACTACAGAACAATATCATCTATTTCTACACACACATTTCCACATACATGTGTACATGTATGCATATGCATAAACACTCAGCAAAATGTCTGGAGAATATACGTCAATTGATAATAGCGTTTGTTCTGGGAGGGATAATAGGATTGGGAGGGCAGTCAAGGAAGACTATAATTCTTCTACCTTCTGGTTTTTCTAAGAACTTATATATGTACGATTTGTGGCACTGTATTTTTAGCTGGAGATCTAGGTTCTAGACCCAGTCTGGGCAGGACCCAGTTGTGTTGTCTTAAGCAAGTGCCAGCCTACCTGACTTCAGCTTCTTAACCTGCTAAACCAGAAACTGGGCAAGTTAATCCCAGAGTCCTTTTACTCAGCTTTATCACGCTATGATTCTTGCCAGAGTTGTCTGAGTGTGAAAATCAGGTTGCTTAATAAATCTGACCAAAGAAATAAAAAGGCACATGCATATCTTGTGGCCCTAGAGGAACTAGTTAATAATCATTTCCACATGTCATCTTAGGACAAATGACTTACATGAGATTTCCTGTGTTTAAATATCACTGTGGCTATGAGAAGCTCTTTATTTTTAAAGTAAAAGTTTAGAGACCTGGTCAACTGCTCCCCAAAATTTTCCAAGGGCTTGGATTTTAACTCAATCTTCAGGACTCTGGTTCCAGTAGCATTAGTGTGTAAAAATAAATAATATGACTGCCCTACAGGATGGATTGGCTCAGATGCTAATCACACATGTGGTGAGCATGTAATTACATGGGGCACATAGATGATGTCAGACTGAAGAGCTACAGGGAAAGTCAGTATCATGTTTCCATCCTAACAGAAAAACTAGAGATTTGTGTCACTCACTCGCATTTTTCAGTTTTATATGTCACTTTTTTAAAATTAAGAAAGAGAAGTCACTTGTATCATGTATGAATCTGGATTGGTTTTGACCAAGATAGAGAGAAATCTAAATAAACCAGAATTCCCATGGGGGGGGGAGAGAGAGAGAGAGAGAGAGATCAATATTGATAAAATAGGAATTAAAAAAAATTATACTAAAAAGCAAAGAATAAGGCAAAACTAATTACAAAACTCAATCAACTTTGCCCCTTAAGAGAAAGTCCTGCTTCCTTGATCAAATGCAGTATTCAGACATAGCAGTGAACCAGAAAGAGCTTTAGAGACCATTAACAACCCCTGTCATTTTATAACCAGTTAATGATAAATTGGGGACTAGAATCCAGTTTTCCTGTCTCTTCAGCCACAGATCCTTCCTGAGTGTAGACAGCACACACATGAATGCCTTTAGCACCTGTACGCAAGTGGATGAGTCAAACCAATTTCATGAGGCAGCTACTTTTGAAAAAGAGTTAAATGCCTTTCATTGTATATCTTTAAAGTTAATTTTTAAGAAGATTCATGGAGGAAAACATTCTTTTATAAATGTAAATAGTATACCTATTATTAGCACTTAGTAATTTTGGATATGGAACAATTTTCTATTAGTCTTTAAAAATAAATAAAACGATACAAGGTGCTGGTTACTCTCCATGGACCATCCTAGACCCACTTTCCATCCTTCTCTGCTCGGCTGTGGTTCCTGGAAGCTGACCTCCACAGCAGGCTTCCCTGCCTACAGGCTTCTGCTGGGTTTGTCCAGTGGGAATAAGGCAGGAGAGATTAGTATTTGGAGGAGAAAGCAAAGTGGGTGCCTTAGCCCTCTGCACCCCAGCCCCCATTCCTGCCCCACCTCCTCACTACCTTGCTGGAAGTGGCCACCTGGAAGTCCCTCTTTCAAGGCTCTAAGCTCTCTCCAGACTTGGTAACAACGGTCCCTGAGTCCCTCACCATCCCTTAGTGGTGTCCTTATTGGTGTCCAGCTCATATCCCTGTAACCAGTCCCTTCACAAAACCCTTTTCAGTTAATTCCTTAATTGCACCATCAGTTTCCTGCCAGGACCCTCACTGCTCACTGCTCAGAGTAATAAGAAGCCTGTAGGTATCTATGAATACTGGGATAAAGCCAGCAACTGGCAAATGAAGTCCCATGCCATCCCTGAAAAAATCCTGGCCCGGGACACATTAGGTCTTGTGCAATTCAAATCTGCCTGTCTTCATGTTCTTCCCCTGTGTTGGGAGAGGCCACCTGCCAGGGACCTGAGAATCTGAGGAGTTCTTGCTGGGTGTGTGGAGAATGCAATGGCCTGGGCACTCTGGACCCAGGTCAGTTGGATGAGATAATGTCTCTCTCTAGGACAAACAGCAATCTCACTTCCCACTTATTACAAATAGAGGGTTCCTGAGCTCAGTGTTCCTTGTCTGGACACAAACCCACTCAGTACTCTGCATCCATCTGGTCCATCTATGTTGCCCCAATGGGATGTGGGGAACAAAGGGAACTGTTCATACTGCTTGCTGTGCTAAGTCTGGCCCAGAAGTCTTATGTCTTCATCAGCATCCATGAAATAATGTTGTAAGTAAAGGGTAAAATCTCAAATCCTGACATCCTCATCTATTGCACTTGGCCACACTGGCTTCTTGCCTTCTGAGGCACATAGCTGAGTCTTGTCTGTAGGATTTTGTACTTTCCATTCCCTTTTTGTGGACTGCTCAGTCCAAAGGTCTTCACATGACCAGTTCTGACTTTTCTCAAGCCTCAGATCACTTGTCATCTTCTCAAAGAGGCCTTCCTTCACCATCTAATCAAGACTCACTGGATCCCCCACCCATTTTATTTTCTTCTTAACATTTTTCACACTGTCACATTATTTTTCAGTTATGTGTTTGTTTAATGCCTATCTTTCCCCCACTAAAATGTAAGGTCCAGGAGAAGTGGTGTCTTTTTGGTCTTATTCTCTATATCCCCAGAACATAGCATAGTTCCTGCCCCCAGAGAAGTAGCACAAATGGATATTTGGTGAGTAAATGAATAATTAAATGAATAAATGGAATAAGGGAACTTCTACAATGTTATACTTTATTAATTATACATTCTTTGACTTTTAGGTGTCTCATCTCTACAGTGGTGGTAAGAAAGTAATATGCTTTCTGTCAGATATATTATATTGTATTATATGTAGCATATAATTGTATATTTATATATAACAAATTTCATCTTATGTGTTACATATAACAATCAAATAATATAACAATATTCTGAAATCTGTGAAGTACAATAGCATTCCTATAAAATGCAAGGTTCAATTTTAACATGAATGAATACATGTGGGGTCAACCTTAATATTTTCTGTTATACATTTACAGAGAGAACATAATAGTCACTAGATGCATGTTCAACTCAGAAAGGGGGTGCTGGAGAAATGAAGGCGTGAGAGAGGCATTTCTCAACACGTCTAGTTCTAAGTAATAACACATCAGTGTCTTCTAACCAAAAAGCACTGCTAAGGGCCCATCCAGCTCTAAGTCACCACAATTATAGAGACATCCTGCAGAGATGACAGGGCTCCAGTGACTTCCAGAGCTTTACCCTCACTAATGAGGTAGATTCCACCAGCCCTTCAGGAAAACCAGGCTCACTGCCCGGTGCTCCATCTGGGGCTTGGAATGTTCACACTCTCCTCTCCCCCAGCATGACTCGTCTGTACAGTTTTGCAAAGCCTCCTGCCATGTGGATCATTTGCATCCCTATGCTATAAAACAAGTCTGATACAATATTACAAGGTGGAAGAGGGCAGAAGTCTTCCTGCTTTAGATATTTATATATAGCCCCTAACAACTGGAGATTCACTGGGGGGGTCTCCACAGAAGAAATGATGGTGACCTCCTCAGCTTCCTTTCAGCTCCCTCCTCCCCTTTTCCCAATGCTCCATTTAGTCACTTCTGTTCCCTGCCTGCATCTGCCTGGCCTCCCACCCATTTTTGGTGGTCCTATCCAGGGATGGGGCATCCTAAAAATCTGAACATAGAGACCATACGGTAGGAAAAAGCCTCATGCACTGCTGAGGAGTAATTAGAAAAACCTCCAAATGTTGATACCAGTGACTTCATGAATACAAGGTTTTATGGTTAGATCGGAGAAATCCCTGTGAAGATTTGAAGTAAATTATGTGTAAGAGAACTTTCCTCATCTGTTAGGTACACAGTTGGAGTATCTATTTAACAAATACTGCCAGAGCATACACTAGGTGCCAGGCAGCGTCCAATATGACAGATGCTATTAAACATCACCAAATTATTAAATATTACTTTGCTTAATCCTCACAAAACCCCTTGGAGGCAAGCACTGTTATTCCCCCATTCTAGAGATGAAAAATTTGAGGCACATAGAAGTCAAGTAACCTGCCCGAAGTCACACAGATGACAAAGCAGCAGACCTGGGTTCTGACCCCTGGCAGCCTGGTTTTCAGGGGCCATCTCTCAGCTGTTGTGCCATATGGCCACCTAGATTATCACCAAATCTCATATTGCGCTAACATTCATGATTTGGCTCCCTCGGTGCCTTAGTTTCTGGTATATTCTAACATGTCTAATATTCATAAAATAGATTATTTGGTCAGAGTCCCTCTATCTTATACGCCTGCTTTCTGGATTAGTGTGGGAGACGGGAGAGGGATTCCACTGTCATTTAGAATTCAGAAGTACTGAAAGCTACCGCTTTTCAGGGCCCAGCAAAGTCAGCCTGCTATTTATCAGAGAACTTATTGTGGATACATTAAAGAAAATGTCCCCAGTGGACCCAGGCATGTGGATCCTGGAATCCGGATGTGCCTTCTGTTGTGACAGCTCTGACTACACATGGGACCTTCAAAAACCCTGGGCCATGCCCACCAGCTCTTTCCGGGCCCCACCTTCCCCATCCCCCTCACTAGCCCTGAGACTTTCTCCAACCTGGACACGCAGCACTGGTGAAGTTCTCCTGTGTCATCTAAGTACAACTCTGGGAGTAGCCCAAGGCCCAACAATACGCCTCGGTGTCACTCATGGTTAAGCGGCCCACATCTAGGCCTCCCTTCTCCTGTCTCAACACCCAGATCAGCAAGACACAGTCCCAAAATATTTAATAGCAAAAAGCATTAAATAACAGGATGAGGCATGATGAGCAGGCAACGCGCAGAGGATTTTTAGGGCAATGAAACTATTCTGTATAACACTGTCAGGGTGGACACATAACTCTACACACTTGTCCAGATCCACAGAAAGTACAACACCAAGAGGGAACCCTACTGGGAGCTCCGGCCTCTGAGTGATGACGATGTGTCAGTGGCTTCATCATGGGAACAAATGGACCACTCTGATGCTGGATGCTGATAGTGGGGGAGGCTGGGGAGTGTGTTGGGCAGGCGGAATGTGCGAACTCGGTGCTTTCCCCTCAATTTTTCCACAAACCTAAAACTTCTCTAAAAAAACTGAAATCTATTTAAAAAATAACAACATGAGTTTCTATTTCAATCTCCTGAAGAAGAGGCAAAAAGAAAATCCCACCCTAAAACTACAACCACATGGCACCTCTTTTGTGTCTACCCTAAGACCGCAGCCCGCTGCGGTTCTCCTGCCTTGTCTTCGGGTCCCCTTCTCATCCTCTGTCCCTCTCTGTTTCTCTTTCTACTTACAAATCCACACACAGACATTCACACACAGACACACACAGAGCAGCAGGTAAGTCACGTTAGCTTTTCTCACATAAGCCCACTTAGCTTCTCTCTTTACAGTTTTCCTTGTGCCCCTTATTCCCGTTCAACAAAGTACAGACAACCTGGATGGGGCCTACATGAAACCCTCCTTCACATGTCTAGCTGGAAATGCTGTTAATGCAATAAGGTAGCATTATAAGTGCAAATTTGAATTTAAAATTGCACATTGTACAAAATTGTGTGATTTTAAAACAGCACAATTTTAGTAACACTAAGAGCTTGGCTTTACACAGATTTTGAAATAATGTGTATCCCTCGCAAATAAACATTTATAAAGATTACCTTAAAATTGATAAAATGAATAAACTGTAAACCGAATTTAGCCATTGCCATGGCTTTAGCCACAGGAGCCTATGAACGGAAACACCCACCATCCTCTGGCCTGACTTGTGGCCTTGAACTACGGCAGCTGAGAATTCCATAAGGGCATTGGATGCAGCTTTTGATGAAACGAGGAAGATTGCTGTTATACTCTAATAATTTTGTTCCTGCTATATAACTTCGGTATCATGGCTATGCAGATAATCACAACACACTAAATTACAGCTTTCATATGGAATTCAAGATTTCATTTTCTACTAAAAGTGTTAGGTATGTTCCAAAGAAAGATAATGTATCCATGTTCAGAACCATGCTTTTCCAGCATATGCGGCCCTGAACTGAAGCGCTGACTTGCCGGTTCATGATGCGTCTGCTAAGTGTACAGTCTGTAGAGAAGTACTTTCCATTGTTCAATAACATGTCCTATTTAATTGCTCTAGTATTGAATAACAATCCCTAAAGAATTTTCACTTCCAGCAATAGTTTCTGACTTTCCTTTGGTGTCTAGACAATAATGATTTACTGAAATGTGTGGGGAGTAACATAAGAAAAGTCCTCAAAAATATTTCATATTTATAGTTAGTGGACTTAGGGGGAGGGAAGACAAAACAAAGCAACATTATGCATTGCTACTAAGTGTCCAGATCAAAATAATTTTGATAGAAATATGATTTAATGATCAAAAACCCCCATGTAAATGAGTTATATTTGATCAAGATGACAACGCCAGGGTCAGAGGTGAGAAGTCTATGAAGTCAAAATACTTTTCTATTAAAAGTTCAAAGTAAAGCAACAAGTAATCCTCAAGAAACAAAAAGTTCCAGAAAATTTGATTCTTTTCCACACCGGGTACCATCTTTTCCATAAGTATTCATAAATAAACTTTTCAACTACAGTTTTCAGAGAACCTTTGAAACTGAGGGTTCAGAAGCCCTTGGAGTCCAATCTTTCACTCCGCATCTGAATCTTTAGCCACCAAGCATTAGTGGGACCCTCGGAGTCTACTTGAACCCCTCTTGATACCACTCTACTCCATTTGAGGTAGCTTGGTTGGAATTACGCTGCACCAGGTGACATTAACTCAACGCTGTAGGATAATCAAAGAACTGCACTCATTCATATTTGCACAATCTAAACTTTAAAGCCTCCCGACAGTACAGCCCAAATTTTGGTGACTTTGAAAGAACATTTCCAAAATAAGAAATTTCTCAAATGACAATATTAGTTGAGTTCTGTTTAACCTGAAACATAGATATTTAACATTTGGCCCATTTTCTAAGCTTGGCAAGCAAGGTGTGAGGTACACAGCAAAGGGCCTGATGTCTTACTACTGCACTTTCAACAGAGTATAGACCTCCAGGGGGAGGGAAAGAAGACGTCAAGCGTGGCAATGGATTACACTGACTCCAGGACATACTCCAGAAATTGTGAGTTCTTAACAAAAACAAACACCAACCCTGCATAATAGATTGAATTGTCATTTGGTTCATATACTTGCATGCCAAAAAATTCTTAACATAAAATTCTTAAGCCACCATAAGAATTCCATACATCCGACCACCTATCATCATAGAATTAAAGGAGCAGCAGAGTATAGAGGTCTTCTACATTGTTTTGTGTTCTTATACATTATTACATTTACCACCTTCCAGACAGACAGAAGTCTTTTACAGTCATCTCAAAGCCTTTCTGAAGGAAGAAGCTCCAACCCCACTTAGTTTTACTAGCCCAAGAAAAATCACGAAGAAGGTAAACTTGCCTTTGACATTTTTTCATCTTCCCCTTTTGAGATTAGTTTTTCTCGTTTGGAAATCAGAGAGAAGAGCATTTAAGGAAGGAGAGGGAGACCAGTTAAAGAGTAATGGCAGGTGTTTGGTGCTAAGAAATGCCCAGAGAAGGCAGGCCCTCCACGGAGCACCAGGTGTATCACGGAGCTCTGGAGGCCTGCCAGGACTAGTTCTCGGGTGAAAAGTGAGAAGTCGACTTGTATCAGTATTTGTTGAGGCTCCAGCATTCCTTCCCCGCTTCACACACACTTGGCTCTGGAGACGGGGGTACGAAGGAAAAGGGACGAGTGGTGTTAGAGCTTGCCCCTCCAAAAAGGGAAGGTCTGAATGGTGGGGAAAGGTGAGCACTCTTGCCACAGCCAGGAAACACCCAGAAGTGTTCTCCAGAGTTTTTCACACGTGCCCAAACTCCTTGAACAATCTGCTGTGGTCCTGCAATCCAGGGACACTGCTCAGTGGCCACAGGTGCACAATGCCCCTTCCTGACTTTCCACACTCCCTACAGAGAGTTCTCCAGCATTCCTTTGCTTTGTACTTGTGTATCTGTGAATGCTCTCATGGTCCCTGGCTTTGCTGGAGATCTTCTGTTTGCTTTACAGAATCCACTTTCACCGTTTCCCAACTGTGGCCCAGAATTTTTCTATACCATTCCCTGCCACTCTAATAGTAGTTTTAGTGACTCTGTGTCTTATTAGCAAAAAATTCACCTCTTCATACTTGGATCCTTAGTATATTCTTTCCCTTTTAAAGACAGCATTTATTGGTTCCGCTCATGAAAGACGATTTTCCTAAGCCCCCCAGAGCTATTACCTATTCATGCATTATCCCGTACCTACCACTTTAAAAATTTACCACTCAGACAAGGACTGGAGTCTGTTCTTCCCTGCATATCTGGGATGGGGAGAATAGAGCCCTTTACCTCTTTACTTCAATATTCTCAGAAAAACCCAACCTAACACAAAGAGTATTCTGGCCATTGTCTGCAGCTTCACTCACAGCTACATGCTGAACAGAAAAGGGATCAATGACCCACAGTTAAAATGATACACTCTGAACCACAAGGAGCACCTGGCAGACAGCCAGAGAACTGCACAGGGCCACGAGCCCTCATTCTGCCGTGGAATCCCGCATCTTTCCAGGTTGAAACACTGGAGTTCTGAATATTCCGACCACATGCAAACTCACAGTGCACGTGCCCAGTGAAGGAGCCGACCTCCTCTCCATTCCCTGACTTTCGCGTGCGAGGGACCCTGGATATGCAGTTGTGAGTGTACTCCCTACTCTGATGGGACGGGAGGCATGTGCATTAGCCACCGGAACTTGAACCAGACGCAAATGTCAAGATGAGCACTTTATTACACCATGCAGTGTAGTCACACAAGTCAACGTCGGGACAGCAGAGAACAAGAGAGTGATGGAGCACTGCGGCCCATGACAAGACATCACCGTGTGGGTTTCAGACAATGAGTGCGCCATCCCTTCCTGTGTTGGATACATCATTTAGCGCAACACTTTTATTACTACAAAGGAGGCTCCACATAAAAATGTCAGCAGCATCCAGTTGACTCATGGAATTGAGAACTGCGTTAGCTGCCGATTTAAATTAATTTTGCTTCTTGAACCACGAAAAATAGTTCTTTGAACAAGAATTCATGACAAATACACATGTGTAAAAGGCTTTTAATCATAATTATTTTAAATACATAAAACACGGTTTAAGACTCTCAGCCTCATTAATTTCTTATGGTATAAAAGAACAAAAACAGTAAATGAGAGAAGTATAAGTCATAATTTAAATGTATTACACATGGTCATTTAGCTCATTAAATGAAAAGATTCTTTGTAAACTCTGGGCTATGGAATAGTTCTGCATTAGCCAAAGACGAGGAGCAATGTTACAATTTTCTTATTGAGAACCAATGTTTTATGTCATTTAGACCTACAATTCAAACAGCAGAATCAGAATAATGTAATCATTTCATAATACCTTGGACTTCCTCTTTCAGAGCACTTAACTCTGCAGAGTCCCAAAGAGCAGGGGTCACATTCCCAAGACATGGCACACAGTAAGGTCTTAGTAAATATCTCAGAGGAAATGGCCTTAGGTCCCTTTGGGAAAAGTACAGATGAGCCATTGCCATGTATATTTGCCATGGTGTTGTGGATCCTTCCTTCCAAGGACTTGGCCTCCCATCTCAGGTCTGAGAGCTGGCCCATGTCCAGACACTGGTAAGGGATTGTGACTTCTTGGGGGGATGCTTGTCCTCAGCCTCCTTGATCTCTTTTTACCGTATAGACTGAAAGATTCCTTTGCTGAGATTATCTAGCTGTGTTGTAGTAATCATTTCCATGGTTCCACATGGATCACATCTCCCTGCCTATTACTACCACCTTGCAACCTAGAAAGGAGGATGGCCAGCTGGAGACCCAGGGAAAAGTTGATGCTGAGGTTCAAGTCTGAAGGTGGCCTGCTGGCAGAATTCCCTCCTCTTCAAGGAAGGCCAGTCATTTTCTATTCAAGTCTTCAACTGACTGGATGAGGCCCGCACACATTATGGAGGACACTGTTTTACTCAAAGTCTACTGATTTAAATGTTACTTTCATGTTTAAAATACCTTCACAGAAACATCTAGAGTAATGTTTGACAAAATCTCTGGATACTGTGGCCTAGTCAAGTTGACACAAGAAATTAAACATCATGCTTATATGATGAGCAATTCTGTGGGGAACAGGGCTCCAAAGCAGATCCAAAAATCACGTGAGAGAGTCTGGAAAAGGGACTGGCTTGGGATCTCAATGGTGGTGAGGGGGTGGGGCCAGGGTGAGGGTTCCCACAGTCAAAGGTTTGCGTGGTTTGATCCTCCCTCCAGCACCAAAGGAGGTAGCACACAGACTTCCTTAACATGGATGTCTAGATGTGGGGTGCAAGGGAAAGAGAGAGGGGTGAAGCTTAAAATATGTTAGCAATTACACATCAGGAAATGGGAGTCAGACTGTGTTACAAAAGGGAATGCAGATTTTAACCAATTCAATGTTTAAGAAAGTAAGAGGTAGCAAACTCAGAGGAAGAAATATTAACCAAAGTAAATTTAAATCCTACTAGATGAAAACTGCAAACATGAGCCACTTAAAAAGGAAGTCCACTTGAAGCTTCCACTACACACAGTGGAAACTAACCCAGGGTATTGGGGCACCTGGGTGGTTCAGTCAGTTAAGTGTCTGCCTTCAGCTCAGGTCATGATCCCAGGGTCCTTGGATGGAGCCCCACGGTGGGCTCGCTGCTCGGCCGAGAGCCTGCTCCTCCCTCTCCTCCCCACTTGTGCTCTCTCTCGCTATCTCTGTCGCTATCTCTATCTCTCTCTCTCTTTCTAAATAAATAAAAAATAAAAAGAAAGAACCCAGGGTATCATAGCTGGCAACTGGAATGCAGCCAGGCAGTACATTTCTAGGTCTAGAGAGGAGCTAGGCCAGATCTCCCTAACACATCAATGATTCTTGTTCTCTCCATATTGAGAGCATTTTTGATGGAGCAACAACCTAAAAGCCAGTATGTTCCTAGGTGGGGAGGAATGAAAAAATTGGGAATGTAGTAGAAGTGTACAAAAATGGAGAAAATCTCCAACCAGTGGGATTACCCAGAAAACTCCCATATAGTCTCTAACTTTGCAGAGAACCATTTTGTATTTCACATTACTTAAGGTAAAATATCAGTGCCCTCCATTCCAAGTGTCTAAGAGCACCTGAGAGCACTTTAGGCCCCTTTAAGCCATTACAAGACTTCAATGCTGCCTTCCAGGGAGCCAGGAGGGTGGTGAAATCAACAAGCCTATAAATTAAGTCATGAGTCTTATTTTCCCAGCAAAGCAAGTTCAGAATGTACCACATAATTCTCCAGGCTTGACATACCTCCATTAAAGGGGATGCCCACTGAGTGTGGGATTACAAAAAGAAATTACAGATTTTCTAATAAATGCTTCAAACTGCCAAGAAAATCTGGTTCTCAGGATATTTTTTTCCTTTGCGGCTGAAAATAAACATGTTCATTGCTTTATAGTTTCCTGAAATGATGACATTCTAGTGTAATTGCAAATTCTTGTGACAGGCAAACAACTTCTACTGACTGCAATGATCTATGAAGTGCATTTATAATGGTTCAGAGTGGCCTTATCAGTAGACACCAGTATCAAGTAATCATCACAACAATTTTTTTGCTAAAAAGCACTTGGTCATGTATTTTCCCATCACATTATAACTAAAAACTTTTGCTCAATTTTTTATTTTTCCAATGCTCAGTCTTAAATGACACCTCTGCAAGTTCATGAGTACAAAGATGGACAGTAAAACAAAGACTGAACATAGTACTGCTTTCCTTATTATTTAAGAGAAAGTCTAAATGAAATATCCACTACTACAGTCAAATCATAGCTACACGGAGAATGAGGGGTTTTTTTTTTTCGGTAAGTTGGCTAAATCATCTGAGCCAAAGATTTCATTAATGTTCTCAAGTAAAATTTCAAGGCGAGAACTATGAAGTTGAAGTGAAACATATTCTAGAAGTGTTATTTGGTATGCCAAGGAATCTAAACTTCCCAAATTTACTGGACAATATGTAAATGTTCTTGCCAATTATCTAGGGCGGGCGTAAACACTTCATATGGAAGATCTACCCATCACCCACATTCACACTCACGATTCCAATCTATAGACCTCTCTTGGACCAAAGAGATGCTGGAGGCTTCGGGGTCTGCTATTTGATAGCAGAACAACAGCCCAAACGTGTTGGCTGGGTCCTGCAGCATCTTCAGGATACAACTCCTCTCCTTCCACAGGCCCAGAACTTCCCTCGCCAGGTTTCGTTGTAAATCACCACATTACTGGTCTGGCAGCCTGTGGGCAGGCAGGGTATACATTCTAAGTGGGGTGCATATTGGGCTGCAAAAAAGACTGCATCGTGTTCAAGGGAGAAGGGGATGCCAACCTTGGACAGGAAGGAATGGACCATTTCCACAGGGCTAAAGAGTGCAGATTAATATGGGGATTCAAGATTTTCAAGTGTATCACCCCATAGGTCTCTATTCCAAATCTCAGGGTCCCATTCATTCCCAGCCAGGGCCCTAACCTCAACGCATCCAAACTCTCAGGGTTGATGAATCTGTGTGATGTTCCACAGCCCTTATTAGTTAGGTCAGGTTCTGATCCTTAGCCTTTTCTGCCCTCCTACTATAGGAGATGAGAGCGTCCCTACATGCTAGCAACTAGGCTCACTTGGTGAATAATTACCCTCTAAACATTGCTCCAATGTACCCTGATATATTGTTCCAATGTATCAATGGCTCCCACCAATCTGATTCCCAAATCCTTGTAATTACTACTCTCAAATTCCAACGGTGCATTCGTCTACACATATTCCTTCCCTGCTCACCACTAGGTAAAGTGTATGAACTGCACCAAAACCGTATGCCAGAGGGCTATCAGTACGCCATCTAACACCAGCAATGGGGGTCCTCACTGTCAACCAGTGGCACATGAATCAGCTCCAAAATCTCTGTTGTAGATTGTGTTCTTTGGGAAATAGACTCTGAGACTCTGGGACTTGCATGCAAGGGGTTTATTGAGGAACACTGTCAGAAACACTGTCAGGGGTAAAGGCAGCGGGATTAGGCAGAGGGAGTTTAAACGTCCTGCAGTTGCAGTGGAGGCCTCAGCCCATCCACTGGGGTTAGAAGAGGGAACTGGAGCCAGGAAGCTCCCTCAGAGTTGCTCCAGTTGAAGCAAGGAGGCCAGGGCTTGGTAGCACACGCCAGCCAGTGGTTGTGTAGGTTCTTCCCAAGGAGGAAGCGTGACTTGGGCAAGGCAACTCTGTTTGTCTGGGGACAATTCCCAGGAAGAAACTCATCTGTGAGCTATGAGCAACCAACTGTCCTAGCAGCTGGGAACCGAGGGTTCCTGAAAGGGAGCCATGAGTGGGTCAGCACCTACTATGCGATTGAAGAGGGGTGGGTAGCCTGAGAACAGTTAGAACACACAGAACACATGCCCAGCTAGCTAGAAGTGATGGAGAAGCCTGATATTCATTTGAACAAAAATAATAAAAGTACTTAAGGCCATTCATCTGAAGCTCAAAACTAGGATTTCCCAACTATATAATGACATGGCAAGGTTGCTCACCACTGTTACCTCTTTCATGTTCCCCAGCTTATCTCTTCCCTGTTCTGCTTCTTTCACTGTTAAAGCATATTCTTGTGTATTTTCACAGATCTCAAATGTAAGTCATGTGAATTATTATGTATCATCAGATACTTTTCTTTCTATAAGGGTCTCTGAATCCTCAAAGATTCTTAAGTTGTAGTACTTTTCATTTATAACCTGCATATTATTTCAAATTACATTTTTGTAAGGTTTTAGCTATTACTGGCAGTAATTCACATGATGGGATTTAATCACCAATAGAACAATAATGTTGCCCTAAACAATTTTTGTGTTACACCCCTGACTGGGTAGTTGTACAATGACCACAGGCATGAATATTGTCTCAATTCTTGTCTAGGACAACAATAGGCTGCCTCCAGCCTTATTCATAGTATATAGTTGGGGGGAGGGGTATGGTGGCTCCAGAACTTTTAAAGAGGATGTCACTTAACCTGTGTCCCAGCTGCCACATCACTTGATTAAAGTTTACATTTTTTTTTGGCTCTTAAGTATTTATATATATTCCCACTTAGCCCTAGAGACCTCTGAACTTTCGGAATCCCAATTCCATATTTTTATTTGTGACACAGTTACTACCAATATTAAATGACATCTAACTGGATTCTGAGTATCACAAGATCATCTGAGTCTACAGTCACAATTTATAAAACAATCCTTCCTACAATACCTATTTAATATACATTTGCCATGTTTCCTTTTTTTTAAGATTTTATTTTATTTTTGAGAGAGAGAGAGAGAGAGAGAACGCGTGCACACGAGCATGAGTGGAAGAGGAGGGGCAGAGGGAGAAGCGGACTCGCAGCTGAGCAGGGAGCCGGACTGGGGACTTGATCCCATGATTCCAAGGTCATGACCTGAGCCAAAGACAGACGCTTAACTGACTGAGCCACCCAGGCACCCTATACATTTGCCATATTTCATCAATTTTAAGGTACATATTTCTTCACACTTTAATGTCTCTGAAATCAGGGTATGTCATCAAATTGCTGTCAGCCAGCTGTCAGTCTTGAAACATTACCATTGTTTGCACACTGTATTAATTTTCTATTGCTGCTGTAACAAACTGCCACGGGCTTTTGAGTCTAAAATGGGTCTCTCTGGGCTAAAATCAAGGTGTTGGCAGAACAGTATTCCTTATGAAGGCCCTGGAAAAATGCCTGTGCCAGTTTCTAGAGGCTGCTCTCTTTCCTTGGCTCATGGTCCTCTTCCTCCACCTTCAAAACAGGTCAAATTCCTCTCACATTGCATCACTCTGACTTCCTATTCCACTTCCCTCTCACGCATTTGCAAATCTTTTGATTAGGGTGGGTCCACAGGATAATCAAGGAAAATCTCCATATTTTTAAGGTCGATGTACTAAGAAGCTTAATTCTATCTTCAGTGTTAACTCCCTTTGGCCATGTAACCTATTCACAGGTTCCAGGGATTAGGACGCAGATAGCTTTGGTGGCCATCACTCTGCATACTGTACAGTGTATATCAAAACACGCAGAACTGGTGTCAGAGGTTTGGAAGAACATCTCAGAGACAATATTGAAGCATTCTCTTAAAATATTCTGCTTTTCCAAGACACTTAATGTCACAGAGTATATTATGTGGGGGGGGGAGTGAATACCAATGATTATGATCTGAAGGTGACTCAGAAAAGTCACACTCTGTCTAGGAAGAAGTTTGGGGGAATAGCTCATCTAATTTATTACATTTATCCATTCCATTTTATCTATGCACAAGAATAATGTATAATTAAAAATCTCTATCTAAAGAAGTCCAAAAGCACTCAATGACTCCATCAAACATAATTACATTTGTATCATAGGAGTCCCAGAAGAAGAAGAGAGAGAGGGGTGCCTGGGTGGCACAGCGGTTAAGCGTCTGCCTTTGGCTCAGGGTGTGATCTCGGCGTTATGGGATCGAGCCCCACATCAGGCTCCTCCGCTATGAGCCTGCCTCTTCCTCTCCCACTCCCCCTGCTTGTGTTCCCTCTCTCACTGGCTGTCTCTATCTCTGTCGAATAAATAAAATCTTAAAAAAAAAAAGAGAGAGAGAGAAAAGGGAGCAGAAAATTTATTTGAAGAAAAACAGCTTCCCTAAGCTGCGGAAGGAAACAGACATCCAGATCCAGGAGGCACAGCATCAAAATCAACAAAACCAGACCTACACCAAGACATATTGTAATTAAATTTGCAAAATACAGTGATAAAGAAAGTCTTTTTAAAAGATTTATTTATTTATTTATTTATTTATTTTAGAGAGAGAGAGAAAGAGAGTGGGGGAGAGGGGCAGAGGGAGAGAGAGAATCTCAAGTAGACTCCCCCCTGAGCACGGAGCCCAACAAGGGGCTCAATCCCACAACCCTGAGATCATGACCTGAGCCAAAATCAAGAGTTGGTCACCTAATAGACTGAGCCACCCAAGGGCCCCAAGAAAAATTCTTAAAAGAAGCAAGACAGGGGTGCCTCAGTGGTTCAGTCAGTTATGGGTCCAACTCTTGATTTTGGCTCAGGTCATGATCTCAGAGTCATGGGATCAAGCCCAGGTTGGGCTCCATGCTCACCAGGGAGTCTGCTTGAGATTCTCTCTCTCCCTCTCTCTCTGCCCATCCCCCTGCACACTCTCTCTCTTTAAAATAAATAAATAAAAAGCTTAAAAAAAAAAAAAAAGAGCAGCAAGACAAAAGAAGTCAGTAACTTACAAGGAAAAACCATAAGGCTAGCAGGAGATTTTTCAACAGGAACTTGCAAGCCAGAAGGAAACAGTATGATACATTCAAAGTGCTGAATGGGAAAAATCTGCAGCCAGGGATACTCTATCCAGCAAGGCTATCATTCAGAATAGAAGGAGAGGTAAAGTTTCCCAGACAAACAAAAACTTAAGGGAGTTTGTGACCACTAAATCAGCCCTGCAAAAATATTATAGGAGACTCTTTAAGCGGAAAGGGGAGACCAAAAGTAACAGTATAAAGGTGGGAAAAACAGAAACAGAAAAAAATACTATTTCTGTAAAAAAATAAGTCAAGGAGCTCACCAAAAAAGATATAAAATATAATAACATATACCTAAAACATGGGGAGGAGAGGAGAAAAGAATGTATTCAAACTTAAACAAGCATCTGCTTAATGTAGACTGCTATATGCAGAAGAGGTTATAAACAAACCTAATGGTAACCATATATCAAAACCACTAATAAACATGCAAAGAATAAAGAGAAAGAAATCCAAATATATCACTAAAGAAAATGAGCAAAACATAAAACAGAGAAAGACAAGAAAGGATTAGAGAAAAGCTCCAGAAACAACTACAAATAATAAAATGGCAATAAAGACATATCTATCGGTAATTACTTTGAATGTCAAAGGGCTAAATGCTCCAATCAAAAGACATAGAGTATCAGAATGGATTAAAAAAAGAAACAAGACCCATCTATATGCTGCCAACAAGACCTAAAGACACATGCAGACTGAAAGTGAGGGGATGGAGAAACATTTATCATGCAAATGGATGTTGAAAGAAAGCCTGAGTAGCAATACTTATATCCAACAATCTAGACTTTAAAACAAAGACTGTAACAAGAAACAAAGAAGGACACTATATAATAATAAAGGGGAACAATCCAACAAGAAGATATAACAATTGTAAATATTTATGCACCCAATGTGGAAGCACCCAAATACATAAAACAATAACGAACATAAAGGAACTAATCGATAGTTATACAATAATAGTAGAGGACTTTAATACTCTACCTACATCAATGGACAGATCATCTAAGCAGAAAATCAACAAGGAAACAATGGCTTTGCATGACACACTGGACTACATGGACTGAACAGATATATTCAGAACATCCCACCCTAAAACAGCAGAATACACATTCTTTTCAACTGCATATGGAACATTCTCCAGAATAGATCACATATTAGGCCACAAAACAGGCCTCAACAAATTCAAGATCGAAGTCATACCATGCACCTTTTCTGACTACAACACTATGAAACCAGAAGTCAACCACAAGAAAAAAATCTAGAAAGACCACAAATAAATGGAGGTTAAATAACATGCTACTGAACAATGAATGGGTCATCCAGGAAGTAAAATAAGAAATAAAAAATATATGGAAACCAATGAAAATGAAAATGCAACAGTCCAAAACCTTTCGGATGCAGCAAAAACAGTTCTAAGAGGGAACTACATAGCAATAGAGGCCTACCTCAAGAAGCAAGAACAATCTCAAATAAACAACCTAACCTTATACCTAAAGGAGCTAGAACAACAAACAAAGCCCAAAGACAGCAGAAGGAAGGAAATAAATGATACAGAAACTGAAACAAAAATAAAAACAAACAAACAAACAAACAAAACAGACCAAAGAAGCCAGAAGCTGATTCCTGGAAAAAAATAATAAAGTTGGTAAACCTCTAGCCTGACTTATCAAAAAGAAAAGAGGATCCAAATAAATAAAATCACAAATGAGAGAGAGAAATCACAACCAACACCACAGAAATACAAATAATTAAAAGAGAATATTATGAAAACCTATATGCCAACAAATTGAACAACCTAGAAGAAAAGAATAAACACCTAGAAAAATATAAATTACCAAAACTGAAACAGAAAGACATAGAAAACTTGAACAGATCAATAACCAGCAAGGAAATTGAATCAGTAATCAAAAAACTCCCAACAAACTAAAGTCAAGAACCACATGACTCACAGAATTCTACCAAACATTTAAGGACTTAATACCTATTCTTTTTAAACGATTCCAAAAAATAGAAAAGGAAGGAAAACTTCCAAATTCATTCTATGAGGCCAGCATAACCCTGATAAAAGCCAAAACCAGATAAAAACATCACCAAAAGAGAGAACTACAGGCCAACATCCCTGATGAACTAGATGAAAAAATTCTCAATAAAATACTAGCAAACTGAATCCAACAACACATTAAAAAAATCATTTGCCACAATCAGGCAGGATTTATTCCTGGGTTGCAAAGGTGGTTCAATATTCACAAACCAATCAATGTGATACATCACATAAATAAAAGAAAGGATAAGAACTATATGATCATTTCAATAGATGCAGAAAAAGCATCTGATAAAGTACAACACCCATTCATGACAAAAACCCTCAACAAAGTAGGTTTAGAAGGACTATAACTCAACATAATAAAGGTCATATATAAAAAACCCACAGCTAATATTATCCTAAATGGGGAAAAACCGAGACCTTTCCCCTATAGTAAGGAACAAGACAGGGATGTTCACTCTTACCACTTTTATTGACCATAGTACTGGAAGTCCTAGCCACAGCAATCAGACAACAAAAAGAAATAAAAAGCATCCAATTCAGCAAGGAAGAAGTAAAAGTTTCACTATATGTAGATGACATGATACTATACATAGAAAACCTGAAACAATCCACCAAAAAACTTCCAGAATTGATAAACAAATTCAGTAAAGTCACATGATACAAAAGCAATGTACAGAAATCTCTAGCATTTCTATACACTAATAATAAAGCACCACAACGAGAAATGCCATTTACAACTGCACCAAAAACAGTCAGATACCCAGGAATAAACCTAATCAAAGAGGTGAAAGACATGTACTCTGAAAACTATAAAACACTGGTGAAAGAAATTAAAGATAACACAAAGAAATGGAAAGACATTCCATGCTCATGAAATAGAAGAACAGATATTGTTAAAACTTCTGTACCAACCCAAAGCAATCTACACTTTTAATGCAATCCCTATCAAAATACCAACAGCATTTTTCACAGAACTAGAACAAACAATCCTAAAATTTGCATGGAACCACAAAAAAACCTGAAATAGCCAAAGCAACCTTAAAAAAGAAAACCAAAGCTGGAGGCATCACAGTTCCAGACTTCAAGTTACACTACAAAGCTGTAGTAATCAAAACAGTATGGTACTGGCACAAAAATCATAGATCAATGAAGCAGAATAGAAAACCCAGAAATGAATCCACACTTATATGGTCAATTAATCTTTCATAAAGCAGGAAAGAATATCCATGGGAAAAAGAATATTTCTTCAACAAATGGTGTTGGGAAAACTGGACAGCAACATGGAAAAGAATGAAACTGCACCACTTTCTTACACCATACACAAAAATAAGCTCAAAATGTATTGAAGACCTAAATGTGAGACCTGAAACCATAAAAATCCTAGAAGAGAACACAGGCAGTAAATTCTTTGACACTGGTGATAGCAAACTTCTTTCCAGATAGGGAGACAAGGGAAACAAAATAAAAAATAAAGTATTGTGACTACATCAAAATAAAAAGCTTTTGCACTGCAAAGGAAACAATCAACAAAACTAAAAGACAACCTATGGAATGGGAGAAGATATTGGCAAATAACATGTCTGATAAAAGGTTAGTGTCCAAAATATATAAAGAACTTATAAAACTCAACACCCAAAAAATAAATAATCCAATTAAAATATGAGAAGACATGGATAGACATTTTTCCAAAGAAGACATACCAATGGCCAACATACACATGAAAAGATGCTCAATATCACTCATCATCAGGGAAATGCAAATCAAAACTACAGTGAGATATCACCTCACACCTGTCAGCATGGTTAAAATCAGCAAAACAAGAAACAACAGGTGTTGGTGGGGATGTGGAGAGAGGGGAACCTTTTTGCACTGTTGATGGGAATGCAAACTGGTACAGCCACTGTGGAAAACAGTATGGAGGTTCCTCGAAGAGTTGAAAATAGAACTACCCTATGATCCAGCAATTGCACTACTAGGTATTTACCCAAAGAATACGAAAATAATAATTCAAAGTGATACATGCACCCCTATGTTTATAACAGCATTATCTACAATAGCCAAATTATGGAAGCAGCCCAAATGTCCATTGACAAATGAATGACTAAAGATGTGGTATATATATATACAATAGAATATTACTCAGCCATAAAAAGAATGAAATCTTGCAATGACATGGATGGAGCTGGACAGTATTATGCTAAGTGATATAAGCAGTTAGAGAAAGACAAATATCATATGATTTCACTCATATGTGGAATTTAAGAAACAAAACAAATGACCTAAGGGAGAAAAGAGAGAGAGAGAGGCAAACCAAGAAATAGACTCTTAACTATAGAGAGCAAACTGATTGTCACCAGAAGGGGGTGTTGGGGGAATGGGTTAAATAGGTGATGGGACCCAAGAAACGCACTTGTTGTGATGAGCACAGGGTGGTGTATGCAAGTGTTGAATCCCTGTATTGTACACCTGAAACTAATATTACACTGTATGCTAACTAACTGGAATTTAAATAAAAACTTAAAAAATAAAAATAAAATAAAGAAATAAAGAAGTCCAAAAGCAATCTCTACGTAAGTACAAAATAAAAATTCTAAGTGTTAAGAAGTATTGGGTCACTGAATTATATAGCTGGCAAATTTTTTTTCCATAGTACAGAAAATAATGTTATGACCTAGATTCAATGGTATCTTAGATTGAATAAAACACAGTACGCATCCACAGACAGCCTTTTCATATTGACACAAAAATATAAATTATATGAATGTAAATGTACACATTTATATTTTTCCAAGGACATAATTTTGTCTTGTATGCCTGTGGTTATAGTGTCATTACCACCAAATGTAACAGGATTATAAGCACTGCTTTTTTTTTATGTCTTGTAAGGAATTTGATTACTGCATTAAAGAATAAGAGCCAAAACATTATGAAAAGGTAACATGAACACAAGTTTGCAGATAAGGTTCATAAATACAAGGGCTAAGATGCTATAAGAAGGAGAATGTAAACAGTGTCCTGTAAAAGACAGAAGGTTATTTTTCTCTCACGTAATAGTGCTAAAGTGAGAGGCCCTGGCAGGGATGCAGCTTCTCCCGCAGGACTATTCAGGGACCAGCTTCTTTCCAGCCTGTTGCTCTGCCCTCCCCTAGGACAGCCCTGCCCTTGGCAAGAAGCAGGAGCTGGCAGAACTGTACTTTATCTGAAGAAAAGGCAAAGAGAGGAATTCTAGGGAAAGGGACTTTTTTTTTTTTTTTAAGTAGAAATTTTAACAGGGCATACGCTATAATCACAATACAATAAAATTAAAAGTAAATAAGAGAAGGGTGACCCAAATCATCTTAACAAGTTGGGACATCTAGAAATACTGTCTTAAATAAGCCTTAAGTAAACCCTGAAGATGAAGTAAAAAGAGAAACTAGAAACCATTGGGTCATAAAGACTATGAGATGTAGCAGGATCTTTGCAGGAGAAAATTTAAGGCTTTAAATTACTTGTTTTTACAGAAAAAAAAGCTTAAAAATAGAGAAGTGATCCCTCTAAAAAAAAAAGGGGGGGGGAAATAACCAGAATAAACCTGGAGAAACTAGGAAGAAAGAATGAACAATAACAACAGGTGAAATTAATAAAATAGAACACACAATGTAAAGGATAAATACATCATAAAAAGTTCATTCTTTGAAAAGACCTAAAATGTGATTTAAAAAAAAAATTCAAAACCTTGATTAAAGATAAAGGAAAGATAGCCAAGAAAAAAAAAAGCAAAAAGATGTTTAATAACCACAGATACAAAGAGATAAAAAATTATAAGAATACTGTATATAATTCCATAGAAAAAGAGTTTGAAAATCTAAAGGAAATGGATGGTTTCCTAAATGATTATAAATCACCAAATCAACCTAAAGAGTAAAAACTTGAATATGGCAATTACCACAGAAAGTACTATCATTTTGAAAGAGTCACCAGGGCAAAATGGCTTTATCCAATCTTTAAACAATTATAGTTGTGAACTTAAATTAGTCTAGACTACAGAAAAAGATGAAAGCTCTCAAATTTATTTCATAAAGAGGCAGAACCTTAATATCAAAACCTAGTAAAGATGGTAATACAAGGAAAAAAACTATAGATCAATTTCACTATGAATATAGGCAAAAGTCTCAACAAAGCAATTGCAAAAATAAAATCAACTTGCCAAAGAACTAGTATAGTATGACCAAGGATGGTTTACCCAATTCGGAATGCAAGGTGGCTTAATGGTAGGAAATCTATCAAAGCAATTCCTCACATCTACACATTAAAGAAGAAAAATCATTAAAAACATTAATAAATGTCAAAATGTTATTTGATATGACTCCGAAGTCCTCTCCAATTATAAAAACTAAGGATAACAGCAATAGAAAATAACTTACAGTACATGCTTATAAAAAAATCAAGAGCATATATTATTCTAAATAGAAAACATTGCCACCACCTTAATTAAAATTAGGAACATAGCAGATATGCTCAGTATGTTCATTATTATTTACTGTCTTGGTGATTTTTAAGGAAAATAAATAGCTGACCTAAATATTGGACAAGAAGATGTAAAACTGTGTATTTTGTGGGTAACATGAATGCATGGCCAGGAGCCTATGAGAACGCAAGTTAAGAAAAAAACTCGGGGGTGCCAGGGAGGCTTAGTCAGTTACATGTCTGACTCTTGATCTCGGCTCAGGTCATGATCTCAGGGTCATGAGATCAAGCCCCAAATGGGGCTCTGCGCGGAGCATCGAGTCTGCTTGAGAGTTTCTCTTGCCCTCTCCCTCTTCCCCTCCCCCATAGCTTGCACTCTCTCTCTAAAAATAAAAAAACTTCAAAATTAACAAAATTGGCAAGACAGCTGGATATAAAATAAATATCTAAGTATCAACATCTTTTCTTCAGTTAGGGATCTAAAAATGAAAAAAATACTCTATTTGCAATTGCAACAATAAAATACATAGAAGAAATTTTCCTAGAAAAATGCAGGACCTGTATGAAGAGGACAATAACACTACTGAAAGATATCAAATAAGGTCTGGCTAGTGGAAGGACATACCAAGTTCTTGGTTGGAAAGACTTAAACCATAAAAATGTCAATTATATCTTCTAATGTCATTCAATTAGAATTTCAACAGGGTTTATTTTGGGGCAGTGAGAGAGGGATTAGATCATTTTATTTTAAAATATTTTTGAAGAGTTATGAAAAAAAATTTTAAACTTGTGTATAGCATAAAATGCCTGAAAGGCAAAGAAAGCCAACAATGGATATAGAAAAAAACATATTTGCATCAGAGATGATATACAAAGGGATATATATAATATACAAAAAGATCTCACAATTTGATATTTTTAAAGGTAAATCTAATAAGTGGGCAAGGATATGAATATACAATTCTAAAACAGATATAATTTTTCAATAAACATATCCTTTAAACTCATCCAACAATGAAACTTTACACCTATGAGAGGAGCAAAAACTAATGAGAATTATAATATTTATCTCTGGTAAGGACACGGGGAAAAGATACTTGCAAATACTGCTAGGTATAAATGTAATGTGTTACAGTTCCTTTGGAAAGTAATATGGTAACTTCTATAAAAGTTTAAAATACATAATATATTCTTTGACATTACAGTCCCAACTTCTTCAAATCTATCCCACAGAAATAACACCACCACCAGTAAGTGAGGACATACGTATAATGATTTTTATTGAAGCATTATTCATAGAAGGAAAAAAAATGGAAACAAAGTAGTTAAATAAATTATGGCCCATTCAAAGCATGGAGTATTAAGTAGCCATTGAAAGGAATAAATAGGAGCTACTGTATATCAATTAATTTGGAAGGATTTCCATGAAATCCTGCTTTGTTTCTGTACACACATATATAGGTCTGTATATAACTGTATGAAAATGGAGGGAAAAAAATAAAAGACTACACACCATTTGTTAATACAGATTACTGGGATGGGGTAGGAAGAAAGGAAAGAAGGGATGTAGGAGTCCAGCAAAAAGAAAAAGAGAAAAAGAAGACTTTAAGAATGTGTAATATGATCAAATTATACATTTATGTTAAGTTATAAAACTGTATATGTGTATACACTTTTTTAATAGGAAAATTTAAACGTCACCTATTGGATTGTGATTGAAAAAACATGTAACTGAATTAAGACCCAGGGGAAAGACAACATCATAAAGCACTACAATTTAGTCACTATGGTAACTTGCAAAGTATTTTTGCAGAGCTGTTCTCACAGCTCCCACACGTACAATCAAAACAAATATGCTAAACACTAAACTTTAAAGAGAATTGGTCATTTTATGTGTTGTATTAACACATTTAATAGTGTCATTGTACATAATGTGAAATTTATGTTAAATCCATATAATATTATATAGTCAGGACCATCTATTTTGTTTACTTTGATGACTGGTTTCCAAAGGACTAATAGTATAAAGAAAAACTTTTGATGCTACAGTACAAAGTAAGGAAAGAGACCACAAGCAAAGGTAAGGTGTCCCTTTCAAATACACACATATACACACATCCATGTATGTCTATATACCTATTTACATATACTATATGGCACAGTGTATGCTATATTTGTATATACTATCAGCTTTTAACAATCCTATCCCTTAGGTATGTTAATTTCCATAATGGTACTAAAAGAATGAACTATGCTACCCCCATTTATGTATATAAATGATATGGAGTGATTTCAATTATGAACTTTGCCTTTTTCTCCTTACAATCTTATACATAAAAAAAATGCACTGCAAATTTTCTTGAAAAGGAAAAACCCAAAAACAATCTAAAAAGGATAGAAGATGATATTTGGGGAAAATTATTTTTTTTCTATTATACTTGATGAACTGTTATCAATTTTCACAAATACTTGAAATAGGAAGTCCCAAAGCAGTTGTGCAACAAAGTCTCATAAAGTAGTAGGTCTTTTGGTAAATTTAGAAATAGTTGATACTAGATGAATCACAGACCTGACCCCTGAAACAAATAATACATTATATGTTAATTTAAAAATAAAAAAAAAGAAATTACAAGGAGGATTATTTCCCACCAGAGATCTCACTTCTGTCCAACTATATCTGATACTCTCTTTGCGTGAAAGTCCCTGTCTCCTTCTTCAAATTTTACCTCCTCTTTCAAGAAGCCTTCCAGACTCCCTCCACTAGAGAATTTTTTGCTTTCTATCTATCCTCACTTACTACTGGTACTATAATGAGTGGTTTGCATATTCTTCCCCCTGCTTGGCTGTGAGCATCTTAAGGGGAAAAAAAAATAAGGTCTGGCCCTTTCTGGCCCTTCTGTGTTGACTGCACACATGCTTATCAATGGCCCATTTCTGTATCACTTATTTTCCATTTCTGTGTTCTTGCTCATATTTCATTACTTAATATTCTCAACCTTTTCAGCAATCTGTGTTTCCTACAAAACTGTTTGTCTTTCCCTCGGATGTTTTCTTGTCTCTACAGTCCATTTATGCCCAGCATAGAGATTTATCTCCTTCTTGTGTCCACACACGGCTTGAAATTGCTCTCTAATTACTCCATATGTGCATATTTCATATCCAAAGCAAGATCCTAAACAGAAATCATGGGGACTATCTAAAATTTTTCAAATATCCTAGTACCAAGCATAAGTAATTTCATCATTGATTCTGGTTAAATTAAGGAACACCCTTTTCCCCTCCTCTCTCTAGATTCTCATTGTACCATCAAATATGTTATTAAATTTATAATTTTCTGATTTGTATTTAATGGATGGATTAGGGAGCACACACACAAAGACAATGACTTCAAAATGCATCTGGCATCATACAATGGCGACAGCAGACCCTGGGAAAGTGATGAAATACGCCTTTCTCTACCACCCCAGAAGAGAAGCCAAGCTCTGTCTTCCTCGAGACAGCCCTTGCTCCTAACTGCCACACTTGTACATGGGGAACTCACATCTCCAACTGCCTGCAAGTATCTCCTTAGAAACATGATGAAACTATTCTGGAAATGATACATGAGGTCGAAAGAAATAATAAAAAATCAGGTGAAATATGAAAAACAAATAACCTAAGGCATAATTCTTGTCTAGTCTTCCAGAGAAACCCTCTGAGAGTTGTTGCGAGTTGCCTGGGAATAGTTATGGGAGGGGGATATATACTTGACAAGGAACTGACAGGAACTTAAAATATATATGAACATTCATCCTCAATCTTAAAAATAATAAAATTACCAAAAACAAACTAGAGAATAAAGGGGGGATAAAGTATTTTAAGTTTGGTGTAGTGTATTTATATAGACATTTTGCCCTTGTGAATCTCTACCACAAAGTCTTAGCTACTCTTCAAAGCTAATCATGATTTCATTACAAAGACAATTAAAACTCTAAGCCAGTTTTTGATATAGACTTTTTCATTAAAAAAAAAAGCAACAACAGAGTCGTATCAAGATGTATGTGTAGCACACACGAAAGAAGGCAGGGTCTGAATAGCTGTGGGAATGATATTTATTCCCCCTAAACATATGGCATTGACATCAAGAACTTAAAACTACTTGGGCCAAGACCTAAAACCAGCTGTAATGTGAATCTGCTAAAGAAGTAGAGAAAATTGCTGTTTTGCATTAAACTTCAGTTTCTTTCCAGAGCTATTATTTTAACAGATACTCATTATGTGTGCACTTCACTTCGTTATCACTTCTTCCTCTGCAAGGTTAGTTCAAAGTGTAGGACCAAAATCTTACAGAAAGCAGCAGCATAGAGAGTAAGATCTGTATCTCTAATTAAGCCGGTAGAAGATAACTTTTCCATACATCAATGTTCAAGTGAATCAGTAGTCCAGCTGATGCATCTTAAATAGATAGAAATCTTTACACTTCATCACTGAAAATACAGATGCCCTGAAAAGGGTTCTGGATAAATAATGATGGATATTAATCTTATCATCTATTTGAATAGGGATTAGTAAAGTTGAGAGCTGGCAAATTTTTAATACATTTTCAAAGCTGCTTAAAGGAGCTGTTGGTTTTTACTCATAATAGTGGGCTGGCTATATCTCCGTAGAAGATCCAGCATTCCTAATAAAGTACATAAAAGTTTAAAAATAAAAAAGCTTTGTGGCCAAAGCAAATAGTTCTCATTTGAGAGGAGAAAGGAGCCACGCATCATGGGGATCAGTGGCCCTACGTGTCCAAACTTACAAGATAATAGTCACGTTTCCACTTCTCTGTGATAGAAAATCTTTCTTTAATGAAGCCAACCAGAGGTTGGTAGCAATTTATTTTTCTGAATTTTTCCAGTATAAAATTCAGCCTTTCTCACTAGTTAAGAACATCAATATCTGTCACATTTAGACGCTATTTAAAAAATCTGTTCATGTAATATGGAAGAAAAAAAAAGAATCCACATCATAACACAGTGCGGGGCAGAGTAGAAGCACACGATAAATGTCGTTACTTTCACTTCGGCTTTATTTTTCTGTAAATTGGAAAGCAGTGGGAAAAAATGATGTGGAATTATTTTATACCAAGCTTACTCGAAAGATACTCCATTTTTTCTGGGCTTGAGGATTAAGAACTTGTCAAGAACAAAGTTAGTAGAAGAGATAATATCTTCCTTCAAGTCTGTATAAATCAACAAATCCTTAGTTAATGGTGGGTGAATTTAGATTCGTCATTTTTCTCAAGGAGCCCAGCTTCAGTTTTCTGAGAATAAAAAAGGCAAGGGCCTACTATGAACTCATTTGGAATAATGTGGATGTCCATGAGATTTATCTTTCTCTAATGATGTCTATCCTTCCATTGGTTTTGAATAGAAATGCTGCCTACCATGGTAGTTAGAAAATAACCAGGTAGAGCCCATTTCAGATCTTCCCCCAGACATTTAATTGTATCCTACCCAGGCTCAAGCCTTACTTCATTAATGTAAATAAAAATAGTTGAAAATAAAAAAAAAAAAAAAAATCTGTTCATGTTGCCATTTTCCCATGCATTTTACCCTCTTGGAGAGACAATGGCATGCACAGAGGGACTCCGGTATAGGACTGACCCCAGATCATATGCTGGCTCCACCATGCAAAGCTCTGTGGGCCTGAGCAAGTCAGTCAATTCGGTTAAGCATCAGTTTCCTTATTAGAGAAAGAACATCATAAAAATTTTGACCCAGACTGTTACAAAATGCCCAACTCAGTACCTACCATACAAGGTACTCAATAAATAGTAGATGATAAAACTGTTTTTCCAGGATGGTATGTACTGAAGAATACTCTCGTAAGTTGTCTCTTACCCACTTGTTACGCTACATCAGACACGATCGCTGAATAGGAGGTGACTAGAGGGGAGGGTTTTGCCTGCTTTATTCTAGCTGTCTTACTGCCTTGCCTTTCTTCGCTTACTAGCACACTCTGTTCTTTCTGTCCTGTCTCTGCTCAAAAGGCATCTTATCAATGAGACCTTCTCTGACCACCTTACAAAAAGGCAAACACACTCCAGGCCTGATTTTTTCCTTTTTCTTTTCTTTCTTTTTCTTTTTTTTTTAAAGTAAGCTCTATGCCCAACACTGGGCTTGAACTCAAAACCCTGAGATCAGGAGTCACAAGCTCTACCAACTGAGCCAGTCAGGCCCCCCTCAGACCTGACTTTTAAACAAGACTAAAAATAATCTTACTCTGCTTTCTATTCTTATGTGCTACTTACCAACTTCTGACAATTTTTCTATTTCCTTGTTTATTTGGAGACTATGGTTAGGCAGCAAGCTCCCTGAGGGCAGGGAGCTCTGCTTTTTAGACATACAATAGATCCTCAATAGTTACTGAAAAAATACTTTTCTGGAAAGAATAAGCTGCCTTATTCTGGAAATGCCAGAAGACTGGCACCTCTTCCAAATCCCCTGTTGGATCTCCTTCAAAGATGGAGACTTTCTGTGCTCGCCTTCAGGACAAAAATGACAATGCAGCTTGAGGAATGCTTGTCCCTCTGATCTGTCAGTGCACTCGTCTATACCCACTGTCACTCATTCTTCTCTTACTTGTTTGGATAAGTGCCATCTCTTCTAATTTCAAGTTTTTAGGGAAAAAGCACCATGTCTATGTAACTCTCTACCACCACTAACTTTTAGGTGCTTAGCAAATGTTGAGAGGTGATGATCTTTGCTTTGTGGAAGACATGCAGCCCTCTCAATTTGGGCCTTAAGGACAATCTCTAATTTCTAGAAATGGTACATAACACGTTGGGAGGTATCTTCAATCTCTTCCAGAGATTTATGTTATGAAAAGGATACAGCAGAACATGTGGAAATGATTTTAAATTAAGTGATTTAAAAATTTTAAACAGGATTAAAAATGATTTTTTACATTTTTGTTACTATTATTTAAAAATCTTGTATAAGTTTGTCATGATGACAATAAAAACAATGAATATACCAAATAATTCAGAAAAACCAACATTTCATCTGAATTATTTAGAACGTTGCACCAAACTGCTACTTTCCTACGTGTCATATTAAATAATGAACTAAAAAAATCAATAGTAATCAAAATATACTCATTTATGGACTTATCCCCAAACTGAAGCATATTTCCCTAGCAAATAGTACCATCACTGGAGTTAAAATATGTGAACTATATTTATAACACTCACAAATTGTATACTACTTAAAATTGACTTTATTGAATTACAATTAAGAGACTATTGACATTCTGGATGTTGAGTGCACTTGGTTTTAACTTTAAACAATCAACTCTAGGTCAGTCATTTCTTCAAGTCGATGTCCAGATTTTAATGGATAATTGAAGATTTCAGGTCACATACTCATAAGCTGATTAATTGTGATTGACACAGTCCCTGCTGCTAAAGTCTGGATCAATGGCAAATTTACTCATATCACTAAATTTGTTCATGCAGTGGTTTCCTTTTGTTAAGTACTATCTTTTAAAAAACACACACACACAGCCCAAATGCCCTTCTGGCTCAGAAAACAAGCAATAAATACTTAAAAGCCTTTTAAATGCCTAATCCGTTACAAAGCAAACTGTACTAAATTGTGGGAGTATCCGCTTTAAGCCCTGACTGACCAACTCCGCACCATGAGATCTAAATGTTAGCAGTACTACTCCCTCTTCTTGCAGCTTCTCAGGGAACTGGCACTAAATATTCCAGAAAAAAAAAGTAAAACAAAAACAAATGCTACATTTTCTCTTATTAAATATTAGGATCACAACCACAATTGCAGCAATAGAACATTATTGATGTGTAGTATGTAAGCTCATAAGATGCGGCAATCATTTTTAATGAGAAATATAATATTGAATAGTGATGAAAGATACACTTTCTATTTCATTTTCAATCTATGCTCATTAACAATAGTGGAGGCTAAATCTTATTTAAGTAGAAATGAATTTCAACATACAGGATGAATGAATCAATTTATACCACAGGTGAAATTCCATGAGATAAACATATATTTACTCGAAGTAAGTAGAAAACTACATATTCTACTGTCTGGGTAGGAATACCTGAAATTTCATGCAATTTTGAATGCTTTAATTCTTTTTTTATTTACTAAAAAGTCACACACCCAAAATGCTATTTTAAAATCAAAGAAATCTGTTCTGAATCTCATTTTACTATTTAATAGAGCAGCTGAAAAATGACTTAAAGATGTGGCCATATGGTGTGAAAATCCAGAATCAAGGAAAGAATGAGATACTATAAACATGCAAAAAGCAATAAAAGGAGGCAACTCTGAGCTCAGTTAATGAAAAGCTGATGATGGAGACTGTCTTTTATTGATGACATTTGAGGACAGTGACTCACTGGTGTTTTCCAAAACACGAATTCTGCATTTCAAGTGTTTGAGAGATTCAGCTAAGTCTCTTTCCCTCTGCCTGGGATTGTTTGTACAGAAAGACTCCATAGAATAAATTACTGAACCTTCCAGCACAGCTCAATTAACTGAATAAAGCAGGGAGAGAAAGCTCCAATCTGGTAGCCACAGAACAGAACCTGGCATCATTTTTGCTTAAAGAGTTTACAAGTGGATCATGGGGCATTTAAAAGACAGCCTGAATTTAAGAGCAGAGATGACAGGAAGAGGTGTGAGCACTCAAGCTCACACTTCATCCTCTGCTAATGTTTCCACGGGAAGTCAGAGTCAGGTGTTTGCACTCTGGAGTCATTTTACTGCCTGTCTTTATGAAGAATTTTGGTGTCTCCACCCCGTTTCCCCAACATCACACATAAGCTGAGCCAAATTTTGTGTTCCCTAGAAGTTCCAAACAGCTCCTTCCTTTAAATATACCTTTGCAACGTAAGTCGACTTCATGTAAGAAAACCTCAGGTCAGTTGATAAGTGAAGAAACCATCTACGCCTAGAGAGCTGTCTAGTTCTGACCCAACATGAGGGCTCTGAATTCAGTTATTTGTACATTAATTTATTCAACAAAACTTTTCTGATGCCAGACATTGGAATTACCAAGGCGAACAAAGCAGTCTCTGTTCTGAAAGAGCTCACAGTCTAGCAAGGAAAACACCCTTGCAAACAAAATTTATAATAAATGCGTTAAGTACACCAGCCAAGGTGCATAACGTTTTCAGAGGAGACTTCCGAATTGGGGAATGCTACGGGTTCTGCTGAGTTATAGTTTACTCATGTCCACAGAGCAATTTTAGATTTAACTTCTCAGGAAACATGTGGATGCTTTAAAGCATCTGAGACGTTTCCCTTGCGTCCTTGAAAATGTGACCCTTCCCAGCCAACCCTTCCTCTTAATTCCAGCATGTGGGTGGCAGAGAGAGATCAGAAGGGACTGCTCTGAGGTTGACTTGCAGAACAAGGAACTTAAGACTCTGCCCCTTGGCTCTCCCAAACCACTTGGTGACAAGACAACAATAAAGGAAGAATAATGCTAACAGTCGCAGGGTTTGCTTACACATTAACAACTAACTATTGCGCTCAACCATACATGATCCCACAGTCAAATAAGTCAGTAGCTGGGGAAGTTGGGAAAACCACAACGAAAAGGCTGAAAGCCCCACAGTGTACCAATGGTGTTTTCATACAAATAGATGACATCCTCATCAGTTGCAAGTGCTGAAAACACAAAGAATGACTGAAAGATAGGAGGGGTGGGCATCTGAGAAAGGAAAGAGATGTTTTTGAGAGTGAGAGGAAATCCTGACACACCAACCTGACCCCTTTCTCCCAAATCTCTAGGTCTCCTTTCAGCTAATGCTCCCTCCTGCCTGGGGAATCTGGCCTCATTCCAGTGGCAGTGCCCTAATGTGCTACACCAAAAATAAAACAAAGGATACCATTCATCTTATTTTTCAACAACTGGTTTCTTAGTTTGGAAGAAAAACTTGGCAATCATAAAGCTAAGTTTTTTATTTTTATATATTTTCTTCTTAGTGTCAAAATAAACTGAAGAGAAAAAAAATTGCCCAATGGTAAGAAAAGAAAAATACACAAAACCCTTCAGAGCTTAGTCGGCCACACACTGCCATTCGACTGACACCAAAGTGTGGAATGCAACACTCTCAAACTCTCCCAGTCCAAAGAGCCGCCTGCCTTCTGCTTCCGTAAGATGTGGCTACTTAGGGAAATTCAAATAGGCTCCCAGTGTTAACTATGTTGCATATTTACTTTAATCAAAGTGACATTTCCCAGATGGTGTCATCCAGAAAACCTCATCTGAAATGGGGAGCATAAGAGAACTAAGTTGCACATTCCAGGGAAAATTGGATACAGGTGTTTCCCCATTTTAAGATGACTCAGTTTACGAAAATACAGAACTATGAAATGGATGCACTTATGGCCTGAAAACCACCATACCTACCACCTTGGAAATGGGTACCTGGGACCCAAAATGGGTACCAGACATCTGTAGGAGGGAGTGAAAGAGTAAATAATAACAGCTCTCCAGGACCAACTGCAGAACCCTAACTCTCTCGGGGATGAATTCTGAGCCTAGTGTTTTGTGTTCCCGGACGCCTCCTCTGCCTGGGAGGAGGAAAAGTGAGCAAATGTATGAAGCATGAAGCTGTTCTAAGGTGCCTCTGAAAATTAGTAAACCTACAGGAACTAATTCACCCACTATACCCCATGTTGTAAACAAAACAGCTTCCTTCATGGAGGCTGAAGCACAGTGATGACATTCTCTTTAATAATTCAATAACTGTGATATGGGCTATGAAAGAAAGGACAGAGAAGCATGATGGAGCATATAACCTAACCTGGTGGTCTTACAAGACCTTTTCAAGGAAACGTCTCATTGCTTCAGAAACTAGAGAACAACGTGTAAAAACCATGAACTGTAGAAAGGCCAGACCTAAACCCGGTCCTACAACCTACCAGCTGTATGGCCTCAACGTAACCTCTCTGAACCTGTTTCTGAGCCTGTATATCAGGAATAATATCAATCTCAGATGGATGTTGTGAAGATTAAATAAGATAATGTAGGAGTCAAATAACCCACATGTATTCAGCGCCCAGGTGCAGGTCCAGGTTCGGCCAGGCCTGAAGCTTGTACAATGTTGAGTGCCATCTTTAAGAAAAATAATCATATGGTGACAGATGTTACTGGACTTGCTGTGGTGATCATTTTACAACATATACAAATATCAAACCAATACATTATACAAGTGAAACATAATGTCATGTCAATCAAACCTCAAAAATAAATGAAAAATAAAAAATAAGCTCATAAGTGAATTTAGAATCAGAAAATAAATCACAATAAATTACACATTTTTAAAAGCAGAGAAATATTATCATTATTTTAAATTCCTAAAAAAATAACATGACATTTTTATGAATTATTCTATAATACTTCTCTACATGTTTTCCACATTTTTATGGCTGCATACCTTTTGATCACCTATTCAAATGACAATGATTTGTCATTTATATAAAGAGACTATAAAGCGAATTCATTCTTTTTTCTAGAATGGTTGATAGAAATCCATTTATAATTATTAATGTTTGAAATGCAACTTCCCACACAGGCACACTTGCTCTTTGTAGTTCTAACAGAGATTTGTTTTCTCCAAAAAACAGGAATTTTGAGCAGTTCTATTTCATATGATTATCATGAAAAAAGGAAATAACCTAGTGGATTTACAGTTGCATACACTACATGAACACATATATTTCTGCAGGACAGAGTTTCTGTTTTGGATAGGCATTATTAAGAACCACATCCTTTGCTTACAGTTTTATGCTACTAATAATTGGAAAGATTTTCCACAGACTAGCCTGTTTTTCCTCCTGAATCTTGTTTTTCCTCCACAATTTATGTATTTCTGGTGCTGGCACCAGAGAACACATTCATTTGTGACAACCCTCTGGCCCTGCTTTGTGGTGAACCATCACAGAGGGTGAGAGGATTCCCGGAGGCCATTCCTCCACTGGAAGACTTGGCACTAACTTAACTATGTATGGAAGGGACTATGAACCACATACATACATCCTGCTAAATCCAAATTATTCCCAGCTCAACTTCCCCTGTAACTGGGTCCAAAAACGCCCATGGCCACTCCTAGAACCAGCTATGTAATTTGTGGGACCTGGTGCAAATGAAAATGAGGGTCCTCCTAAAATGATTCGGAATCTCAGAGACAGCAGAGCACTTATGCCAAGCACAGGATGCCGTGCTGCTGCCCAGGCTGCACACCCGTGAAGCTGGCCCTGGTCACCAGTCAGGAGAGGACATTTAATGGAGAAGTATAATTGGAAAGAGACAGCAGTTTCAATAGACTATGGCTAAAATAGCATGCGTTTGCCAGTTTTACAAAATCATACAACCTTATGAGCTTATTGCCCGGGCCTGTCCCGAGCCTCACAAGGGCTTCATGCAAGTGATGGTACCTGTGGCTTATGTGTCTTCAGCATCAGGGGAAATTGGCAGCACTAAAACATAGTAGGTGCTCAATAAATACTGTGAACGACGCCTAAGAGACTGTGCCGTCTAGCCAACAAGACAATGAGAGATGAATAAAACACTGCCACAACTCAATGTGTCAAGTCCAAAAAACATTACTGCATAAAATGTGGGGATGTAAAATCACAACAAAAGAAATAACCCAAGTGACTCTATCCAGTCAGGCAGTCAGTTCTGGGGTATCGGCTGCACAAGCCAAACCCACCTGGTCCTAGCTGCAGTTTTGGCACCATCTGGTGGCAATTTTCCTCCCTGATTTAAACACCGAAGGGGACTATTTTAGATCTGGAATCGTGGCTGACTTGGCTCTTTCAGGACAGTGGGAGTGATTTAAGGAATCTCCTAATTAATTGTAGCAAGTTTTGTGCCTCAATCTGAGAAATTCAGTGGGGAGAAATCTAAGGCTGTGAGCTTCATCCTCTGCTTCCTTGCTCAATGAGGCAGGACTGTGTCCGGTAGCACAGAGTCAGGCCTGCATAGGAGGCAATGATAGTCCAGGGGAAGAAGCTATGAAACTAGATGCTGATGCGTCTTCCAGATACAGGAAGGAATAAATGGGCAAGAATTCAGTATATTCTAACTGTGTAAAAGACAGATCTGGATGAAATTTTAAGTGAGAAGAGAGTGTAGAAGTATTGGAAAGAGTCTAAGGTCTGGAAGAAATGTCAGGATTCTGAGGTGCACTATCCTACAGAAGCACCATAGAAGGGGAGGATCAACCAACTGGATGTCCAAATCTAACTGGATCACAAGAAACTACAGACAAGAGCTGACTAGGCCTAAGAGGAGAGGCCTGGAGCTCTGAGGATCTGGGTTCAAGGGTACTGTGTTCAGGGTTAGAGCAGCGACATGAATCTACAGGATATGAGATATGGTAAGAAGAGGCTGCTGGTCAACCCAGTGGGCTAAAAAGAATGTGGGGAATTTTATTACTTTACAGGCACCTACTCCAGAGAGTTGGGATAATCACATTAGAGCACCTGACACTTACTAGGAACTCAATAGAAGGTAGCCACAACTAATGATGCTAAAAGAGTTCACTAAAGACTTCTGTTCCCATCTGTTTCTATTTTATCTTCTTTTACCCTTGTGAAATATTGGTGTGGATATGTTGAAGGAAGATGAACTATGAAACACAAGTTTGGGATAGCGAGTAATACCAATTACCAAAAATTTCTTTACACTCACTAGAAACGATATAGTTTTATAACAGTAGGTCATTACTAGACTATATCAGTAACAATGATGACTTTTTTCCAAACAAGTTGGTCTCCATGAAGATATAGGCAGCTAAGAAGTTAGGAAACAGTGTCTGGCTTCATATGGGGTTTCCTAAGAAAAAGCTAATAGGATGCTACACAGAAGCTTTGGAAAAGGTGTTTGGCTGGGAGCCTACCATCAGCTAAAAAGTATCATCTACCTGACAGGGGAAGATGGGTACAAAGGAAAGACACATAACAATTATAACAGAAAAGAATTTAAGTTTTAAAATTATATTAGTCTACACTTTTAATTGTAGAATAAGCTATTACATGAAAGGCATTCATTGGAAAACTCCTCCCGATAGTTTACCATAATACTTCTCACCCTACCCCAGATCAATATTCAGACTCCCTATTAGCTGAAGGAACAGCAAGACTGTCAAAGGGAACATAGGAAATAATGAAATTTTGAGAATAAAATGTTAATGAGAAAAGGAAGGTGAGTAATCTTCAATGGGCTGTTTTTAATTAAACTATACTCAAACTGAATATTTTCTGCCTTATTCTCCCTTCCTTCAATTCAGTCTACTGAGAGGTTTATTTCTGACAGGATTCAGTCAGGGAAACAGAAACCCCATTAAGTATTTCAAAAGAGATAACATAAAAAATTGGTCAACCAAAAGTTGTTGGAGAACTAAAAGAGCAAAGACAGAATACGGTGCTGCGGACCCACAAGGGCAGGCAGCAGTACGCCCTAAGGCTGCAGGTACAAAGCGGGGAGGCTGGGGCTCTCAGAGCCTAGAAGCTAGAGGAGAGCCCTTGCCAAGTGCCCAGAGCCGGGGCTCAGCGGCTGCTGGGGCTTCTGAGGAACAGGATGAGGTCTGTTCTGAAAGTGTCAGGAAAAATGCTGGAACCTGGAAGCAGGAGCTACTGTCAGTTCAAGAGTCACTGTTGCGGTGGGGCTGCCAGAAGCAGGGTGCAAAGAGGAGCGCACAAGCCCCTGTCGTCCTGCAAGTCTGCAGCCTCCCCATCCAGCACCCCGGACTGGACTGGCAGAGCCTAACAGGAAAGCAGCTGGCCAGGAAGGAAGAGGGCTTGCAGAGTCCCAGAGGTATAAAGCCGCGTATGGAAGGGTGGGCGTGTGGCTGAGAGACAATAGCTGGACGACGCACACACTACACATTTAGAAAGAGAAATTTATTCCATGTTTAGGTCTCTGACTCACATCTTAATTTACAACAAACTAATTTGCCTCAAAATACTGCAAACAGGGACAAAAGAAGTGGTGGGGTTATCCAATGTCAGACAGAGTCCAACAGAACCACACTCGCCAGGACCTTTTCTTATGCCTTAGAGAAGTATTCTCATTTTGTCCTAATTGTTCTTACCTATGAAAAATGGGCTCCTACGAAGCCATATACAGGCCTGCTTAAAACAATAAGCTTTTCTAACCCCCGAGCACAACATACTCCGGGAGCATGGTCTGGATGCTTATCAAACAAGTTCCCGAGCTGTTCTCTGAAGTTTCTGGGCAAGTACAAACAACAGAGTCAAATAAATGCCTTTTAAAAGCAAGGCAGTGGAGCACGTACCCTGTCAGTGAGATCCTCATATCCCCACAGAATAAACAGTAACATGAGAATATTTATACTAAACAAAATTGTATATCAAGCCTGCTTTGGCTCAGCCAGAGGGAATGATAAATTCCTTGCAGATCTCTCATAGAGTGGTCCTTTGTGGGCCATGGACGCCACTTCCAAGACAGTACAAACCAATTACAGAGCAAGTCTTTTCATTATGTTGAAGAATGAAAATATCACCACCACCCCCCGCCATTTTGTTTTATTTTGCAGTTATATTTTAGTTAGCCCACCCCCTGCCCCTTATGTTGAAATAATTTTAATTTATTGTTGAGTCAAGCCCAAATTCAGGTTGGAAACAAATGACAGCCCTCCCCGCAATAATGACATCAAGAGTCCTTATCACCCTCATAACCGAGCTTTCTGCTTTCCTTGTCCTTCTAAGAAACTAAACGTTTAAGTTTAAAGTGGGATAGAGGAAAAACACCAAAGAGTTGATAAATTGTAAAATCTATTTGCCCACATTGATTTTGTTCTATTCACAACTGGCACAAGTCACAGGCAAAGCCCTCTGGTAGGAGCCGGAGGTTAGACGGACTAGGAAGCCGCACTCCATACAATGTCCACTTTGTGGTCCAATGAAGAGAAAAGTAGTGCCGAAACATTTCCACAAACTGTCAGTTTGTTTTTAAGAGGCCAGTAGAGAGAAGGTTAATATGAGTCAGGGTATTTCTTAGCTCATTTTGTCAGATTTTCTCAACCTAACTTGGTAATCTTTAGTTGTTACAGATCCATTCCAACTACTTCCGCCAGCTCCCTCATAGAAAGAGCTAGTGATACATACTGCATCTGTCCATAGGGTAAACCTTCAGGAACTCACAGCTGTTTCAGATTTTCTAAAGAACCACGGTGGGGCAAGGGAGATGGGGAAGGAAGAGAGAAAGACAATGGAAAGAAAAGGGGAATTAGAGTATGAACGGGAGGTAAGAAATGTGATTTTGCTGGTTTTGAAAATTATTTATTTAACAGAAATAGTAAATTATTGCTTTTAAATAGACAGCTGAATCAAAGGCCAAATTTAATTAACTCTATTTTAAACCATTAACTAAACCTCACATGCAGTGCCAGAGTCCATCATAACAGATTAAAAGGGAAAAAACAGTCTTATGTGTTTGTATACTTCAACAGATATTAGAAATTTGCCAAGATTTTCTTTAGAAAGTGTAGGCTTAGTGAAATTATCTTACTCACATGTTTTAACTCTGTAAAATTTATATATACTTTTTTAGTAATTAATTGTGGTAAAATATACATACCATAAAATTTACCATTTTAACCGTTTTTAAGTACAGTTCAGCAGCATTTAGTATTCACACTGATGTACAACCATCACCACCATCCATTTCCAGAACTTTTTTCAACTTCAAAAACCGAAACTTGGTACCCATTAAATGGGTGTTTGGCTTTATGTAGGCCTTACTTGAAGCCAGTGGCCTGGAATGGAGTGATAGGAACCTGAAGAGGCTAATTCATATAACCGGCAAACCAATCAACTCCTCCGACAGCCCCAAATGACTCAGTGGCATCAGGTGCTTTTACCCTCTCTCCTCTGTTTACTCTTGATGCCCAAAACTGAACCAAAGCTCTACAACAGATCTGCAAGAGTATGAATAATATATTCGTTTCCGCACTACAGTCTACCAAGTATTTCCATTTTATTCCCCCAGAATACAGCCCTTGATCAAGGCGGGAACTATTTTCCCTACTTAATAGGTAATGGAACTATGACTACATGGAGGGTGAGAGCAAGGACCAAAACCCACGTTCTCTAATCCAGTGCTCACCCTAGTAGGCCATGTGGCCTCTACCAAAGTAAGAGAAGAACGAAGCGTTTCTGCTTCTCAGCTCTCACAGACTGAGAAACTGGCCCATCTAAATGGACAGCATTTGCTCTCTTCACCACAGCAATTAAACTTCTTTATGACTGGAAACCACACTCAGTCCACCATTTCTCTATCTTTGTTGTATTTATATTGACAGTGAAAAGAAAACACCCACAGAATCACAATTCTGGAACAAAATTAATGCAATCATATTCAAGAGTCAAATGTAAGTTAAAAAAAAGATTGGTGAATAAATTCTATAAAAAGATTGAGTTCAACCTCTTTTTTATTCTTTTACTCATTAAAATAAATTCACATTATCTGTTCTTACTAGACAAGACTATAATCTTTCTTGCTAAACAAAATCTATGGAAAAAATTCATTTCTTTGTGCCTTATGGAGAGAAAGCACCTTGTCCTAAAGCAATAAAATACTAAGGATTTACATAAAATTGCCAGAATCAACAAGTGGCTTCTTTTAGTTCACAAAGAGGCTACATATTTTGATTTCTTTCAAATAAAATTCTTCTACTGATACCCTTCTCTTTGCTCAAAAGCAATACATTCCCTAAACCTTCAGATTTTCCATTTAAATTCCAAAAAAGATAAACACAATTCCTTGAAGTCATGCCCAATACCACCATTCCATCTCCCTATATAAACATTAAAAAATTAGACAAGTCTAGCTTTTGGAGTTACCTCTAAAATGAACAATAGGTCATCAAAAAAGTAGGAAGGTAAAAACAGACAATCATGCTTTGAAAAAGGAATTTTATTTTCTAATTCTCCCCACACTTCAGTCACTTATTACTTGATCTTTTAAAGTGTACGTTTTAAAAAATGATTACTCAAAAACTGAGAATTGAATACAGACCTTGGGAATAAAGAGCTCAGGAAAATCAAGTAAGTTGAATCCATTTTTAGGTTTGTTCACGATCATTAAGGGTAGTTCAGCAACCATGGCCATTTTATCTATCCAATTCAGGAAGGCTTCTAATGTACACAAGGACATCAACTTGATACAGAGTAGGTTCTCATGAAGTTTTAACAACTAGAATACCTTAGGGTGATTACAGTCTATACACACCTGTTTTTGTTGAACAGAGAATTTTCCACCACACAGCTACAACCAAGCTCTTTGTATCCTCCTTTCATCTTCATTGACCAAAAGAAAACTTTGTCATGATTTTAAATTCCTTAAAATTTAAGTGAAGCCTTAGATTGGATCACATGAAAATACCTTCCTCCCCATAACTTCCAGAATTCCCCAATACTTTCTTTTATAGCATATTCAGCACAGTTCTTGCATTCTTGGGGTGTAAATCCCAATTAATGCTCTTCCCATAGTATCAATTCCCTGATCACTCACCAACTTTTTAACTTGAGCTTCTATATAATGAGGATACATAAGAAAAATGATCCCAAGGTCACTGTAAGCCATGTATTGAGAGTCTTCTGAGGTTTCTGTAGCTTCTGGGTCTCCAAAACGCTCTACATTGCAAGCTATCTCAATTTTCCCTTCATGAGAAAAAGTCATTGTTTGGACACCCTTAAATCCATTGGCATTTGAGCCCCGAATAGCACTCGGGATTTCTTTTCCCAAAGCCAAGTCTTGAGAGTCTATGGTAACACTGCAGCTCATCACATATGGACGATGCCTACATCATTAGAAGAGCGAGTTAATCAAGCAAAGCAAAAGCCTCATTTTTGAAGAAGCCTCATTTTTGAAGATTCTATCCTTTAGCCAATTTCAATCCAAGGAACTTCCTTTACTTTATTTAAAAACAGTCAAATATTCCTCATTATCAACTCCACAATTTTCTAAAGGTCATTTATTTGTTTGTTTATATATAACAGAGCTATATTTGAGCTAAGGCAGATACTTTTATCTACTCTAAAAGTACCTGAAAGACACTTTTTCTAGAATAGTTAAGAAGAGCCCAGACCTTCCAAAATATCAACAGAGAAAGGAAAGCACACTTGATAACTAAATATCAACAGCAGCAAAAACCCTTGGCCTTTCATGCATGTCCAAGACCATTTCCACACAGGTTGAAATTCGGTGCCAAGCCTCAGGGTCGGGGCATAGGAGTAATCACACTATGTACCCATCCTCCTCCCCAAATATACACCTGTCACCACAGAGTTACGTTAACATCTGATTCAAATTAATCTCAACAATAGTCTTGACTAGGAAAAAAGGTTTCTAAAAAGTGACATAAGGCCTTGGAATTGGGAAGGGCAAAGACACTTGTGTCTCATGACAATGTGGATTTGGCAGGCTTTGGAGCATTATGTATACCTTCTTCGGTATAACCTGTTGGAGGCACCTCTTTCTTCCTTTTCCAGCTTCCCAAGGGACTGGGACTGTCACTGCCACTCTAGAGTCCTGTTACTCTAGAGCCCAAGGGCAAATGTCCCGATTTTCCCTGCCTCAGGGATGGTGTAGCTCATGTTACATAAATAGCCCTGCTCTAATTATAGTTTACATTATAAGATGGACAACTTGGTTAAATTAGCATTGGTATAAAAAGCTTAGGTTTGCAATTTCTCCATTTTGGGGGAACTTAACATTTCTAAAAGCAAAGTTAACTAGAGATTGATGGGGGATAAAAGGCTGACCTCATCTTCAGCATATGACAATTCCTTAGCTACTACTTCAACATTATTTTACTGCCATCGCCTTCCCTTGCTACTTTCAAACTTATTACTCATGATGTCAGTCTCCATCAGAGATATCCTGCTGAGTTCACTTTCTCCCAGACAGCCGTGGTTTGGGGGTTTTGCTGCCTAGCCTGTGTACTTTCATACTAATAGACGTTTTACGGAAAATCAGCACACGGAAACCACATTTCATCTTTTTCCCACACATGTACATAATGAAACATTTCAACTCCCGAAGCTGGGCCTCCTCCTACTGGGAATTCTGCAGGAATGAATCAGATTACATTTCTCCATAATGCTGATTTCAAAAAAATTAAATTTCCTAACAGTCAATACATCTCTCTCTCATAATTTCATATACCAATCACTTACTCTAAATATCTTTGAGAATTATATCGGTTTTAACATATCACAGAGTACAATTGGAAATTTTTTTGTCAATGCTAATGTCATTCATTAACAAAATATCCAAGCATGGTTTCTCTCTCCTCTGCCCCTCAACAGGTAATGTTACAAATAGTCCTATTTCCTCAAAGCTGATATACATACCCTACTCTGACTCAAGAAGTGGCCTCGTCTTTACCATATTCCCAACAAATAGTTGGATCACACTCAGATTTTACTAAGGAGTATATATGTACTGGGTTATAGTAAGAACAACTATTCAAAATACATATTGTGCCTATTGTGTTTTGCTATTCTAGAACTTTGATCTGCCAATCAACATTCAGATATTCACATGTAGTTTATCCCACTGGGGAAGCAAGTTTCCTTTTTTGTGTTGTTGTTTTTAAGATTTTATTTATTTGAGAGAGAGACAGAGAGAGCACGAGCAGGGATGGGGGTGTGGGGAGCAGAGGGAGAGGAAAAGGGATAAGCAGAGTCCCCACTGAGCACAGAGCCTGATACAGGGCCATTGGGTTCTATCCTAGGGTTCTGAGGACGTGCCCTGAGCTAAAGTCAGATGTTTAACTGACTGAGCCACCAGGTACCCTAGGGAAGCAAGTCACTTTCAACAGAAATTCCTTCATAGAAACCCAGTGCTCTTCCTTCCCACAGTACAGTGTGGCATGGGCCATTCCATTCCGTATAGCCATGGGACTTTTCCTAAATCTCCCACCCAGTAAATTCTAAAGGGCCTTTTATCACCACATGCCTAATAACTACCCCTATCTTTTTTTAAGAGAGTGGGGGTGAGGGGCAGAGGGAGAGGGAAAGAGAGAATCTTAAGCAGGCTCCACACCCAGAGCAGGGCTTGATCTCACCACCCTGAGATCGTGAGCTGAGCAGAACTCAAAAGTCAGCGATGCTTAACCGACTAAGCCACCCAGGCATCCCAATAACTATCTTTTTTAGAATTTGTAAAGTTGATCATTTGTGCTAATAAATGAATTCATTGCCTAAGATAAATTATTAAAAATTTAAGAAGTTTAGATGTTAAGCCTAAAGTGCTAGAGTTCCATAAAGGATACGCTTGTCCCAACACTGATTTACTTAATTAAAATAAAACCCTATTTTAAAAATTCCTACAAAAGCATAGTTTAAAGTTAACTCTGAGAAAAATAAAATTAAACATCAGAAATAGCTTTTACATTCTTTTTAACTAAAATAAGAGGTAACCACTTAAACAATACAGAATGATCATTTTTGTATATGCCCTTGTTATTTGTATTTTAAATTATGTTAAACTTTAGTTACACAGTAATTTATTTTGTTTTAGTGCTTTACCTTATTCAAGCAGTGAATACAGAGACATTCAATGAATCTGAGAAGTTTCTGAGCTAATCAGGTAGTAGTTTCTTCCCTGTGGGGTTATGAGGCCACGACCCATTTCTCCCTTGAAAAAAAGAGCAAGAAAGAGGGAGAAAAAACAACAACAACAAAAAACCCTGCTTTCTGCACAAAGGCATGCTTTCCAATTTCCTCCACTTAATCCTTCCCAAGTCCAGCACCAATATGGTGATCCAATTCTGAAGAATCAAATTCTTTAAATTCGCTTAAATTCAGCAGTCCCATTGACCTTATTCAAATGCTGAATTTGATTTTTTATGCTAATTTAAACTTAGTGAGAATTTTTAAATAAGGGAGATAATTAATCCCAGCAAATCGTATTTCTAGTTAAATGTCACAATTAAAGTAATTTCATTTTTTGCTCTAAAATTAGAAACCTGATGTGAAAGTTTGTTTCTCAGTTTGCGGTTTCGCTCCGCTCCTGCCTCCCGCAGATTGGCACTGGGCTGCTCTGGCGGCAGCATGAATCTCCTCACTGCAAAGCTGAAATTCCAATTTTATTCCAACGCAACTGTCAAAACGCCCTGAAGCAAGCTAAAAACAAGGAAAAAAATCTTTGGTATGATTTCACTTTCCATGTGTTCTTTAATGAAAAATTTATCATTCTAAATATTGGTGTTTACTCCTAGTTAAATACTTTTTTTTTTTATCAAAAAGAAAAAGAAACTGAGATTCAGTTGCTATTATTTCACAGGGAAATATAACAGGCCTGATGTTTTCCTGACAATTCTGTTATTTTCTTGTGTGGAAACACTGTATTTATCATATACTGTATGGCTGGTGATTCAGATATTGTAGAGACCTTATGGTGAACTGATATAGATGTAAACTCTTTATGCCAGATTGTTTAAGCAGAAAAAACCCAAATGCACTTAATTAACATCTGATGTGTAGCTTTTGCAAACACAAATGCAATATTTGTGTTTGAGCACTGGCAGTAATGACTGTGAACTATGCTATTAATGTCTGGTTTAAAGATGCTTGTGGTAGGACCATGTCTGGAATAACACAAATAAAAAACTGCATTCAGACAAAACAATAGTGAAGAGCCCATTAGAAAAATGAAAAAGCAGTACTCAGAAGAAACACATGTATTTTTTTCCCTTTAGATCAAAATTATTTTCAAAAATAGTTCCAGGCACCATCATCTTCAATCAATTAAAGGTGAAAAAATTCTATATATTTTCCTCTACAGAAAGATTTTCATTTTAAGGGGTCAAAAGTTGCTTAGGGATGTCTTTAGAAGTTCCATTTATTTTATTAAGCTACTCTTTGATGGGTAGTATCAAAACATGCACAAGGAAAGAGTCAAGATGGTGTTTCAGAGTATTTTGCATTTTTATATTTGAAGAGAGAACTTCAAATTTGTGGATTGCGTTACAGTTTGAATAAAGAGAGAGACTCTTGTGGACCGAGGTGCAACTCCCTCACTAAATACGTTTTTACTGAAATCCTGCTGGGTGCCAAGAACCATGCAGATTCCTGGGCATAAAAACACAAAGAAGGTTAAAATAAGATAAAACCTAGCCTAAGTGTGGTCTTTGTTTCAGAGTAACTAACACAGTAACAAACAGACTCGGAACTCAAGTTCAAAAACATAAATAGTTATTACACCAAAAGCAATTAGTCATCGTTATATATCGGTACTTTACATTTTTGAGAACATGTACTAAAGGGAAACCACAGCTGAAACAGGACATTTGATGACTAAAGCCATAAAACTCAAACATAATTGCTAAGTCTGATGCTCCCATGGCAGGAAGAATGCAGGACTCTTATGCATGTGGCTGGATCCACAGAAAATAAAGCTAAGTGAGAATCTTATGGCCCTGGGCTGGGAGTGGCTTCCCATGGGTCTGAATTCAAGGTCCACCTCTTGAGGACACTGCCTCTGCTTAGCCGTCTTCCTGCAAAATGACTAAGATGCTTTCCTGCTCTGTGAGGAATTGGGAGCCTCAATTTCTCAACTTTGAACCCCTCCGAGTAACAATAACTAAGAAAGGAAATTAGAGAGGTAGGTACACATTAGCATTATCAGGGCATGAAGCCAGCCCAGGTGAGGGGGAAACCTCAGGTGACTTGCCTGCTCCCAGGTATTCCATAGCAGAACAGCTCCCTTCACCAGTTCATGCGGAGACCAGACCTAAGTCCTTCACATTTTAATCACAGGTTACATACTTAATTACACATTGAGACCTTCATCTTCCATCATCCCAACTAAATTTACAAACAAACACAGAAAATTATGAAAACAGGTTCTTTAAAACAAGACTCATTTGGGGATGCCTGGGTGGCTCAGCCGGTTAAACATCTGCCTTCAGCTCAGGTCATGATCCCAGGGTCCTGAGATCGAGTCCCGCATCAGGCTCTTTGCTCAGCAGGGAGCCTGCTTCTCCCTCTGCCTGCCGCTCCCACTGCTTGTGTGCGCTCTCTCTCTCTCTGACAAATAAATAGATAAATTCTTTTTAAAAACCCACAAGACTCATTCTAAAATTAGAAATTATTTCTCAAAGGCTAGGTAAATTTTTCGTGTGGACTAAATTGGGTTATTCAACATCAAGAAAACTGCCTGATGCTGCGCTTCTTATTTACAAAGAGCAAAGTAAGCAGGGGCAGCTCTCAGGAACCCGTTTAAATAACTAGATGGAAGTTCCTGATTCCAAGATGTACCAATTCCCTCCAACGACAATTCCTGAGGCACCATATGAAACTACAGCTCAGAGAATTGTCCTTGTATTTTTAAACAAATGATGCATATATGCAAAGCCAGTCATACAACATATCATCCAGGAGTGTTTAAATTATCTCACAAATGTTTAGGGTTTTTAAATATATATGTATAAAGTATTTATTTATAGACCTAAAAGTATCAACTATTACTGCTTCGCTCTTATTTACGTTCCCTATGAGCCGGCCAACTACAAACTTTCGAAAGGAATTTGGCTTAAAAGATTTTGTGTGTTTGGCACTAACTAGGGCTGTTAATCATTTCTGAACTCATTTTTTTCTTTTCTGTTTATCATATTCTTCGGGAACTTCGAAACGGAAACCCGTTCCCTCGTAAGTCCTGCCTTCACTCAGGCACTACGTAGGACAGTGAGCTAGACGTGTTCAGCTGAGAGCCCCGAACACTTCTATTTAATTTTTTTAAGAAAAAAAAAATAAACACAGCAACAATGTGTTGAGGCTTTTCTGTTTTATTGGGAGGAGTGAAAAAATATGCTGCGAAACACTGATGTAACTTTAAAAAGTGAGAAAAGTATATAAAGCTGTTCAATCTAAAAACAAGGAAGGAAATTGCCATTGTTTGGAACTAAATTCACTGAAAAACTAGATGAATAACATCTACCCTAATTAAAAAAGTGTTAAAAATTCTACTTCAATAGATATTACTGTAAAAAAATTAAAGCATTTACTCCTTCCCACATAAATTTTTTTTAAAAAAGGGAGAACTCACACAAGTATAGTCACCTAAGATTTCAGTTGATCATATTCCTTAAATTTGAATTACAATCTGGTTTGTGAAATATTAGAAACTGTTTATTCACATCCCTTATTCACTGTTCCTCCTTGAAACATTTTATTTTTCTGCTATTAGCATCTGCTTCCAGCCCTGTCCAGGCCACCTTGGCTACTCTTGTAATTTTCAAGTTTTTTCACAAACTAAGATTTCTTTTTTTTTTTTTAAGATTTATTTATTTATTTATTTATTTATTTATTTATTTATTTATTCGACAGAGATAGAGACAGCCAGCGAGAGAGAGAACACAAGCAGGGGGAGTGGGAGAGGAAGAAGCAGGCTCATAGCGAAAGAGCCTGATGTGGGGCTCGATCCTGGATCGCCGGGATCACACCCTGAGCCGAAGGCAGACGCTTAACCGCTGTGCCACCCAGGCGCCCCACAAACTAAGATTTCTACCACTTGTCAGGTGATAGTAGCAAAAAAAGACATGGGGAGAAGAGTTGTGCTAGTTTTTCCTTCTTATCTTGAATCTTCCATCTAACCCAAACTGAATGAATGCACCGAAACCCAGGTTTTATAAAACTGACCATTGCAAAACCTTAATAATTATCCTTTATGAAGATGATAGAAAATAATCACAAAATTGATTCAGAGAAATTGTGAAAGTAATTTGGAAGCATTAAGAATTTAAAAATGTTTTTCTTATAAATGTATGAGATAAATAAAATACATACACATATATTTTACAATACTGAAATCATACTGTTCATACTACTTTATATTCTTTGGCCTTGACACTGGCTATCCGCTCTTCCTAAGACTCTTCACATCTTCACATGGCTAACAGTCTTACCCCTTCAAGTCTTTGTTCCAATGTTGCCTTCACAATGATGTCTACTTTGGATTATCTCATTTTTTTTTTAAGATTTATTTATTTATTTGAGAGAGAGTGCATGAGCTGGGGGTGGGGCAAAGGGAAAGAGAGAGAGAATCTCCAGCAGACTCCACGCTGAAGAGGGAGCCCAATGCAGGGCTCAATCTCACGACCTTGCGATCACGACCTGAGCCAAAATCAAGAGTCAGATGCTTAACCAACTGAGCCACCCAGGCGGCCCCGGATTATCCCATTTAAAATCAAAATTCACTGCTTGACTGAGGGTTTTAGAGGGGAGGGGAGTGGGAGGATGGGCTAGCCCGGTGAAGGGTATTAAGGAGGGCACATATTGCATGGAACACTGGGTGTTACACGCAAACAATGAATCATGGAACACTACATAAAAAGCTAATGATGTACTGTATGGTGACTAACATATCATAATAAAAATAAATAAATAAATAAAAATGAAAAAAAATCATAATTCACCTCCATCCTAGAACTCATGATGATGCCCCTTATCCTGTTCAATTTTTCTTTTGCCTATACCACCAATCATTTTTCTATCACACTATATAATTCATTATTTTTTAAGCTTGTTATTTATCATCTGTCTTTTTACTCCCTCGCCACTGGACTATAAATTCAGGGCACGTAAATTCTATTTTGCACAGTGATGATAGCGCCTGGCACATACGAGGTACTTAATAAATATTTGTCACCTTAATCCATTAATTACAAATCCTCTCTCTACATTGTATTGTATTTTCCATATCGCTAAAAATTCTTCCAAAACTTCACACTTAATTGCTTGTACAACGATCGTTCGTATGGATATGCTATAATCTATTTAACCATTCCCAAATCCAGAACATTTACAATGTTTCCAGTATCCATGGTCATAAGTAACGCTTTGATAAACATACTTGTAGACAAGTACATGCACCTTTTATGATTTCCCTGGGATTTATCACTAGAACTGGAATTCCTGCAAGGCAGTTCTATGCATTTTGAGAGCTGTTGATACATATCACTGACTCGCTTCCAGGAGGTTTTTTTTTATACTACCACTAGCAGTATGAGTGCCTCTAACGACATCTTTCCCAGAATTACACATTACCTTTAAAATACCATCTTTAAACATTTTTGTGCCAATTTTGGCATCTTAAAGTTTTAACTTAGGATTTGCAGATGTTTACGAAATTATTCATGTAAATCACAGCTCTCTGTGTGGAGTAAAATAAAGAAGAAATTAGAAATCCCGAAGGGTTGTCCATTTCAAATCAAACGCTGCAGAATAGGTGAGGATGGAGTAGAGACACAGATTATCTCAACCATAAGCAATTCTCTCATAAGCCGGGGAAGCAATATGCACTTTGGCTTCAACAATTACAAACCAAGTTTGTTCCTAAGAGACTTAATATGACATTGAATTCAGATTTACTTTTACTATCATGTTAAAGTTCTTCCCAAATACTGACCCATTCATTCTCACTGCACTACAAAAACAAGAATTCAGCTTTTCAAGGGTTTGCTTAACCTAATGCTAAAGCCAGTTCTTCTGTCCCCCAATACTGGTAACCCTATTTCTAACTCCTGTGCACCTGACCAATCCCAGTCACCTGGCATAGCAATGACTTGGTCTGCGGTGCATTCCTTCAGGCTTAAGTGAGCTCAAATTAGAAACCAGGAAACAGATTTCTGGAAGTTAGAAAACTTACACTTCTACATTTGTGAGACAAATTGTGGGAAAATATGTGAGGTTCAAATTGGCAGGGCGCAATCAGTTTCTTCCTTTTTTCCATAACTAAATACTGAAAAACATTTATAATCACTCTTTAATAAATCTCTCCACAGTGGATTTTAAAAATGCCCGTTAGGGCACTTGGATGGCTCAGTCAGTTGGGTTTCTGCCTTCAGCTCAGGTCATGATCTCAGGGTCCTGGGATCGAGTCCCTCTATCGGGCTCCCTGCTCCTCGGGGAATCTGCTTCTCCCTCTCCCTCTGCCTGCCTCTACCCCCTGCTCATGCTCTCTCTATCTCTGTCTCAAGTAAATAATAAATAAAGTCTTTTTTTAAAAAATGGCCCTTTAGTATCATATCTGGTACTTAATAGACATGATTTCAACTTCACAGTCTTGTGAGTGAGATAAAATTATTATGTCCACTTTATAGATATGGGAACTGAGGCTTAATGAGATTAATGGTCAATACACAACCAGGCCAAGATTTGAGCATAGCCTCACAGCCTATGCTTTTTTCACTGTTCTACTGTACTAGATTGTAGATATCATTTGTTTAAGAGCAGAATTCTGCACAAGGCCTATATATAACCGCAGCAGAGCTGTGCCGCAAGGAAATGTGCCAGCCCACCTCTTGCTCCTTGGGTATCTAGTGATAACTGCTAGGTAGGTATTAACTACCAAAATGTTACCTAACGTGATTTAATTTGTGACCCCCACAGAAGATAATTGAGAATGGAAGAATTAAGTCTCAAATAAATGGCACTGGGCTGGAGACGTGCAGGGAACAGGGGCTGGGTTTTGAAGAGCGGCACTGCCTTTTCCTAAGTTCAGCCCTAAGCACAGGGGATGACTAGAGTAGCAGAAAGAGGCAAGAGTTGATCAGATCCAAGGAAAGAAATATCATTCCCAGTGTTTGTTCTCTCTGTTCTAGGAGCTTGTTGCCTAGAAAAGCTTTTTGCCAGGGTGGCTCTAGAACTGATTTCAAAGCCGTAAGCATCCACTAGGCCACTCTGGATGTTCAAGTACTGAAAGGTTTTCCTACCAGCTCAAAGTAGCCTCTGCTCAGGTCCCTACCCCTCAAGTGTCCCCATCACACACCAGGATACAACCTCACACTCGTAGACATAGCAGCAGACCCCCAGGCACCTTCCCCAGTGTCAGGAGCTGCAACCATTCTCCTCACTGGCCATGCCGCAGGGCTCATTAAAGATCCCAAATATCACCTTTGGGGGCTCTCATCGAATATATTACCAGGGCGTCTAGCTTCTCCGGTCAGCTTATAAAGGCATGGGTGAGAGCAAAAGCTAAGAGAAGACCCTCACCTGATTCGAGGAGCTACCCCAGTTGTAAACCTTTCTGCTGATGTGGGAGAGACCAACTGAAGGGGATCTCAGGATGCTGATAAGTTTAAAAACAAAAGCAGGACAAAAACATACTGAGAACCTGTTAAACCATATCTTTGGGTGGGCAGGTGTTGCTCCCAGGTCAGATTCAAGAGCACTGAAATCCCTCCCCGTAAACCAGTCCAGTCGCTTCCTTCTCTGGACAAGACCGCACTTCTCAGGCAGGTGGGCCTCACCAAGGAGAAACACACTACAGTCAGAGATATGCAGGACCAAATTCTCAGCAAGGACCGTGAACAGGGAGAAATTTTAACAAAATTAAATTGAAATCAAACCCAATAAAAAAGTAAAACATAATTTTTTGTGATAAAACACATTTAACATAAAATCTACCATTTTAAACAATTCTAAGAGTACATTAAGTATCCTCCCATCACTGTGTAACCATCGCCACTCTACCATATAATTAATACAATTTTTAAAAATCAAAGTTTGGGTATAATTAATTTTCCCTTGAAGTTAGTCTCATGATAAAAGTTTGTCTTTGTACAAGGAGGCTAAAATCTCCAACACATTACAAATCTAGTTTCACATGGAAAATTCATCACAAGAATCAACGAAATTGGTGCCTTCAATTTTTAAATAATTTTATAACAGCACCAAATTGTGTATATTGTTAAGAAAAATAAAAAGTTAAGAGTAAAAGGGCCAGATCTGCAATTGGAACCTGTAGCTATATGTACTATTAAATTAAAATTTTCATTAAAGTAATTGGAAAGGAAAAAGTGAAATTGTTGCTATTTGCAGATGACATGATATTATATATAGAAAACCCTAAAGACTCCATCAAAAAATTGTTAGAACTAATAAGGAAAATCAATAAAGTTGCAGGATGCAAAATCAATACACAAAAACTGTTTCATTTCTATACACTAATAATGAACTATCAAAAAGAAAAATAAAGAAAACAACCCTGTTTATAATTGTACCCAATAAAATACCTAGGAATAAATTTAGCCAATAAAATGTATATTGAAAATGAGACATTAATGAAAGAAACTGAAGACAATACACAAAAATAGAAAAGATATTCCATGCCCATGGATTGGTAGAATCAACATTCTTAAAATATCCATACTACCCAAAGCAATCTACAGATTCAATGCAATCCCTATCAAAATTCCAACTGCATTTTTCACAGAAATAGAATACATGATCCTAAAATTTGTATGAAACTACAAAAACCTTGATAGCCAAAAAATCTTAAGAAGAAGAACAAAGAAGAACAAAGCTAAAGCCATCATGCTCCCTGATTTCAAACCATATTACAAAGCTATGGTAATTAAAACAGTATAGTATTGGCATAAAAATAGACACATGTATCAAGGGAACAGAATAGAGAGCCCAGAAATAAACTCATACATATATGGTCAATTAATTTAGGACAAAGGAGCCAAGAACATACAATGGAGAAAGAACAGTCTCTTAAATGGAGCTGGAAAAAATGGACAGCCACATGCAAAAGAATGAAACTAGAGCACTGTTTTGCTCCATACATAAAAACCAACTCAAAATGGATTAAAGACTTGAATGTGGGGTGTCCGGGTGACCCAGTCGGTGGGGTGCCTGGGTGACTCAGTCAGTTGAGTGTCTGACTCTTGGTTTCGGTCTCCGCTCAGGTCATGATCTCATGGGTCATGGGATTGAGCCCTGAGACGGGCTGCACGCTCAGCAAGGAGTCTGCGTGAAGATTCTCCCGCCCCACGGCCCTCCCCCAACTCACAACAGCACTCCCTCCCACCCTCTAAAATAAATAAGTCTTAAAAAAAAAAAAAAAAGACTTGAATGTAAGACCTGAAACCATAGAATTTCTAAAAGAAAACTTAGGTAAGTTCCTTGATGTAGGTCTTAGCAATGATTTTTTGAATCTGACACCAAAAGCAAAAGCAATGAAAGCAAACATAAAGTGGACTATATCATACTAAAAAGCTCTGAACAGCAAAGAAACCCATCAACAAAATGAAAAGGTAACCTACCAAATGGGAGAAAATACTTGCAAATCATGTATCTGAAAAGGGGCTAATATCCGAAATAAATAAGGAATTCATACGGCTCATAGCAAAAAAAAAAAATCTAATTTAAAAATGGGCAGAAGATCTGAATAGACATTTTCCAAAGAAGAGTTACAGATGGCCAACAGGCACATAGAAAGATGCTCAACATCATCAATCATCAGGGAAATGCAAATCAAACCACAATGAGAAATCACCTCACACCTGTCAGAATGGCTATCATCAAAACAGCAAGAAACAACAAGTGCTGGCGAGGATGTGGAGAAAAGGGAACCCTTGTGCACTATTGGTAGGAATATAATTTAGTGCAGTGCTCCCTTTGGCAGCACATATACTAAAATTGGAATATAATTTAGTGAGGCCACTATGGAAAACAGCATGGAGTTTCCTCAAAAAATTAAAAATAGGACTGTCATATGATACAGCAATTCCACTTCTGGGTATTTATTCGAAAAAAATGAAAACTAACTTGAAATGATATCTGCACACACCCCCCTCTTCATTGCAGCATTATTTATAATAGCCAAGACCTGGAAGCAACCTAAGTGTCCACTGATGGATGAATGGATAAAGAAATAGTATCCGATACACACACACATGTACTATTTTTCAGCCATATAAAAGAAGGAAATCTTGCCATTTGCAACAATGTGGATGGACCTCAAGGGCATTATGCTAAATGAAATACATCAGACAGAGAAAAACAACAAACACATATGATCTCTCTTGTATGTGGACTCCATCTAAAACAAACAAACACCAAACAAACAAAAAACAAGCACATAGATACAGAGAACACATTGGTGGCTGTCAGAGGTGGAGTGTGGGGGAGTGGAAGAAATAGGAGTCAAAAGGTAAAAATAAAAAATAAAATTTAAATACATAAATAAAATATAATTAAAAATTAAGTTAAATGTGGCAGTAGCCACATTTCAAGTGTTAGTAATCACACATGGCTAGTAGTCTTCCTATTGGACAGTGTAGACATAGAACATTTCCTTCATCACAGGAAGTTCTATTGGGTAAACACTAAACCAGATATTCTGTAAGGAAGTCCAATATTTCAACATTATTGGAGGCTACTCTGAATGACAACTTGTTTTCATCCTCTTCCTCCATTCCCCATATCTGGATTTTCTGTCTCTAACCTTATCTTCCAAGGCAGATTACAGAATTGCTTTCCAATCTTTTCTGGAGAACTGCCCCAGAAGACTTCTGTTTGCTGCTGATGGCATCTTTTTATGGGTCTAATTACAGTCACCTGTAAGCAAGGATAGAGATAACATACGTGTGTGTGTGTCTGTATGTCTGTGTGTCTGTGTGTGTGTCTGTGTGATGTATAAAATTTAGATATTTAGAGAATTGTAGCATTGCCTTGGGGTGGCAGAAGTGTGGGCCTTCTTTATTCGAAGGTACATTATGGAACAGCAGAGGCTAACTACGATGGGCTTCTAGCTACAATAAGCACAGGAAGTCTAACCAACTGCAATTTTAGGGTTTGTTATTTGTTTTCTGTTTCTAACGTAGACTGCCATGTTGATGGGAGGGGTAAACTGTGGAGGATACTAAAAAACATTTTGTTCTCCTGGGTTGTATGAAATCTTGGGAAATGCTCTTTCTTTGAGTCAGGTTAGGACTCCAGCATTGGAAACTCACGATGTTGTACACACCACAAAGAAAATCTCCCACATTTACTAAGTGATCTCTGCTTCTTTGACAGTACATTAAGATACTCCAGGACACAGCCGGTGGGTGGGGCCAGATGCCTGGGACATGTACAGCCAACTGAGGTTTAGGAACTGTAAAATAACGTTTAGGCGGTTAGCTAAATTCTCCCCTCAAATCTGGAATGCCAGGGGGTGGGCATTGCAAGAACATTTAGGAGAGTTAGGATATTAAGACATCGTAACATCTGACAACTCTCCAAATTGTTCTGATCACCTGTACCTGCTCCACCATAACTCAAAACGACTCACACTTTGGCTGCTGCAGGAGCCTAAAGCACAAACTGTGATGCCTAAAAAGTCTCCTACTGAATAGTGTGACATATTTTCTGGCTTTGCCCAGCTCTCGGCCTATCCAGGCCAGCACCTCCATTCGGAACTATAGTTCTGGAGCACTGCAAGTTTATAAGAATGTCTGCAAAGAAGGATTTTTGGAGCCTGGTAACCTAAAGGGCAAAGCAGTGGGAGATACCTGCAGTAGCGACCCCCAGCTGTTAGTCAGCAATGGGGGCTCAAGGGCAAGGGTGCACTTTGGTTTAGTGCAAATCGCATATGCTTTTTTGAAGCCATAAGATATCAGTTTGAATACCATTTCTGCTCCTTAATAGCTATTTGGGATCTTGAACAATTCACTTGACATCTCTGAGCTTCAACTTCTCTGTCTGTAAAATTAAAAAAAAAAAATTGTTTTAAAGCTTCCTCTAAAGCACCAACTCCTTATCTAGAAATTTGGCAATTAAAAGGAGTAGGAAAAAAGCGTTTATCCTGCCTTTCCTGTAAAAACTGTGTTTCGGGGTAGCTAGAGAGCCAGAACTGAGGAAAGATTTTTTTAACAGAAAAAATCCAACTACTAAATGTGCAAGTAATGAAATAATTAGAAAATCATCATTTTACAGCCCCTAAGAAATAATTGTTTCAGACAAAAATCAACAATAGATGAAACCCTCATGAAAAGCCAACTAGGACCAAAGGCAATTCATCTTTGAATCACCAGAACTGAGATAACCAAACATTATCAGTTCCTGTTACAGTGCATATAAAGCTCTAAGCCTACCTTCAAAGAATTTTTGCCAAAAAAAAAAAAAATTGAGCTTCAAATCAATCAAGCCTCTAAATCTAACTTAAAGTTTATAAAAAATATGAGAGATGAAGATAGAAATTAAATGATACCACAAGGGAGTAAACAAGCAGATTCAGGACAACTGACCCAGTTTCCGTAACCAGTAAGGGCTGGAAGAAAGGGGGAGGGCAATGCAGAGGGACTGGTCTAGATCAACACTGGTAGAGATACAATGAATCAATGCTGTGCATGGAGATCCAGATTCAAATAAGCCCATCACAGGAAGACATGTGCCCGGATTATACACGGGATACTAGATGGTGCCAGAGAATTCTCATCTTGCTGGGTGTGATGACACTGTGGTTATATAAGAGCATGTCCGTAGTGCTTAGCAACATATATTAAATACTAGGGGTGAAATGAAATGATCTTTGGAACTTGCTTTAAAATACATTAGTAAAATCAAAGGAAAAGAAAGGAGGAAGAGGAGGAAGGTGAGAAAAACAAAAGAAGTAAAGAAAAAAAAGAAAGTAAAGAAATGACTCCATAGAATGAATGAAGAAATTAAGCTTAAATAAGCTAAGAAAAGCACCTGGCACGAAGCCCGCTGCACGGTACTCAGTAGACGCTAGCTTCCTTTCCCCTTGGCAAGCCCACACCACTGATCTGAATTCCGAAAGTTCTGAATACCTTCCTGGACTGCTATGTCCGCACCTACTAGAAACCGGATATTTTGACAACGCTCCTCTTCCATTATGTCTTCTACACAAAATCAGGATGGAAGGAATCCAACTTAAGTTTTGTTTTTTAATGAAGCCAGAAAAGGAAATATTTCATTATTCAAGTACAATGAAGACAACCAAAGCCAAAATGATAGTTAGTAATAGAGATAGTACGCTACACTCTTCACATTCAAGGAAATAACATTTATGTTTCTAATAATTGCAACTTAAGGGCCCATGGCAGGTGGGTATTTGTAATTTTGCTGAAAAGTAAATTTAGATTGCCTGTATTTTAAAGAAAAGCATCAAATTTAGTCAGAAGCTTACTAGCAAGTTATTTTATTTGTGAAGTAAATTACATATTCAAAAGAGCTAGTTTTAATTTTATCATTTTATTTTTACAATTAATCTACGTTAAAATCACCCCACGTAACTTCAAATGCTCACATCCTGCAAATCAAACAGGCCTTTTGCAGAAGATAAAAATTCTGCATACTTCAAGCTCAACCCAGTGGGAACTGACTCATTGGTTTTCAGGTAAGTGGGTTATTATTTAAAACAACAGCTCTGTGTGCATTTTCTGTAAAGCCACCACTCCTTCTCGAGTGAAGTCAAATGCTTCCAGAGCAGGGACTTTTAGCACTTGCAATGAACCCAAAAACCCAGAACGTCTGTACTAAGAATCCCTACTTCCTGTTTGTGCTCTCCGTCCACTAATATTCATTTCTCTCTCTCTCTCTCTCTCTCTCTCGTTCACAGAGTGTTTTACAGCTTTTATAGGATATAACATCAAATCTAATCTACTTGTATTATATAGTTAATTGTGGACTTTCGCTCCTCCATCTAGGTTTCATACTCCCTGAGGCAGTGCCTTGAAGTTAACATTTGTTAGGTTGAATGAATTGAATTTGGTTCCTAAGCCCTTTGCAGGTATTGGATACTGCAAACCCAAAGAGAGGGGTCCATTCCAAACACACAAATGACAGTAAGGGGTCACTATGCTAACAAAGTGAGAAACCATGGGATCCATTTTCCACCAGTATTTTCATGTTTTCTAAGCTGTCCTCAGAACACTAGTCCCATCAGCAGCCATCAAAGCCACCTGTCTCTGAGGGGCTACTTGAATCATTCAGTACTATCAGACAAGGCAAACATCTGAATCACCTTGTGCAGAGAGTATGATGTCATCGTGCTGTCTTGAAACAGGCAAAGCAAAACTCTGCAGCTTCCTAAATTGCACTCTATTAAAAAGCAATATTTTTTCATTTTTCTTCCCTTTTTGACGATCTTTTCCCACCATCATTAACAATTCTGATCTTTCCATTTTCACTAGTTTTACTTTGAAAAGGCTGATAAATGACAATATTTTTCAATATATTTTTAACCCTCATGGTTGGCTGACTTTATTTACTCAAAAATGATTTTTAGCCATTTCTATACACATACATTTATTCTCTAAGTCTCAACTTTAGAGACTTCTATGAGTTTGCTTATACCTCTTTGCAAAAAGAGGACTATGCGATGAGCTGTACCTCCATGCAATGAGAAGCTTAAGCTTTCTCTGAGCCTATAACAGACAAAAGTGTGGCTGAAATGTAGTATTTCAAGAGAAGATACAATAAAGTTGTATGTAAAGACAGTAGTTAAGAATCTGCTCAATTAAATGGATATGCCTGCCTTATACTAATACACACTTCATGCCTACAGTGGTATTTACTATTGTCCTTTTCCCTTCTGCTTTTGTTTCTTTTAGGAGCAATTTAGGACTTCTGATATAAATGGAGTTAAAATTTAACCGTTAAACAGACTTGCATTTCTGCAGCTCGAGGAACGTAATGATGAGTCCACTTTTGTTATACTTTCAATAGCAGCCAAAAGGCACAACTAGAAAAAAACTCAGGTCTGTCATTCCCTTCTCTCTAGGAACAGATAAATTTTCTTTCATCTGACCCATGGTATGATATGTGGTTTATTATTATTATTTATTATTATTATTATTTTTAAACCAGAATTCTAGTGATACTCAAACAAGAATCAAATTTTTTCATAAGTACATAGCAATCAAAAAGTATTTTTCAACCCTGTCACCTCATACCCAATAACAAGTAAAGGGAAAGCAGCACAGAATCTGAAAATTAAACGGTGCTAGACTTGAAATCTTACAAGCGTCCTCTAGTTTCAGTCTAGCTCTCTTAATATAGCCAAGATTTTTGTTTAGTTGATTTTTTTATTTATGTATTTTTTAATGAGAAGGAAAAAAAAAAAGATTCTCTACCAGAAGCCATAAAAATCTCTCAGACGGTAAAACAGATAGCCCTAAAAGTTTTTGCCTAAATTCATACACATACCTAAAATAAAGCTGGTCCATTCATCTCACTCAGTCCTTTAAAAGAGAAGTCATTTGAAAAAGCAGCATAGTAGTGTGATGCCGCACTGCCTCTAATTAAGTGCAGAGCAGGAAAAAATTATTCTTGGTTCAATCCATGGTGGGGGGCGGGGGTGAGTGTGTGTGGAAATTTCTCTCTTTGCAATTCAAGATTATTTTAAAGATAGACCATTTCTTTTCCAATATCTTCATCAAACAGAGCTGTTAAGAATTGTCTCCCAACCATCCATCCCCAAAGAGCACGAAGTACCCAGTGTTCACCCCATATGCTCGGCTTTGAAGTGTGAAGCTGGGACATCCCACTAGACTCTGCAGCCGCCATCAAAGCCATCTCACTACGACCAGCGCTGAGAGTTAGAGCGCGGGGCCCTAACCGCTCCAACACAAACACTGCATTAACAAAGCAACCACAAGATTCCTCCCCCACACGGCTAGAACTTGAAGAAATGTTTACCATATGTACACATGCACGAGATACGGAAATCTATTATGCTAGAACATCACTGAGAAGTACATTAAACATGCTGACTAGAACTGGATGTTATTCTAAGGGACTGAAAAAAAATAAAATGCAGCTGATCTTTATGATGAAAGAACAGAAACATCAGGCTGAAAAATGAGATCAAGTGCAATTTCTAAATTGTATTTCTACTGACACAGTCTGTTGCCTGTTCTTTCTTGAAGTAGCAGAGAACAATTTGGGGGGGAAACAAAACTCTACGGCACATCTCTGGATGCTACTGTTTACTCTGTCATATTTCATTTTTAAAGGACAAATAAGCTTACAAATAATGATACATTGACAAAAGCATCTATGATTCAAAATGAATAGGATTTACCAAGAAAAAATAATTACACTTGTGTCTCTGAGTTGTCAATTTATCATTGGCATGGCGGTAAAAAATAAAGTGCAAAGAAAAAACTTGTTACATGCTATGGAAATGAGGTAATGAAGAAATGAGGGTAAACACTTGATTGATTTTCATGTAAAAATTAATCTGTCAAAATATTTTAAAATCTTTGTACCTAATGACTCCATTCATTTAGAGAAATTCTTGCATTTGTACACAAGAAAGACTATTCAAGAATGTTCACTGCTGCATTATTTGTAGGAGGGAAATTTGAGAAATAATCTGAATGTCCACAAATAAAGACATGTATGTATATGCGTACACAAATAGTGATATATTCATACTATGATACTATATAGCAACTAAAAGGCATAAACTAGAACTATATGTAATACCAAGGATAGATTTCCAAGATATCTTGCTAAATGAAAAAGTTCTATTTTGATAGCATTTATATTACAAACACACACAAGCAATGCTATATTGGCTTTATGAGTATATACATATATGTAAACAAAAGCATGGGGAAAATTCTGAATTCAGAGTGCACATTATATCCTCACACTATAACCTGGCAGGGGGTGGTTGGGAACCAGGAATGGGGATAATGGTCAGAGGTGAACTTTAACCTTACATGGAACACTTGAAATTTTGAAAAAGAGAATTAATAAGAAGTCCTAGGCAAGGTCTAATAAATAAAAAGTTGTGCGGATCCTTCACTCTGCTGCTGTCTTGATGGAAAAACATGAGCTTCTTAATATTTCTAGGCCTGTTTTTCAGCTATTGAATGAAAAAATTCACCTATCCTCTATCTTTATTAGAAACATTAAGAATTATAGGCCTCCAAATTCTTCATATATCATATACTTTCATGGAGAAATAGGTATCCATGAAAATATATAGTATATTAGTAGTTTTGGGGTACATTTTATATGTGTTTTCACATCCAAGAATCCAAGAATTTTGTTATTTCCTTGTATACAACATATACTTTTATAGAGACATACATGCAAAACTTGTTATTCCCATGTAGGGCATATGCTGAGATAATTACCACTTAGTGCAGACATGATATCACTCATTTAAAGAATTATACTTTCCTGAGTGCCCTAGCATATGTTACTTGTGCTGTATTCAGTAATACGAATGTTTTAATCTGTCCTGTGGTGTTCTCCAATTGTTTTGGGTATGGATTCCATTGCCCCATCTTTCTTAGGGGAAGGTACTCCATTACACTTGCCTGATAGTCACAATAGCATCACCATGTAAATGGAAAGATAACAGGCACTCCGATACTATCTGGATGTTCACAAATACCTCTTCATGTAGCTTCATATCATTTGTCTGAAATAGGCACTGAATATTATTTTGCAAAGAAGAACCAACAGGAAGAAGCTGTCTGCTATAGAACTTAGAATTTTAGAGCTGAAAGCACTTTAGAGATCTCCTGCTCAAGAGGTTTTCAAACATCTTGTCCTGCAATCCTTTTTCTCAAAAGGCACCTTATTTGGAATCCTGGTAACACAAAAGGGAGACCAGGGATCCATTTCCTTTATGGAGGAGGGCAATCGCCTGGGCCCCCAATGCTCAGCACCCTGACCCACAAGGCCACAGAGAATCGCTACAGTGACAGCCACTTACTGGCGGGAAGCAGTGTACAAGGACCTTTATATACAGGCATGACTTCTCATAATCCTCCTGGCAGGATGATACTATCCCCCACTGAATAGAGCAAAACCAAAAAATGACTATAAAAGAGACTAAAAAATTTTCCTAACATCAGCTGGCAAATAGGTAGCAGATCTGAAATTTGAACTCAGATTTATTCAGCTCCAAAATCCTTATTTTGACCACTTACGATTTGGCTTTCCTGTCTAGCCACCCAATGTGATATGATCCTTTAGTTTATGCTGATCAAAAAAACACAGCATATATGCATACATCTGTCATGTGTATGTGGGATAGAATTGGGCCTGTCACTTTCTTAAGATTCTCCCTCTTAGTAAGGACCTCTCACTCTCTTTCAGGGGGCTACTGAGAAGCTGGGGCTGCCCCAAAGAAGAGTTCAGAATGTGACTTTATTTGGGAATAGGGTCACCGTAGATAAAATTAGTTAAGATGAAGTCATATACAGGAGTAGGGTGGGGTCCTAATTCAAAATGACTGGTGTCCTCCTAAAACAAAAAATAATTGATCTAATTAATAACAATGTTATAACCATATGTTGTTGTCATTACTATTATCACATGCTCCATGTCTCCTGAAGAAGCACACCCCACTTAACCAATGGAGAACAGGTAGATCGGCTGGTGGATCCATACGGGTATGGACAGACTTGGATTGATGTAGCTCATTTTACAGGACCATCAATGTCACTAGCATCACTATGTCGTTTCTTCAGAATTTTCTAATCTTAGTGACTTTGACATTGGGAGTCACTACAAATGCTAGGAAGCAGGGATAAAAAAGAAAAGAAACTCAGGAAAAGAATTGCCAAGGTCAGGGGGCCCCTGGGTGGCTCAGTCAGTTGAGCATCTGACTCTCGATTTTAGCTCAGGTCACAATATCAGAGTCATGAAGTCAAGCCCCGAGTTGGGCTCATGCTCAATGCAGAGTCTGCTTGTCCCTTTCCCTCTGCTCCTCCCCCCACTCACACATGCACACTCTCTCCCTCTCATAAACAAATAAATAAATAAAATCTTAAAAAAAAAAAAGAATTTCCAAGATCCAGAGACCTGGGCTCAAAAAGTTAACTTTGATATCAGTGACCTGTTATAAATCCGTTATTAGGTTCACATTCTCTGAAACACCATCAGCAATCACATAAAATCAATCTCTGGGTATTATAAGGAACTACTCAAAATCAGAAAACCTAGAGCCCTTAAATTTTGAGAGGCCCCCAGGGCTGCATTTACTAGTAAGTAGTGAATGTTAATGTCTCCCACAATGACCCATGGCTTCATCATAAAGTATTCTGAGATCCTTTAGAGGTGCGGTGGGAGGCCTCCCAATTTTTAACTTTAAATCTTATAAGTGACTTCTAGATTAGGGAAGAATTATAAGAAGTATGCAGTCAGGCAGCAAAGATTTCATGCACTCAACCCATTCATCCCAAGATTCTTATAATATGGTCATTTTTTTGGTCAATATTTGAGATAAATCCTATTCAATATGCTTCAAGAGTGAAACAGGGAAGGAGGGAGAGTTAATACAAGGATGTGTTATCAAGCTAGTCATCATTGTGAGAAACTGGGTCTTGGCCTTGCTGGAATGGGCCTCAGAATTGTCCATCTCAAGGACAAAAGATGAGAGTATGCGTCTACCAGCTCAGGTCCCTCCCTGGTCATGGCTTGCCCCATGGGGTAACTTGCTTGGACTTCAGGTTACCGCAGAGTCAAAGCGAAAGAAAAGAGTGCAGGTTTTTCAAGTATGGTTGGGTTCATCCATAATTGCTGTGGAAGAACAAATTAGTTTATCCCACTTCAACCATTTGGCCTTATCCTTCCTCATTAGTACCTCTGTTTATATTAGTAGATATAATCCTGTTGCGCTTATTAAACCTGTAGTAATATGCATTTACTGGTAATTCACCTTTGTAGTTAAAATGTACTAAATCAATCTTAATATTTTAAGTACTTTCCTAATGCACAATCCCTTGTTTTTTCAGTTTTCTTAAATACAGTGCCAGTGTCCTTAAAATTCTCAAACTAAATGCTACGTCCTAAAACTATTTTAACATATGCTCATAAAAACAACCACTGTTTTTAATGCTATGGCAATGAGGGCATTGCTGATGGTGGAGAGAATTATATCAGAACCCAGCATCTAAATTGACTAATCTCAACCAAATCCAGGGCTGTTTCATAAGACAATCTCCATAGCAACTAGAGAATCAGGGTAGAAAATTCTTGAAGTGGAAAGTTGTGCCTGATTTGCCAGATCAGCCCATGTTTTGACAATCTGTAATAAGGTAATCAAAGGGTCTCAAGACTATCACACAAGTGTTGACATCGTGTGAATCTGTCATGGCATGTGTCCTCCAAGTTATAAAAATACTCAAAAAAAATCTAACAAGGCTGATATTTCTAATCAAATTCATTAATGTTTTATATACTTTGAGGTAAATCAAAAAATAAAAATCAATCATGTAGGAGCTATTTCTTTATTCATGTAACTTACTTAGCTAGTACTTCATCTTCCCAGTCTTCTAAATAATGTCAATTTAGATGGCATTGTACAAACATTATTTCATCTAATTAGTGACATAAAACAAAAAGCAGGTTTCCATATCATTTATAAAATTCATAGCTATTGTCCAGACTTTTAAGGCCGAATGTTATGAGCCTAATGTAAGGTAAGCCCATTGTCACTGGCAAATCGTAGGGAGAACTTGCCTGAGCACCTTCTGCGCTGACCCCTCCCCCACATTTTTACTTAATCCTTCTCATGAAGATTTATGTGTGAATGGGAAACAGGGTCATGTTTCAGAAACACTGGCTCCCACATGTAAAAACACTGAGCAAGGAAGAAGGGAAGAACATACAGGAAGCAGTATAACCCACTGCAATCCTTCAGAGAAAAATGCTTATAAAAAATTTATAAAAGCCCAGAAACTGAGACTAAGTATCTTCAATATTGAGTTGGACATCAGACAAAAGAATATGTTCCTGTAAACTTACCACTGATACCAAATTAGGTGAATTAAGTGTTCCTGAATGATCCAAATTAATTAAAAATCATTGAGAAGAATTACAGAAGTAGGGACTTCCAAGTAAAGATGAGAGTATGGATCCTTATGTTTGCTTTCACTGCTTCCCAAAATCCCAGGAAAAAGACAGGAAAGGGATACTTTTTAAAAGCAAGGACTCACTCAAACAAATGGAAGAGAAATGGAAAAGGAGGCAATAGCACTGGAACTTGGAAAACAGATATATGAGTGGTAGGTGATTTAGCAGACCCAAGGCAGCAAGAGGAAGAGCAAAGAAGCAACCTGACTTATGCCACACTTGACAATGATCAGAAATGGCAGCCTCACTCTGGAAGGGAAGATAGAGGCAAAGCTCAAAACAGGGAGGCTCGTGGAAAGTCTGTTTAAGCAGCAGTTAGATGCTACCCAACCTCCACATAGATAGGCAAGTGCCCTGCCCCCACCCTGGCTGAAGACACACGAGGCATCTGGCACCGAGGCATCTGGCACCAAGGCATCTGGGCTGGGGAATACTGGGCACAGCTGAGGGCAGGGATGAGTAATGAAAAGAGGGGAGCTAAAAGAATACTTACAAACTAAATGCTGAGACTCTATCAGCCCTCTTCTACAATTCATTTCCTAAAACATGGACATCTGTGTCTACCCTCCAGGCTGAAGACTGGAAGATCCTTCTCTAAGGAACTTGAACAGCCCAAGAGGAAAGACCAAAAGAATACTGACAAAGTGGGTTCCCCAAAGAAATGATCTAGTCAGAGGAGTCTACAGCTGACAAACTCCACCTATATACTAAGAGTATTCATTCAGTCTTTTGGTGTCCACTCTTAGAGTAAGCAGCTAACCAAAAATCATCAGATATCCAAGGAAAGCCTTTAAAACAAACAAGCAACTTGGGGGTGACAGTGGGGGTAGGGATTGAAAAACAGACACAATGCAGGAAGAAGAAAATATCAAAAATTATCCATTGATACTGCATTCATGAGATATAGTCAGGATGTTATTTCAAATAATAAGATAAAAGGACCATTCAGAGAGTATATAAAAGCATTTGGAAACGAATAATAGAAGAAATGAAAGATTTACTGAAGGCTTGGCATATAGAGGAAATTTGCCAGAAAGTATTATAAAAATATAAAGTGATGGGGAAAACAAAGAAAATAAGTGTAGAGAACCAGTACAAGAGTTCCAATATCCAAATATTGGAGATTCCAGAAAGAACTGAGAAAATGGAAGAAATCATCAATGGGGTAATTCAAGACTTGTCTGGCACCAAGGAACAAGATGTCAAGGACTCAAAAGGCCTAACACATATCCAGCATAATAAATGAAAACAGACCCATACAAAGGTGCATCACAGAAACTTCAGAACACTAGGAACAAAGTGAAGATCTTACAAGCTTCCAGAGAGAAATGACAGCTCACACACAAAGATTAGGAATCATAATGCCTTTAGAGGTCTCAATAGTAACATAAAAATAAGAATTCAATAATACAGTGTCTTCAAAATAAAGGAATTATTATTTCTAACCTAGAATTTTATACCTAGCCAAACTAACAAGTGTGATGCTAGAATAATAGCATTTTCAGACATGCAAGGTCTCAAAAATATACGCCCTCCTTCCTTTTTAAAGGAAGCTAATAGAAGATACGTTCCTCTAAAACAAGGACATAAACTAAGGGGGACAAAAAAAAAAAAGAGAAGATATGAAATTTAGGAACCAGTGGAACCAGTGTATCCAACATGGAGAGAGATGCAGGGAACACCCAAGATGATAGTTAAGGGAGATTCCATGATGACAGTTATCCTCAACAAATTGAGGGCAACCAGTCCTAATTGGAACAGGTCAGAGAGGTCTAGAATATGGTTCTTTAAGAAGATGAAACTGATAGAACATTCAATACATGGAATGTTTTATCTAAATGCATGGAGAGACGCTATTATTAACAGACAAGTTGGGGTTAAGCCATTGATTGGCATATAAAAAACTAAGTAAACAAACAATCAAAAAGATAATGATCTATTTCAGCCAAAAGAAAAAGTTGTGCAGAAAGGGTAAAATAATAACAATATTCTAAATACTTCATTGTGAATAATGTTTACATAGTTATAATAATGTAACCACTAAATATTTATCCAAATTTTGACATAACTATTTGGAGAAGAGGGAGGATTAGGAAGAGGGTGTGAGTGTGTGCATGCTGGGGGTCATGGGTGGGTGGTGAAAGGAAGCTAAATTTTCAACTTCTGCAGGGAGAAGTCAATAGACAATGCCTAAAACTAAAAAAACCAAGAAGCACAATATGAGTTGGTATTTAGATATCTGGAGTTTAATCCTAAATGGTAAGACAAGAGAGTTGAAAGTACTTGGAGCTGGAGAGAAGGAAATTAAAGTGATAGGGAAAAGGGAGTTATGTAGGTACTTAGGGTTTTGGGAACAAACCCTGTGAAACAGTCAACTTTCAGCCACATGTGCATTTCATTTGGATAATAACAAAGAGGAAAAAGGAGGAAAGAGGAGAGAGAGGTAAGGACACAGGGAGGAAAAGGAAAAGAAAAAATTTTAGAGACATAATACAGATAAAAATGAAAGATAGCCTGAGAGATCAAATGTGGTTTTTACTGAAAAGGAAAACAAAGTCCAAACATTTTTGGAAAAGTATAAGCTTTAAATAAATACAGACTAGATCTCTGTGTCTCCTAGCTCTCTATTTTATATCTAATTGCCAAATGGCAGCATATAAAAAAGTATTCAATGGTCTTTCCTCCCAAATCCCCTTTCTTCCATCATTTGTAAGTGATGACACTTTCATACCACTACTTTGTTCCCAGCCGCTCCCCCCCACAAAACATCCCATTGGTTCTCTCCATTCTCTCCACTTTATTATCTAGGGCACCATCACATTTCCAAACTGGTCTGCCTGCTTCCTGTCCATCCTTTAACATGCAGACAGAGTAAGCTTTCTAAAATTCAAAGCCAATCACAGCACTCTTGCTTAAAACTCTTCTGTGGTTCTCACTGCCTTTAGGATAAGGTTTGAACTCCTTAACCTGGCATATATGACTTCATGTTCTGACCCCTACTACCTCTGAAGCTTCATTTTTTAACATGCCCAGGAATGCCTCTCTCATCCCACCCCATCTCTAAGTTCCAGCCTGCCACACTGAAGTCCTTTGCAGGTCCTCAAACCCAGGATGCTCTCACATCTGAGCCTCCACATCGCTGTGCCCATTAGCCTAAAAGTCCTTCAACGAAAATTATATGCAAAAGTATGTGTGTCTGTGCCGATGTATGCATACACAAATGAACATGCATAAAACTTGCAAATGATTTTGACATTATTTATAAGGCCCCTGAACACCAATTTTGGACCCTACTTTAAGAACACATTCCTTAAGTTATAAGCAAGCTTACAGCTGCTATAAAAAAGTTCTGAAACACATTATTCAGAATATTTGCATATAAAACATACATGAATTACACATATCAATATTAGCTATTTTTCATGTCACTGGAATGTTCTCCATTGCCCTTCCTCCCAAAGAAAGTTGGTTAAATGATTATCCTAAAGTTAGTTTCTGTGAGAAGCAGCTGCCTTAAGTGAAAAACATCCCTTCACTGTTCTGAGAACAGCAAGATCCTAGAATTTGAATACTTCTACCTCAAAAGAATGCCTGAGCATGCTGTTAAAACAAAAACAAAAACAAAAACCTTTAAAAAAATTGAATGATATTAGATGAACAGCTGTGTAGAAAGGGGAATGTAAAAATAAAAACTGCGTGTTGCAGCATCAAAATAGTAACCATATACAGTATGACTGTTTTTAATCAGATGAAGATTGAAGCTATTACATTTCAAATCAAATGTTATAAATTAGTTCAAGAATGCAGCTGAGCTCTCATTTAATTAGAAATGTCCATGTTTAAATCATGAGGTACAGTAGCTGCCAATGAAGCAAAAGGGCAAGGGGAGGGAGAAATACTGTGTCCAGACCCTCCGATTGTCAACTGTCTCCTACGCAGGATGAACATCTGGGGGTGGACTAGTCCTGATGTAATGAAGAACTCCATGTACTAGTTAATTTGAGATTTAATGTAATTGAACATAATTGTTTCGAAGACAATTAAAATCATTATTCTGGTCTAGACAATTCTGAACTCTTCATTTTTGTGTGAACCGTATTTTCCCCCCATGCTGAATTTTAGCCCTTTTTGGGTAAAAAAGTACAGCAAATTTGGGGCCAGGATTCCCCTGGGAAATAATCTTTGATTGTCAAGTCACATTAAAATGCAGCGTAAGCAGTGAGGTGCTCCTCTGGAAACAAGTCTCTTTTCCTCTCGCTAGTACCTGTTGTAGCTCAGCCAGAGTCCAAATCTACAGCGCCAACGTTAGACAAGCCAGCGTCCAATAAAAATGAGGCAACATCATACAGGGATTTCGGAGGTCACACAGAGAAGAATGCAATTATCCTAAGGCGGACTTTCCCCCAAAGGTTATGAGCCTCTGCATCTCGTAATTAACCACGCTACAGCTAGACAGTGCAGGCAAAAGGTCTTTCTTTTCTCCCAATTTGCCTAATTCAAAAACACCTCAAGTGACATAGCTCAAATTTTCCAAATTAAACTCACCCCTGGGGCTGAAATCAAGCATGTGACAGTTCAGTTCTAAAGCAAATCTTAAAAAGAGTTGTGCATAGGGAAAGAAAGAAAAAAAATCAGAGGAAAAAGGGGTAGGAGTTAACATTTAAGTGGTTTTTCAACCTCATCATTACCCCTGCTCAAGAAAATAGGACACAGATGGGCAAAACACACCATTGTTCTGCCCTGAAGAGCCTAAGGAACTCCTTAGAAACTACTGTTGTTTCTCATGATCTATGGTGAATCTGTAAGGGACAAAGTGGTTGATCTGCCCCATCCCACGGCATTTAGAGTTCCACAGTGTTGTTGGGTGGAAAGTGGAAAGATAAGTCACAGAGGCACGGTATGCACTGCAACCCATGAGATCCTATTGTTGATGTAAGTCTTCAAGGTCAGCTCTTCCAGGGAGTTGAGGAATGATTATATTATTACAAACTGTTCTGAGTTGTGAAAAGTGGTTTCCAGTCAGGAAGGACACACTTCCCTAAACCTTCTCTTACTTCTGGCCACAGCTCCACACTCGTTCCCTTGGACACCAGAGAGAAGGTAAATGGGAAAGAGGTTCACTGCTCCCAGGCAAGAGAGGATCCCCTCTCGAACCTGCAGAGTGATAGACTTAAAGGCCTCCAAGCTGGCAACCAGAAGAGAATTGCTTTAAAATGTGAAATTGTAAACAGCAATCACTAAACTTTTACTTGCATCTGAAGAAGTAGCTATAATTTTACTGAAGCACTAGTTGTTTTTCTTTTGCAATCCGTATAGGAGGTTTTTTAGCAAATAAAGAAAAATAAAAGATCCAACCATCTCCCTGCACCTCACCTCCCAATTGTCATAAAGTTTCACATTTCTGCCAGCTCTTTATTCCCAAATTTGGAGGAATTATGCAATGTTCATTGGTCTTAAACAACTTTATATTTTTCAGTTGGTTACTTTAATTTTTTTCAATTTTATCAAATTAATCTGATAAAATCCCGTGTTATTTTCAGAGTGCTTTATGAATAATGACATTAAAATATACACACATAGGGGCGCCTGGGTGGCACAGCGGTTAAGTGTCTGCCTTCGGCTCAGGGCGTGATCCCGGCGTTATGGGATCGAGCCCCACATCAGGCTCTTCCGCTATGAGCCTGCTTCTTCCTCTCCCACTCCCCCTGCTTGTGTTCCCTCTCTCGCTGGCTGTCTCTATCTCTGTCAAATAAATAAATAAAATCTTAAAAAAATAAAATAAAATAAAATATACATACATACATTTTTCTGAAGCATAAGTATTTGATTTTGCTCTTGTTCATAATTAGATTTTTTTATTGAATCATTATATCTACGTACATATTATAGACTATACTAGATATATACTATATAGTATATAGGATAGACTATACTATACACCTATACTACTACTACTCTGAGTTTTCATTAATGCAGTATGACCATTTTAGCAATAGCAATAAACAACATGGAAGCAAATTTTACATCCTATGATTAACATTCAAGATAATCTGTCCTACGTTTGCTAGAAGTTATCAGTCAGCTCTTTGCTCTCCAAATAGGCCTTTTGAAGGAAGAAACTCTGCTAAGTTGAAATCAGGTTTATTTGAAAATATTTTGAACCCTTTACTAAACAATATTAAGATAATATAGCTTTTCTTAAAACAATTACGATCCTTCCAATTCAAGTTGTCCTATTAAACCCGACAACATCCCAGAGACATGGAGTTCATTTCATTTCAACCCATGAACTAACTTAAGATTTTAGGGTCCTGACCCAAAACACAACTGTTTGGTATATTTCATTCCATTCCATCTTATCAGTGAAATCAAGGTTGACTTCAACACTATTACTTCACAGGTTAAAACTACAAAAGGTTTCCTTAACCACATAAGATATGGGATCATCATCTTCAGTGAAAGAATATTATTAAATCTTGGACCCCAACGTTCATTTCAATAAAGAGGAAATGGGAAATGTTTGAAATATACATGTTCAGAAGAATAATGAAATGAAGTTTTGGAGTACACTCTCTCGAGTATTCAGATTTATACAGGAAATCAATGATTAAAGAGCATTCAGGTCTACCTGAAGCTTATCCTTCATCAAAAGGCATATACAAAAACAAAGAAACTGAAATCTTACCTAACTCATTAATAGAAGCTGCTATAGTAATGACTGATCTGATGTAGTCTTGATCAGAAAATGAAAATACATTGAGCATTGATACTTCAGGATATTCCTGCCCTGCAAAGAAAACAACACATACATGCAAGAATTTTTTTTTCTGTGATGAAATCCTAATCATCTATTTCTTCTGATACAATTAAATTTAGCTTGATAGAAAAATTCTGGGATTTGACCTCTGCAGTGACATTGACTAATCATGAAATTCACTGGTAGTAATGTCTACTTCTTACAGCATTACTATATAACCAGATTATAGTTATAACTAGATATGTTATCTAGTTAGAACAGTTCAGAGGCTCAGTTCAGAGGCCAGCATTTGGTGTCTATGACAGATCATCTCTTGGACTTGCTACTGGGCTTGGCAAAGTTCTCTCAACTCAGTTTAAGATGGTAGCCTCTTCTTTCAATTGCCAAATCACACCACTCTAAATTCTGGTCCTTCTCAATCTCATCCTCTAGGCTTTGTCAATTTTTCCTTCCAAAACCCACAAATCAAACTGCCTGGATCAAAATCTGACATCTGGAAAAGCTAAGATAGGCCAATTAGTGCCTGAAGCACAGGTTCCTGGGATGAATGCACCTGTCTGTTAGAACCTGTTCTGTCTCCACCATCTCCTTTTCAGAGGCCACCAACAGCCTTCAGATGTTAACGACTTCCAGCTTTTGGTGGCTTGTGACTCACTCGAATGTGTAACCTGAAGGAGAAAGCTGCCATACACTTGTATGGCACCCGCGCATTACCCCAAAGTTATTTTTAAAGTTTACAAGCCTGGTTCAGCCTCCTTAAAAGTCCCCCTTAAGCCTACAAAAGCAAATTCAAAGTGAAGGACAAAAGTTTTCAGGCAGTAATTAAACCGTTAGCTATGCTATTATACCTTTGTTGCCCTGTCCCCTGGCAGTCTAACAATTAATCTTTTCAGAAGAGAGGAAAAATAAGTTACACACAGGAACTACAGAGCTTATAGCAGCCCTACGCTATTAATTTTAATAACATGAAAAGATAAACATATGTCACTCACTCATAGCCAAATGAGCATCTACAGAGCCCTGCCCTGGTGTACGTCTAAAATTTATAACTCAGGTTCCTTTACCTAAGACATTTTAGGCTATTTAAATATTTTCATATTGCTTAATCAGAAAAAATACAGATGACATAATTTTATTCCACTCATTTAAAAATAAATGCATTTAAAATATTTGTAAAACATCAGGTCATTTTCTTAGCTAGTGCCACCTTCCCTCATCTTTAAAACCATAAAAGATGAAGCAAGAACAAGACTATACAACCTCTTATTTTATGTATTTTTTCAACATACTCTAGCTCCTGGAAGAAAAGAGATGATTTTATTTTTTTATCCTAAATCTTCCTCTGAAAAGCTTTTATTCTCAGTTTCACATGATACAATTGAATCAAATGCTAAAAGAATGAAACACTCTCTCCTGCAATTTCTTAAGCATGCATAGAGAAAAAAAATTACTGCTGGCAGGAGGAACTGTCAGTATGAATCTCAGCAGAAGTAAATTGTTTGGTATTTGTAATGGAGTATAATAGCTATAATTCCACTTGAGCTGCTGCCACTAATAAGCTGATAAAAACTGTGAGTTGAGACCCAGGTGTCCATCAGTAGATGGCTTCCACAAATGTCTCTGCACAGTCACTTAATCACAGAGACAGGTAACCCAATCCCATTAGAGGTACTGTGTCTGACAATGAGGGGCCCAAGCTGGCTCTTCCCACAAAGAGAATGCAAAAGCACAGCTGCATACTGATTCCAGGAGTTTTCTTATCAGTAATTATTAGGAATTTTCTAAGACGTTTCCATCTCCTGCAAAGTTGTAAGACAGTAACTTCAATGTGCTCATGATTAGAAATGGGCTAGGGGAAAATACATCTTGCTCGTGAAAAGTAGTCACCAAATCAAAACTGACTCAGAAATTAAAATATACTGTCTCGAATGCTTTAAGATTGTGACCCTAATGCTCACCTGTTGCCAAAAAGTTGATTTAATAACAAAGCATTTCTACTTAAATGATTAGAAGTCCGAATACACTGTGTTTTGTATGTGTGTGTGTGAAAACAAAAACAACTGGTATCCAGAACTGTGTGTCATCACATGAACATTTTAACAAAGGTAAAATAAACAGTAATATCTCTCATTGGAAATACTGGCCCAGGGAGTAAGGAGGCTTGAGGTCCAGTCTTCTGAATTGCTGAGTGATCTTACACACATCACTTAAACGCAATTGCCTACGAGTTTTTATATGGAGAAAATGGAGTAGAAATAATAATGTTGTAATGAAAGCATGGGCTTTGCTGGCAGGAGAGCTTTGAAAAGTAGCTGGTATTTGGCAAGTTTATTTTTTATTTAACCTGTTGAATAAAAAGCATAATGTACAATTATGCTCATTCTTTTAATGATCAAATAAATGGCCCACGAGGGAAACATTACACCTTTATGTAAATACATCCTCCTTAGGAGCCTGAACTCCTGAACAATGTTCATCTCAGACACTCTTCTCCAACGTGAATAAGTACACTGCGGAGCTTTTGGAAAGAGCACATGTGCACATATGAGTAACTGATCTATCTCAGTATCCCGAGTTTTGCAGAGGCTGTAACAGCCCAAGAACAAGAAGGAAAGTCTAAGAAGAAAGAAGAGTGTTCTATAGCACTGTCTGCAGAATACAAAAACCACTGTACTCATACATATTCGCTTCAATTGTCTGTTGTTCCTACCATTTTTTTTTTTTTTCAAGAAGAGCTGCTTTTGCTATGTTCTCAACAACGTATTTTCTTCTGGCTTCTGAAATATTTAGTAAACAAGCAGCCAAACGGAGCCCCAGTCTGGAAGAAGACATGGTGATTTTTCTAGAATAAGAGAAAAATTATTGTTCATTTTGGTCTCTATGGCTCATTCATATTTTCATGTTCATTAACCATAAAGAAATTACAGTTTTTTGGAAACCAGGCAGTCATAATATGAACACTTCACTATTTTATTCCTGGAGAACACCTAAAGGAAGAAATCCTCAGATTGGGTCAACCAGGAAACCACGTGTATGTTGTCATGCACATATGAACCTACAAACATAGTGACAATACTAGAAAATACAGGGCAAGTTACTCATCCTGAATTGTCATATAAATGAAAATATTTGTTAAAGTATTTTATTCCCTTTTAAACATCATCTTCCCTAGAGTATCCCTGTTTACAAGGTCTATCCTACTTACCAAATAAGCTTGATCCTCTTGTTAAATGAAACTTACTAGGCAAATGTAGATAAGAGAAATGAAGAAGATTCTTATAAAAACCACTTTTCTGGCAAAAAGAAAAGATATCTCTATGGGCCATGCTATAAGCAATATATGAACAAATAAAAGGGACTAATTTAAGTGCTGTAAGTAACAACTATTTGACTAAATTACTCTCATAGTTTAATCCCCAAAGTTCCTTATCAGTTTAAAAGATCAGGCCATATTTTGGTCTCTTTTAAATATTATAACTAGATATGGCCTTCATGAATTCATTCAACAAATTATTTCATAAGGGTTATTTTGTGTCAGGCAATGTTCTCAGGGTGGGGAATACTGCAGTGAATGGTGTCCAGGTTTGAGACAAACGTTAAGCTTATGAGTTTAAGCTAAACTGTGCTCTGGTGCAAATAGCAGTACTGTCGATGCATAAATCCTCTGGCTTCTGTTCACTAGGATTGTTCATTGGCCTAATCGTCCTAACCTACAGGGAATGCAGGGCTCCGTGGCTAGTTTAGGTTTCGAAGCAACTTTTCATATTGTGACCATCATCTCATGATTGAAAATTCATAAAAATATGGTCATTAGGTTTTTGTAGACATTAATAACATCGTTGTAATAAAGCAGCTCAGACCTCTCTCATTTCTATGTAAACAAAAAATTGCTTTACACAAGGGGTGTGGGCGTCTTCTGGCTTTCATTTGTTTTCAGTGTGTTTATGTAGCTTAATTGTCTCATCAGGCACTTTCCCAACATAATTATGCTTTTTAACAAATGGTGTTTATGGCAACCCCTAACAGTGCAAAAGAAAGGATTAGTTTCATCCTCTCATTCCACATTTTGATTCCCTGTGGACAGTTAAATCACACAAAGATGGTGTTAGAAAAATCTACCTTCACAGCAAAAACTGAAATTAGCGGCCACCAGGCTTTTGGAGAGCAGTCAGGCTTGTTAGCAAAAAGGGTAAGTGTTTCTTTGCCTCTTCCACTTACAAAGTAACCCAGAGCAACCTCGCAAACATTCAGTGGTTTGGAAGAAGGCGCTCCTGGTCCGCCCATCCCTCCAATCACAGTTCGATTACTTCCGGCCATAAACCAAAAACCTGCCTCCCGGGGAGGAACTAGCAGGGCCAGCGCGGAATGAAGCAGTTCGCGACAGTTCCGCCAGATCACCTGCCTCCTGCGCACGCACCGCCGTTCGCGCTTTTAGGGCCGCAAAATAGGCTCGCCGAGGGGGCGGTAGCGCGTGCAGCGGTTGGAACCCGCCGCTGGGACTCCCTGCGTGGCCCCGCCCCGGTTCCGGTGTGGAGTGGCTCAGGGCCACGTGGGCCGAAGGCTACCCCGAGGAACTCGGGGCGGCCCTGGGGCAATCCCCCGCCGCCCCGCGAGGCCCGCCGGGAGCAGCGTCTGCGAGCCGCGGGACCCGGCTGCGAGGGACGGCCGGCGAGGGGACTGCCCGGGACCGGCTCTCGAGCCGGCGCTGGCGCCCGCAGCTCCGCACTGGGGAGGGAACCGACCTGCGCGCGCGGAGGGGCAGCGGGATAGGACGGCGCGGAGCCGGGGTCGCCGCGCGTGACGCGCGCAGCTTCCGCCGCCGGCCCCGCCCCCCGGACGCCCCGCTCGCGCTGCAGTCCGCCGCGCTTCGCCCTGAGAACGCTCGGCGGGTCGCTTCCTGGCCTGTCCCCGGCTGCCCCGCACCCCCGCAGCCCGGCGGCCCCGAAAGCTTAACATTCTGCTTGGAGTTGCCTCCTCGCCCCCTCTTCTTTAGCTTGGGATTCTCCACAGTTGTCTCTTGTAAATTAATGACTTTTTAAAAGGGCATTAGAACCTAATGATGAGGTCATTACCCATTAATCATACACCCAGCAGGGGGCTCTTTGGCGCACACGGAGACGCACCCTTCTAGTAAAGTCTGTCCTGGGAAATACTGCCCGCAAGCGCTTGTGAGTAGGAGCTGGACCCACCCCAGGACAAAAGCAGTACTAGCACCTGCCCGTTCACTCGAAGTTACAAGCAGTATGAACCAGGCATTAAGCATTTCCCTTTTTTCTAGGCCAGTGAACCTTGAGAACACATTTCCCCTACAAAAACCTGGTTTTTTAAAAAATATATATAGCAAGGATTAAATGTCACCATTTTGATCCAATTTCTTCCTGAAGTGAAATAATCACTAAATAACTACTTTGACAGAATAAATTAATTTTTAAATCTATTTTTTATTTTCTAATTATACTTTTTAAACACAGATTTGAGGAAATTAACATTTATGTGGACATTTGGTTTCTAGCCTAATGTGGCATAAAAATAAGTAACATAATGAGTGTTAAAAAAAATCAGGTTCATGATGCTTCTCACATCATCATCATTGTACTTAGATGTCACAACAGTATTATGTGCGATTGTGTCAGATCCAGCCTTCTCCATCTCGGAGTGTTGGCAGGTAGGAGGGTTGTTGGCAAGAGGAGGGGTGTTAACCTCAGGATCCTGGATTCATTCCAAGGCTGGTAATTACATTCTGCCAGCCAAAATTCATCCCATAATTTTAATTGGATAAATCCTTTCTGGCCTAAGCTACTGCTATGCCTGTCAAACTGTTGCCACATTTCACCCCAGAGGTGTCTGTGTTTTAGTTGCAAGAATCAGTCCCTTTGAGGTTGGCTTATCAATTTAAATCCTCAAAGTGCTTTGGGATCCTGTGGAATTAAATATATATTTAGGTATTTTTTCTACGGAATGTGCCATAGAAATGTGTAAAATAGACATATACCCATGTTAATGCCTGAGAACCAATACCCATCTAATGTCAGCAGATAATTTCAAAATAATTTAACTAGGTGGATGTCCCTAACTTTCTCTTCTGTCCTTTTGAGAGCTTTTACTGACCATAGCATTAGCTTCCAGGTTACAAAAAGTACTTCAGTGTCCAACATTTCCTTCCAAGGGAAGACAGTGGAACTGAAGGCCCTGTATCTCACCCTTCCAAACAGTCCTATGAGACTACTTGCTACAATGGAAGACATAGTAACATTACATCTGGTGTTATCTGTCCTTCCAGAGAAAACAGTGTGACACGTAGGGGCTCATGGTTCTAGCTGTAACAACTGCTAGAACTAAAGCTTCTTCCCACGTCTCCTAATTCTCTCTGTGAGAACGTCTTTCCCTTTACAGGGCTGCTGCGGTGTTAAGATAACATTTCTGAAAGCATCAACACCCAGCGCTCAGTAAACCTTAATCCCTTTCTCCACTCAGCTGAGGTCAGACAGAAATGGAGAGAAGGCAGGGTCCCAGTGCTCTTTGTGGACGAGGGCAGCATCTGCTCCTGCCTCAGGAGTGTAAGCATGTCTTTTAGGAAAAGACAAGGAAACGGATACCAGCAAGTCTGATGAAAAGTTCAGCAGTAAAATTGAAAGTCTCATTTTGCTCTCTTCAAGAATTGAAAAGTATGGGATGGCTGGGTGGCTCAGTTGGTTAAGCGTCTGCCTTCAGCTCAGGGCATGATCCTAGGGTCCTGGGACTGAGTCCCACATCGGGCTCCCTGCCAGGGGGGAATCTGCTTCTCTCTCTGCCTGCTGCTCCCCCTGCTTGTGCTCTGTATTTCTCTCTCTCTTTCTGACAAATAAAATCTTAAAAAAAAAAAAAAAAAAAGAATTGAAAAATACCCTTGGTGTTACTTTTGCTCAGTCACATGTAAGCCTGCCTTTTTTGTTATTTAAAAGAGCTCTATGTCACATTTACAATGTGTGAGCATCAAACCTCTCATTAGTTAACTTAGCATGCTTTGGGGGAGTTTTTCATACATTTTGGGTGAATGTGTTATTCTGACTACATGTTTCTCCTGCTAAGTCCACATTCAGGGACGTTGATCGTTAGAGTTCCTGTCCAAAACCAAATAAGCACTGAAAGAGAGCATAGCTACAAGTCCCAGTGTCAATTTTATCTGTGAGACCTGTTTCCTAACACTCCCATGGGTCCTTGTGAGACGAAGATAGTTTTCTATACCCTTTATTCTCATTTTTGCAGCCAGAAAAGCATAGGTCTTACAGGAGCTTCCCTGGCCCATCAGAGCTGAGGTGTATAAAAGGGAGAGGTTGTGCTCTAGTTTGGCTCCGCAGAGCTACGGGAACAGAGCACGCAGGCGCTGCTTGAGCAGGCCCGGGATCAGGGTGAGGGAGTGAGGCATTCACCTCACATGCAAAATTTAAGTGGGTGCCAAAAAACTTGGTAATGCAGTATCCTCAGAAGTCAAAATTAATGCAAAATAAGAAATCCGTGGTGAACAAAATAACAACATTTTAAGTAAAGACAGAAACCTACCCCATACTTGTCCAACCCGGTCACCCTCCGCTCACCCTGATCCCTGCCCTGTGGTTGCGTTCCCCTTTGTACCAGTCTGTTCCTGATTGAAGGGTTACGAGAAAACTGCACCACTCTGCCCTGCCTGCATCCTTTCTTTGGGCCCCCAAAATGGGCAACAAAACCAGAAATGTCAAGGGTAGAAATTTCCAAGCCAGTGGTTACATATAATTTATAGTCTGTTCAAGAGTTCTCTAGACCTCCATATAGGGGAGAATTGGCCAACTTATCTCAAGAGAAGGCAAACCCTTATTAGAACAAGCAAAAGAATCAACTCTATTAACTAAATACATTTCCTTACCTATTATCTGACACATGTCAAAATATGGTAATTAGAAGCTTTCCTATTGCACTTAGGAATTTTGAAATAATGTTTTAAAGACCATTTTAAATTAATGCTACACGTCTGTTTTCTATCTTCATATTCCAGCACTTACCTCTGTTCAGGAAAACATGAGAATTCCCCTTAGAAAGACAGAAATCTAATTCCTTTAAAAAAAAAACATTATTTAAGCGAGAGAGAGAGAGAGACAGAGAGCGAGCACGAGCAGAGAGAGGGACAGAGGGAGAGGGAGAGAATCCTCAAGCAGAACCCCTGCCGAGCATGGAGCCTGACTCAGGGCTCAATCCCAGGACCTGAGATCACGACCCGAGCCAAAATCAAGAGTCAGCTGCTGAACCAGAAATCTGATTCCTAATGCAATTTTTTTTTCTTTGAAGATTTTACTTTCACCCTCTTTTTGCCTTATATCAGATTTCATTCTGCATTCTTTCTTCATGAAATGTAAAAAGATTTTATTTCTTCTTTCATGTAAATGTGGTCTAATAAATGAATAATTTCAAAAAGTGACTTTAGTTATCATTCCAGGACAAGTTAAATACAGAAGTGGTTTTAATTACTTGTTTAAAACTGTTTGAATCATGTGATATTATGAAATATCTGTTCTATTAGTCATTTTCTAAAACAGCAATTGGGTTTCACTGCTGCCATTTTTAGTTTGTAGTTATGCTCGTAATTTATTTTAAATGAGTAAAAGGAGCTTCATGTCCAGAAAGAAGTTATAACAACTAACAGAAATACCTCCATTTCCCATACACTGCTGCCTTAATTGTGGGAAACAATCTCCAGCCATTTTTGTCTTAATGAAGGAAGAAAAAAACTCACAAGATTTCCAGAATTAACCTTCTTCACCTACATTTTTGGGAAATGTCTTTCTCTTTACACAATATGATTTGGTTGGCTGAATTTATCATAAAAGACCAGTAGACTAGAATGTAAGCATAGTTATTAGCTTCAGCTGGAATCACTTGTTATGCATTCTGTTCAATCATACTAGGAATATCTCAGTAACTAGCCAAAAATTAAAAGTTTACAACCTATCCACACCTTAATTTATTCTTTGCCTTTTTATACCATGTACACCATGTTTTATACCATATATACCTTTTATTCCATGTGGTCAGTCAGTTGTGCATTCCTTTATTATGGAACCTAGGCATTGAATGGAATGAAGTGTCTCCTAGGGCCTCTCTCCAACGCTGTTTTTTTTTATAGCTATTAGTCATATTGCAGATGAAAAACAATTCCTAAAATAGACTTTGCATTTTTGCTGAAAATTTGTTTTTAACTTATGGGACTACATTAGAATTATTCTTAAAACTAAAATTCACAAAATGTATCTTATTATATCCAGAAAAATGCTGGGAATGTTCAGAAACATCTTCCCCTAAGTAACATGAATTTTGGTTGTGTCGTGAAGTTTTGTCAAGAAATATTTACTTTAAAATGCCCACCACTGGGTGATGACTGCCAATTTTCATTAAGAAAGATAATATATCTTGTGACAATCCCAGTAGTGGCCAGTCATGCTCTGTGCAACTGTAGGCACTTCTGTATTGCTGTCATTTAATGTCCCATGTAAATGCAAGAGAATGTCAACTCTTATTGATACCAGGAGAGTAACCTCCTATATGCACAGGATTCAGAAACCTTGGACAGAAGCATTCTTGTGATGTCTGCATGTCCTGATTCACATGTGTATTCAGAACCATTCCTTTCTTTGAAAATGAGCCCTTTGGGAGAGAACCAGTTCTGCTCTTGGTCAGATCTCTAAGCTCTGTCTCTGCAGGACGTTCAGACTGAAGGTTCCAATGATGTTTTTCTTGCTGATTTGTCTTGTGTTGCATATCTTAGTGTTTGAAGGGATTCACTTTTTAAATGTAATTTTTCATTACATTTAAATATAAAGTGTCTAATTTCTTAAGAACAAGTGAGCAAGATTAATTTGTTGGTGCTGTTGTTCTTAATGTTATCTTTATCCTACCTGTGCCTCTCAGTTATTACGCAACTCTTTTAGCTTGAAGTTCTCCGTTTTTTGGAGAAGATTTGAAAATACAAATTCATAGAAGTTCAGGTCAGAAAAGACCTCAAAGATCATCTGGCACCTCATCATAACCTTTGTTCAAATGATGTCTGATCTTAACAAAAAGACAATAGGGGTGGAATTGGAGTTTGTGATGAAGCAGGGGGAGGGGTGGGCGCCGCGGGACACCCCCACTCTTTGCCCCTGCCACTACTTCTTCCATGGCCCCTCCCTGAACCCTAAAGTGCCTCTGAAAACCACCAACTAGCTCAACCACTTTTCTGGGGCTTGAAATTCTTTTTTACCACAGCATATAAAGTTCTCATCTTTTGAAGATTAACTATCTTGAAACAAGTCTATGATGCCATCTCAAAACACGAGCACTGTGAAAAATCCACACTACTTTAAATTATTGGGTTTTAATGATAATTTCTGTGGTGGAAAGTAAACATGAACGGATATTCAAATCTGAAATGATCCGTCAAAGGTCTTCATTAATACTCAAGGAAGTATGATACAGAAACCCGGAAGGATCGCGATTGGGGGAAAGAAGAAAAAAGGGTTCAAAAAGATGCAATCAGACTGTTATAGTGAGACAACAAGTGAGGATGAGAGTGGCTTAGTTCCTGTCTCCCAGATCAGTTCAGAAGGCTGTAACACAGCTCTGCCTTTCCCAGTGCCTCTGTCAACTTTACCATCAATATTTTCACGTTTCTATTTGGGGTACAATGATGGCAGTGTTTTGCCACAGGAGATTTCTGTATTCTATTTAGATATGGGGCCCATTTTTCTTTTCTACCTTCCCCATCCAGTTTTTTTTCTTTTATCTCATGGTATGTCATTTGATCTATGGGCTAAATTCGGAATGACAACAGAACTGGACTAGAACAGGGGTTTTAGCTACCTATATTTTAAAGCTGAATTTAAATTACAAATATAAAATATTAAATGAGAAATATAGTATTAAAAATACATTTTATAAATCATAATCAAATTATATCAAATATTCAGTTGATAACTACAAATTTTACTCAAGTAAAATTCAAACAATTGTTAATCTTTGGAGTCTCTTCATTTATTAATGTACAATATAAAAGACCCCAGTGTTTTATTTCCCTAAAACACTCATATTTTTTTAAATTTAGTTTTTATCTTTTTAAAGATTTTATTTATTTATTTGATGGAGAAAGAGAGCACAAGCAGAGGGAGTGGCAGGCAGGGCAGAGGGACGCAGAGGGAGAAGGAGAAGCAGGCTCCCCACTGAGCAAGGAGCCCAACGCTGGGCTCAAGCCCAGGACGCTGACATCACAACCTGAGCTGAAGGCAGAAGCTTAACGGACTGAGCCACCCAGGTGCCCCAAAACACTCATATTTTTAAAGTAATTACTCAAATTATAAAACAGATGTTAAATTTCTTATATCTAGTTAGTTTGTCTAAAATTTATTGATAAAAGCAGAGAAGGTTAAGGAAAAAATATTTTAAAAATCTATCCCAGGTACAACCAAAAGTAGTTATTGACATAGGAATTAACCAATTGGAAGACTATACTCTCCAGAATAACTTGATCTTCTCAAGTATGTCCAAACACCAAATAATATACTAATAGGAATATATTATATTTTGTTCATTATAATGAAAGCACATATCTGCGACAACACAACTTAGTGTATAAAGATATTTTCTTTATAGATATTGTGATTTTTACTGATAGTTGTAATATCAGTGTAAAAATATACAGCATTTAATATATCTAATGGATTGACTTCAAAATTACAAAATGTAATTTTATAACTAAAGGCAACCTGAAACATATCTCATCAACTACTTTAGGGGTGGGAAACCCAGACATAAAGAGGTAAAGTGATTACCACATGTTTAATATCATTTTTCTATTTTAAGTTTTGATTCCTGGAGGGTGAAGTCCAAGGCCCTCCTCAGCAGGACCCCATTCTACCTTTTTAAGAGTTTCACCTTCCCCTTTTCCAACCTCCCTCCCCTCTCTAATTTCATGCCACAGCAGCATACCGCTTTCCGAGCACACTCTGGACTACTGTGTATCTCTGGGTTAGCTTGTGCTTTGCTCAAAATTTCATTCTGTGACCACCATAAACAACCTCCATCCCTGTGAAGCCTTCCTGAATTCTGCCCTCTTCTCCAGTACTTACCATTCTCTTCTGTGTTCTCAGAAAATCCTACATTTAACACTGAAACACTGATCACATATCGTTACAGTATTTCATAAGTGTCTCTCTTCCCTGTAAGATTAAATAGGAGTAGGATAATTTTTGTCTTTTTAATCCCTAGACCTTAGTCTGGTCTAGAATCATACTAGGCATAGTAGATGCTTTGTAAAAATTCACTGAAGGGGTGAATATGTACACACAGAAGTCAATGAATGTGTGAACTAATTAATGAATGAGCAGACAAACCAACAAAGAGTGAACGAATAGGTCAAGTTCCTCAACCTGGGCACCATTAATCTTGGGCAGGATAATTCTTTGTTGTGGGTTAAGTCTTTCCTGTGCATTGTAGGATACTCAGTGGCATCTCTCACCTCTACCCACAGGTACCAGTGGCAGCCCCGTCACCCAAGCTGTTACGATCGAAGATGTCTCCAAAGCATTGCTAAGTATTCCCCCGGGGTTGGAGAACAGCTGAAATACAGGGAAGCCTGGCTGAATGCAGCAATTTCAGGTGGAGGGCAGAGATTAGAACTCTGGTCTCTATTTCAGTCCAGAACTTTCTCCATTACAACTTAGCTCTGCTAAGATCCAAGTTCAGTTCTTAAACTTCTCATAAGACATTTTTAAAACCTGAGACAAATAACAAAATTTCAGAAGTATAATTTTCTGGGACAAAGTATTAAAAAAGCAACATTAGGAATAAAGACATGCCTTCCTTATATCAACTAATCTGGCTGATGTTACTTTTTTTTTTAAATGGCATTTACCTGTAGTCGATATTATTAAGTGGTACTTATTTGGCCCCGCCTAAAAGTTGCTCCTACAAAGCATACGGTTTTCAAAAATTTTCTAAATGCCACATCATAGCACCATCTTGTGGATTTTAGAGGAATTCACTGATTTCAGTTTAAAATGTCTAGTTACTTCTCCAGAAAAGGAGACAATAAGAATAGAAAAACTATTAAAAAAAAAATTGGGACATTCTTTTCTTATTGAAATGTTCTACCAAACTCTGAATTAGGGACTTCCTAAAGTTTGATTTTGACTTTGGTATTTGGCCAAGATTTCTAGTCGGCTTCAGCTACAGCCTCCCTTTAGCCTTTGGAAAATCAAACAGCCACATACCCATGTCTTCATCATCCTGTCTGCATCATGCACAGTCAGTAAAGCAGGGGCGTAATGCCAACAAGGAAGGCCATTCTAAGGTTTTGGCTAACATTTGAATATTCACTTTGAATGTACAGACATAACTTGGAACTAAAATTTCCTTATATGCCGGAAGTATTGGAAGAGCAAAGTGTTGCAAAATTAGGGAAGATTGTGAAGGCTGATAATGTTATATAGAAAACAAATAAGAATTTTTAAGTTGTTAAATTGAGAAATAGGGAAATAGATTGACAGAAATATGAATATTTGTGCCTGTACCATCAAACTTTAAAAATTCCATTACTGCATTTTTTACGGTAAAAGTGTAATTGTGATTACATTTCACATTTCTTCCTGTATCCAAGAAGTTCATTCTATGACGATATCTAACTTCAGCCTCTGACAAGTGTTGTAATACTAAGCCGTTTGGCATTCAGCCTAAATATGTATTTATATAAATCTATTCTAAATCTAAAAGGAGAGGACAATGAAAAGAAGGTAATATAAAACATAATAGATTTGAAGTTTCATCTCTTTTTCAAATATGTAAGTTTTCTATTCTGACTTGAAAGAAAATATTCAGCACAAACGACCAGGAGGACCAAATGCTCAGAGAAGTGGGGGAAGCCTACATGGGATTACTGATACGGAAGAAGCATTTCTACTAATCACATCTGCAATTAAATTCTAATTTTATAGACAAAATATTCAATTGGTTACAATTCTTATTTGTTTTTCCCATCCCAAGACGCAATTGCCCTCTCTTCTCCCTGCGAAAAAGTAAGGACAGTCGTACACTAAAAGGTTTTGTTACCTCATCATCTCCTTTGTTCATCTCTTCAAATGGAAACACCAAGAACTGCTAGCCAGGTTCAGTGGGGCGCATTTTGGTATCCAAAGTCCATTCTTCTCTAAGTTTCCTTTATTTCGGAAAATGGGATAAGGCAAGGGTGTTAAAAAGAGAACTTTTCCTGCAGGAACTTTCACGTAATTGTTTTGACCCCAATGTAACTATTTTATGTTACAGGACAGTAGACTACTTTGCTTGCCTGTGTGCCTAAAAATGGAGCCCCAGCAGGTGGAGAATGGCCATGGATTCTAACAACCACGACGGCAATAATTGTTAAGGCGTTTAGGTCCCACATTACCTCTGTAAGAAAATAATCAATGTTATGTATAACACATTTTTTATTTTGAATTGATATAGAGATGTCCCTGATTAGTAATACTGCATAGTGGAAAAAACTCTGGACCAGAGATCAAGAAGCCATGTTTTTATTCCAGCCTATCATCAACTGTGTAACACTGGACAAATGACTCAGGCTCTCTGCTCCTCTGTTTCCATATCTGTAGAATGAGGGAGTTGGAAGAGGGATTCTATCATGTCCTTTCCAGTTTAATAGGCTAAGTTTCTATGACGTGCCCTATTGGGTAGAAACATACCCCAATCTGCATATTCTTTCTGAGACTGGGTACCAAGGGATCAGTTAAGCAGTGTTGCCCTGCACAGTTTAGGAACCTAACAAGACCATCTCTAACTTCTTCTTCTAGTGATTAGAGGGAAGTTGTTTCTTTTTTTAAACTTTTCTCAGTACCATTTATTTTCCATATATACATCTCTGCTGACAAGGTTCATTTTACTTGTAAATATTTCCTTCAAATTTCAGAAGAGGGCTCCTAATTCTACTACTCAAAAACTCTAGTTTCCAATTCTCTGAACTTAACATATTTTATAGACCACAATCATATATCCTGTCAACAATCTATTCCTGAAGAGGGCCTGCAGAGCATTTACTCCCTGAGGTGTAAGTTTTCCACAATGAAAACAAGATCAGGTCTCACCACATGGTATACTGTTTTCTTGAATATGTACAATAGCCATTATAATTTTAATGATTAGGAAATCCATCTTTATCTTTATTTTCTTATTGTTCTTGTCTTGGTGTAGTTTATTCTGGTTTTGTTAATCTGGTGGGATTTTGGGGGGCATGGGGTGGGGGTGGGGGCGGCTATTACTTCAGGAAATGGCTTGATCTTTCTAAACCTATCATTTTATCCTGACCTGACACAAAAACCATTCCTGTGTAGATGTGATGCTTCTCTGGATGTTTCCCAGCTCCTTTGCTGTTATCGTATTTAATTATGTCTTCCTAGAAACAAGTAAGAACCTCTGAACTTTCTCTTTAATACTATGGCCATTTAACAGATAAATGAACTTACCTTAATCCAACATTTACGTATTCCCAATGATTCAGGTACCTTCTGTTTTCATTGCTGCAATTATCATTTCAGTATTTTATACATTTAATTCAAAGGTAAAACAAAAACATTTGAGAGGAACTTGGTGGGTTCCTTTGTGCTACCTTGATCAAACATGGTTTTGGTAGTGAAAATCCACGTGCAGTATTCACTGGAATCAAAAGTACTTGAGTCTGAGAATTAAATACACATACACACACACACAAGTTATCCATTTGAGAACTGAGATTAGTGTAATAACCTGGAATCTGACACAATAGGAAATAAGAAGGGATAGCATTTTTTTAATTAAAAAATTATTTTAAGATTTATTTATTTGAGAGAGAGAGAGAGAATGTGAGTGGGAGGGGCAGAGGGAGAGAGAATCTCAAGCAGATTCTGCACTGGGCTCCATTGCACGACCCTGAGATCACGACCTGAGATCACAACCTGAGCCAAAACCAACAGTCAGATGCTTAACAGACTGCACCACCCAGGGGCCCCAAAGGGATAACATTTTTACCTACTGCTAATGTTATACCCTGCACTAACCTGTCACCTACTGAAATAACACACTAACTGCATAGAACCAGAATCCTGAGGCGTCTAACGTTGAACATTAGGCAATAGTTGTGGCAAAGGTAATGAGCCAGTTAATCTCAAAGTTAGGCATGGTTTTAAATTTAAGCTATAGACACACCATAATGAACAGTGTTGGGGCAACCAACATAATTCTTTGTTTTTTTTTCTTTGTTATCGAACATGAAATTATATTCTCAAGTATTCTGGCAAAAATAATCAGTCAAAATATTTTTGGTAAATGAACTTCTTACCATTTGTCTTTATTAATGTCTTTATTAATACCATAACAACTATTTTAGTATTTTATGGCATTTACTAATGAAAATTCTATTTCTATTTAATATTTAAAGAGAAGATTTTCACATGTTTTTTCTCTTCAAGTTATCATATACACATGTTATTTTTATCTTATTTACAAATTAAGCACATTTAAATTACTAATCTACTTTTAAATTTTAAATGAGAAATGCTTTTTAAAAAAGCAACAGGAATTAGACATCGAATGCCCAAAATATTGAAAACATAATCCCTTTAAAAATATCTACCATCTCTCTCCTTCCTCTCCTTCTAATTCAAACTAGTTAGTTTCCTTTGAAGATGTCTTTTGCCAATGTTTCTGCAAACTATTTTTGTTTGAAAATTTCAGGGTGGAATAGTTTTTTAGATGAAGGAAACTGTATTTGCAATTACAGCTTATAAAGTAAAGAAAACCATAAAGTTCCTTTGGCATCAGTTTGACTCAAGGTCAAAATTAGATTTCCTCTTCCTATAATATTTGAATTATAAACCTCTCTTCTTGTAAGTAGATTTGAGAGGTCAGCTGGAAACTGCAATATATTGTATGCATACTAGAGTTATGGTACAATTCGAAGTGAACAGCTCACTTAATTTTGGCCTTCTTCCGTTACAGTAGTGATTTTTCAGTCTTAGTACCAAACATACACTGGGTGGGTTTCAATTGTACAATGATGCTGTTGTATATTTTCTTAATTCAATAACAAGATAGGCTTAAAATTTTTCAGATTAAAACTATTATAGATTGGAATCATGTATTTTCACATCAGGCTGTGTGGCGATAGTGATAGTTAATAGTGCGAAGGAAGGTATTGGGGTCTACTATGCAACAGATTAAGTGCTATGAGAAAATAAATAAGGTACCTGTGGAGAGATAATTCCTGCCCTTGAGGACCCTGTAATACATGGCTGTTTTTTTAAAGCTTTCAAACCAAACATTTGCAAATCAATCTCAATGAAAATTCTCTTTGAGTAAGAAAGCATGGGAATTGGGCTAGAAAACTTACCTCATTTCCTCTCATCAACTCCTATTTGAATGCATCACATTACTTATGATGGTGCCTAAAGATACACTGAGAATTCAAACTCATTTTACCTTAATTACTTAATATATATTAGACTGTTTATTTATGAAGTCACAAATCACTGAGCTGAAAAAGACCTGAATAAAATCCTCTGAAGTGGCAGGGAAAAAACATGTGTCCCTTGTTAAAGAATTAGACTTTAAGAGAAACACAGAATCATTAAAGGGTTTGCTATGGTCTGAATATTTGTAACCCCCCAAATCTCATATGTTGAAAACCTAATGCCCAGGGTGATGGTATTAGGAGGTGGAGACTTTGGGGATGATTAGGTCATGAGGGTGGAGTCTTCATGAGTGGGATTAGTGCCCTTACAAAAGGATACAGAAAAGTCTGTAGTCTGTCACCTGGAAGGGGGCTTCACAGAACCCAACTACACTGGCATTTTGATTTCAGACTTCCAGTCTCCAGAACTGGGTGAAACAAATTTCTGTTGTTTATAAGCTCCCCAGTCTATGGTATTTTTTTAAAGATATATTTATTTATTTTAGAAGCAGAGAGTAGAGGGAGAGAGAATTTTTTAAGCAGACTGCACCGAGCACAGAGCCAGACCCAGGGCTTGATCTCATGACCCCAGAGATCACAACCTGAGCTGAAACCAAGAGTTGGTCACTTGACCGACTGCGCCACCCAGGCACCCCTGGTATTCTTTAACAGCAGTCTGAATGGACTAAGACAGGGTTGTGAGGCCAGAATCTAAGATTAATTTTATTTGATAAATAAATCTGGCTCATGCTCAAGCAATGAGAATAACACAGAAGCACTACAAAGTAATAAATTCCAGAGCCTGATGAGAGGGCCACACCTAAGTCTTCTGCAAATGGGCAGCAACAGGTAGGTTTGCAAGGCTGTCTTGGTTACTGGTTACCTTCCCACTAATCTCCTTGACTTCCTCAGCCCTCATCCAACTGCGTGGAAAGATGTGCTGAGGACAACTTGGGCTTTGTCCATGCTCCCTAGCTTTCCCACCAAGATTATTAAAAACCTGATATCAGTGATATGGTAATGATTTCCATCATAATTTATTGCATCTAGAGCTAAAAGTAATTTTTCGTCATGAAGACAAATCTTTTTAAAAATTTTCTTAATCTACATAATGTAAGTAGGCCTAAGATTAGACTACCTACATGGTAGACAATATAATTGTTTATTATGTCATGCTTAAGTGGAGGGTAGTGTGTTTTCTTGACTTTTAACATTTCAAGCACAAAAATAGAGAAGAGTATAAAGGATCTCATGTACCTAGTTTCAACCACTATCAAAGAAGTGAATTTGATTTTATCTATACCTCATCTATTTTTCTTTACCCCCCACCTTAGTCCTAAAAGTATGATTTTATTTAATCTTATTTTAATGTTTTTAAAAGATTTTATTTATTTATTTATTTGGGAGAGAGCATGCGCTCGAGCAGGGGGAGGGGCAGAGGGACAAGCAGACTCCCCACTGAACATGGATCCTGACACAGAGCTCAATCCCAGGACCCTGAGATCATGACCTGAGCCAAAGTCAGATACTTAACCAACTGAGCCACCCAGATGCCCCATCAAAGTATGATTTTAAAGGCAAGCCCAGTTATCATATTTCATCCATAAATTTAAGAAGGGATTTTGATGTCAAGAGATCACTGGTCTCTCGATGACTTACAACTGCTTTGGAAAAATTCACTTTGCCCAAGTGGCCATTTGCTCTCAAGAATCCTTGATCCTAGCCACATGTTCTCTCAAACATCTTCAGTGTGTATACTTCCTACACCACTCACTGTCAGTGGTATTACCTTCAGTTTACCCATGATTCTTAATGTTAATATGGCAGTTTGATTTAAAAGGTATCTAGACAAATCACCACTCACCCATTCATCTATTCACTCATTTATTCATTCAATAAGTATTTGTTGTTCTAGACACCAGAGGTACAGTGTTAAGCAAATCAAATAAAGAACTTGTTCTCCAAACTTATTTTCTAGAGTTTTGATAAAAAGGCAATCATTACGTGGAAGAGCACCTCTTTACAGAAGCATTGATGTTCCTGATTGCACTTTATTTTCCCTCTGGGATACTCTTTACACCCTCGCAACAAGCCCACACTTTTTATATAAGGGTTCACAAGTTTTACATATGTCTGTTGCCACCCTGCTCCCCCAGCTCCCACTGCCTGTCCTACAGATTGCTCCAGGAAGGTCTGGAAAAAAATGTGAATGACAAAATAAAGTATTAATAGGGAAAAAAGTAACCTGTGTCTAAAATGCATGGCTTTGAGAATGAAATTTCTAAATAATTACATGACAGCTTTCAGGAAATACGTACGTCTCTACATAAAACTGTATAATTTAGTAACTATGATGTGTTATTTTAAAATGAATGAGTGCGCAAAATCAGTCCCCTTACATATCAATCTCTAATTTAAAAAACTGATGTTTAAAGCTATAAAAGTTATCATTGTTTTTTGCAACATGGAATACTATCTAATTCAAATTCCTTTAGAAAGCCATCTATAGTACTTTGAGTTTTTGTTGTTCCAAAATTGACTTTCTCTCTGGACAGGTACTTTATAGAGAAAAACTCAATATCTAAGCACACAATATATACCTGTCCTTAAAAAAAAAAAAAAAAAAAAAAAAAAAGCAAAACAATAGGAATCATAGAAGTTTTCTCCCTTTTTAAATTCCAATTAATCTGGTTTAAGCTGTTTATTTTTATTTCCTCAGTCAACAAAAACTAAATTGTAATATGCTATAGGGCATCTTCTGCCATTGCTTCCTTACAGATTGAGAATAGAAATGGTTTCTAATTTTAAGGATCGAAAAGATTTAATAACTGGATGAATTATATTTTTAAATTCCCATTAATTTATTTTCAAATGAGGAAAACCCACAACTCTGAGAACTGATTATTATGGGGGGAAAAAAGGCCTTGATTTGTAATTGTACCCAAATATGAAAGCCTACATTTTGTAAGCATAAAGATTACATTCTCTTCAAAAGATTTGCAAATTCTCATAGGCACATAACTTAGAGAATGAGAAGATTGTAATTTGAAAAATTACAGATTTCATTGTTTTTTTGATGTGTGAAACCTATAAACAAATATCAAGAGATTGTATTGCAAGACTGAAAATCCCTTGTTTAGTTTTGTAAGGGACATTGCCCTCTGTGGGTTACAACCCTGACTTAAAAGAAAAATGCAGAGTAATGCAAAAGACACTCTAATCACTGCATCTAATTACAAAGAAGAATAACACAGTAAAAAAATGTAAGTATCCTTGGGCAGGCGTGTGGTCTAGTGGTCAGAGCATGAGATTTCAAGTCGGTAGTCTACATTTCTATTTTAAACACTACTTCTAAATTTCTCCATGACTTTGGGCATGACATGAACTTTATTTTTAAAAACGAATTTGAGATTCATGCTTGATAATTATAAAGTAGTCTTTTAATCCTCTGTTGGAGGTAGAGATCTAATATTATAAAAAATTAACAGAGGGACAGGTGTTTTCTTGACTTGGTGATAAAAAAACTTACTTGACAGAAAGTTCAGGTAAATATTAATGAATTCAGAAATGTTTTCTTTCCCATTTGCTGGTAACACTGCTTTGCCCATATGTTATTTCAAAGTTGGTTCAAGGCATTATTTAATAATCAACTCACTGAAATGGTGACTAATTCCGATAGCTTTCCTCTAAATTGCTCCTTTGCTTTTGAGGAATAGTAGTCCTCAATGGAGCCAACGCTGCTCTTTTTATACTAATTGTTATTGTCACTCTAAGGAACTTGTACTCCACCGCGATGTGCCTGCTTTGTATTTTGTTTATGTGTAGTGTTTTTTAAGTGTTCCTCCAAGTGTAATAAGTACAGACAAATTACCATGTAAGTTTTCTTTAAACTACTGCTAGATTTCTAGGGATGAATGTAGGTAAGTGATGCAAATTCTAACATACCTCGATAAATCAGTTAGCACAGTAATTTTCACTGGGGGGATAATTAACATTTGAATCCAAGGAATGTGACCTGACTTAAAGGACTATTCCCTTCCTTCCTTCCTCCCTTCCTCCCTATTTTCCCTTTTCTTTCTTTTCTTTCGTTCTTTCTTTCTTTCTTTTTCTCTTTCTCTTCTTTCTTTCTTTCACTGAGTTTCAGTACTCTATGAATTTTTCTGAGTACAATAATATTCTTGTATGCTTTTTAGTCCTTAGTTTAGCTAAAGAGTATGTTTTATCATGGGGAGAATCTGCCCGGGCTAAAATAGCCAGTATACAAATTAGAAACAAAGAGCAAAACCAGGAGTATCATGGGGTATTAGTATAGCATGCAGTAAGGTTATACAACATGTGGCCAAAATCTCAATTCCACAAGAACCTTCAGTGTCTGATATATTGCACATTTTCCAGGCAAAAAGTGGTTTTTTAAAAACAGCAATTTATCAAGATAATGCCTCATGAAGGGAAATGGAGACCATTATAAGGCAAAGTAAAACAGCTTAAGGAAAATCTTGTTTTATGTTTCCCTGATTAGAAATGCAGTGTCAGAATGCCTTGCTAAAGTACTTAAAGCACGATTATATGGTCTAAATCTCAGGTGAGAAATCACTGAGTTAAAGGATCAAATCCTGACAGGGTCAGTTTGGTCTTCTGGCATTATATAGGAGGAAAATTAGAATTGAGCTTTCATTAAATATGTCCTCTGGGGGGGATCTTCGAATGGAATCCTTGTGTGGTGGCTTGCAGGAGCTCTAATAGCTTCAGAGAATGCCTCTGGATTTTAACATTTATTTATGGTAAATTTAAAAAGGGGGAAATCCAACTTAGAAAGATCATGAAATTAAAGTTATCTATTTTTTAAAACCTGAACACTTAGGAAAATATTAGTAGTTTCTATTTTAAATGCAGAAATTTAGTCCTGCATTAAGTCCACTGAAGTCTCAATTCCCGCTTGGGCCTGTTCAATGCATCTTGCAATCAAAAACAATAACAGGAAAGAGAGTAATTTCTTAAAATTTGCTGCTTTAGTTATAAAACACTAAATTTCCCCTTTTTAAAAATCAAACTATTTGATTCTTCGTGTTCTCTATGTGTTTCCAAATCCAACCCTCCTTTACCTACCCACTCCCTAAATATACAATGGACATAGATAAAAAACAACAACACCTCCTAGGCATGTGATGCTGTCCCTCTGAGAAGGGTAAGGTGGAAAAAAGATTTGTAAACTACGGGGATAAATTCTGCTATAACAGAATTAGGTACAATGGGTCAACTTCTAGAATAGGGAATGTAGGGTTTTCATTTCATTCTTCAGATGTTTTTTTAAGTATCAATTATAATGATAAACTGTAATTCTGTGACTAGCTTAGTTGATACTTGAACTTTCTCCAAGAGTTCATATTTCCCCCCATTAGCCCCAGTTTTATCCAGCATTACAGCATAATACTTGCATTCCAATTCTAAATCTGCTAGAGTACTTTATATGGATATAGGACATTTGGCTTGGTGCAATAAAGCCAGAAACCTGGCTGGAAACTTTGGGAAAACAGAAAGTTCCTTTGTTGTCTCAATGTATTACTCATCCTATAAAATTCAAATTTTGTTCTTGACATAGCAAAGTTATCTCTAAAAGGTGACCATGGAATCAGAAATAATTATTTTTACAGTGGATTTATGTCATTTTCAGCTTGAGTTTATTTTAAATTTGAAGTGTGCTACAAACTGTAGCTAACCTCCTGTTTGATTGTTAACCACAAAACAGAATTTTAATAGTTATAACCGAGAACCTATAAAAATGGTAACATATGCATTAATTATTATTAAAATATTACATTCTCAGTGTTGATTTATGCTTTTGAAATAATACCAAGTATATATAGCTTGGTTAACCTTTACAATCATTAATATTTACATGATCGAATTTTATAAAATCTAGAAAGTAGTTCAGGGTGTTATGGATAGACATTCAGAATCAGGCTTTTCCAACCATCCTCAATATTCAGTTTCCAATTTGTGATTTAAGCCACCACCTTAAATGCACCTCTAATTATTGCATGCATAGTCTGGGTAGCAGGAAGAAAAAAGGAGGCATTTCCTACCCAGAACAATTCATGGTAACTTTCATGACTAACATGTGATCATGATTCTTTGACATAGCTAGTATATTCATAATTTTTAACTCTTTTGTCATTGTATTTGATTACACATTTTCTACGTTAAAAGATAATTTTCAGGAAAAGGTAAAATCATGATTCTCACATGCAAGCAATCTTGAGAAAGAACAAGGCTGAAGGCATCATACTTCCTGATTTCAAACTAAATTATAAAGCTGTAGTAATCAAAACAATATGGCATTGGCATAAAAACAGACAATAGATTAATGGAACAGAATAGAGAGCCCAAAACTAAACCCATGCATACACAGTCAACCAATTTATGGCAAAGGAAGCAAGAATAGATAATGGAGAAATAAATGGTCTCTTCAATAAATGTTACTAGGAAAACTGGACAGCCACATGCAAAAGAATGAAACTGAGCCACTATCTTCCACCACACACAAAAATCAGCTCAAAATGGATTAAAGACTTGAACATAAGACCTAAACCATGAAACTCCTGGAAGAAAACACAGGCAGGAAGCTCCTTGACATCAGTCTTCATAATGATTTTTTGGATTTGACACCAAAAGCAAGGCCAACATAAGCAAAAATAAACATGTGGGACTACATCAAATTGAAAAGCTTCTGCACAGAAAAAGAAACCACCAACAAAATGAAAAGATAACCTACTGAATGGGAGAAAATATTTGCAAATTATGTAACTGATAAGGGTTCAATATTCAAAATATATAAAGAACTCCTACAACTCAATAGGAAAAAAACAAACAATCCAATTAAAAACATGGGCAGAGGATCCAAACAGACATTTTCCAAAGAAGACACACAGATGGCCAACAGATACACGAAAAGATATATCACCACAATGAGATGTCACCTCATACCTGTTAGAATGGCTATGGCCAAAAAGATAAGACAGGGTGCCTGGTGGGCTCAGTTTCTACTCTTCATCCTGGGGTTGTAAGTTCAAGCCCCACACTGGGTGTAGAGATTACTTAAAAATAAAGTCTTTATGTATATAAAAAAAAACAAGAAATAAAGTTTAAATAAGAATGTGGAGAAAAGAAAGCCCTTTTGTGCTGTGGGTGGGAATGTAAATTAGTGCAGCCACTGTGGAAAACAGAATAGACGTTCTTCAGAAAACTAATATAAGAGCTACCAAATAATCCAGCAATTCTGTCTCTGGGTAATTACCCAAAGGAAACAAAAACACTAACTTGAGGGACACCTGGGTGGCTCAGTCGTTAAGTGTCTCCCTTTGGCTCAGGGTGGGATCCCAGTGTCCTGGGATCAAGCCCCACACTGGGCTCCCTGCTCTGCTGGGAGCCTGCTTCTTCCTCTCCCACTCTCCCTGCTTGTGTTCCCTCTCTCGCTGGCTGTCTCTCTCTGTCAAATAAATAAATAAAATATTTAAAAAAAACAAAACAAAACAAAAAAAAACCCCACTAACTTGAAAAGGTATCTGCATCCCCATGTTCACTGCAACATTATTTACAGTAGTCGAGATATGGAAGCAACCTAAGTGTCTATCGATGGATGAATGGATAAAGAAAACGTGGTACATTTATATAATGGAATATTATTCAGCCATAAGAAAGAAAATCCTGCCATTTGCAACAACATGGATGGACTCTGAGGGCATTCTGCTAAGTGAAACAAGTCAGACAGAAAAAGACAAATATCTCCGTTATATGTGGAATCCAAAAAAATAAAAAAATTAAAGTCATAGATACACAGAACAGATTGGTGGTTGCCAATAGAGGCTTGGGGGTGGGTGAAATGGGTAAAGGTGGTTAAAAGTTACAAACTTCCAGTTATAAGATAAATAAGTCCTGGAAATATAATGTTCAGCATGGTGACTATAGTTAATAATATTGCATTATAGATTTGAAAGTTGCTAAGAGAGATTTCTCATTATAAGAAAAAATTTGTAACTATGAGTGGTGATGTACATTAACTAAATTTATTGTGGTGACCGTTTCACAATATATACAAATATCAAATCATTATGTTGTATACCTGAAACTAATAAAATATTCATGTCAATCATATCAATAAAAAAGTTTAAGTTTAATCAATTTATCCGTTTTATAGTTTGCAGTATGAGATTAATATAATCCCATATATATGGTAACATTATTATATCTGATAGTTATTCATGCTACATTTATTATTTTTTTAAGATTTTGTTTATTTATTTGAGAGAGAGTGCATGAGCTGGAAGGGAGGGGCAAAGAAGGAAGGATAAGCAGACTCCCTGCTGAGCCGGGAGCCTGCAGGGCCTATCCGAGGACTCTGGGGATTATGACCTGAGCTGAAGGCCAATGCTTAACCGACTCAGCCACCCAGGCACCCCTATTTATGCTACATTTAAAACACGTGCCATGCCATGGTTCTTAAAATCCAGGGCGATAGAGTCAGACATGGACTCTTTGAGTTACCAGCTTAATGACCTTGGCTCAAATCTCAGTTTCTCTACTATAAAATAGATATAAAAACCTATCTCAATGGATTTTTATGGAATTAAATCAACTAATAACATGTGTATGTAAAAATAGACCACAATACTGGATGCACAGTATGTGCACAAAAAGGATTAGTTACTTCACTACCTTAGGAAGCCGAGCTAGAGTAGAGCAGTGGCTTTTTTCCCTCTCTCAATTTTTCCTTTCCTTCTTCCTTCCTTCCTTCCTTTCTTTCTTTCTCTCCTTTTCTTTCTTTCTTTCTCTCCTTTTCTTTCTTTCTTTCTTTCTTTCTTTCTTTCTTTTTTTCTTTCTTTCTTTCTTTTTCTTTCTTTCTTTCTCCCTCCTTCCCTCCCTCCCTCCCCTCCTTTCTTTTTCTCTTTTCTTTCTTTCTTTCTTCCTTCCTTTCTTTCTTTCTTTCTCTTTCTTTCTTTTTCTTTCTTTCTTTCTTTCTTTCTTTCTTTCTTTCTTTCTTTCTTTCTTTCTCCTTCCTTCCTTCCTTCCTTCCTTCCTTCCTTCCTTCCTTCCTTCTTTTTTACTTTACTGTGCCTAAGAATGATCTTGGAGTTATTAAAAATGGAGATTTCTGGGCCTTATCTCTTAAAGCTGAATCCTCGGGTTTAGAGCAGAAAAGCGAGCAGGATGACTTTTGATGTAGGTGGTCCCTAGGTCCATCTTGAGGAAGAAGTGGTTCAGGTGATAGTGCAGCAGGTGGTGGCAGGTGTGAGGGCAGCTGCTCTCTGATCTAGCTTGCCTTTCTAACAGACTTAACATATGGCTTAAGGCAAGATACTTCCCTTTCCACCCCTCCTTTGGCCATCTGTAAATGAGAATTTAGAGATCAAGTCTATTGTTTTGGCCCCAGAAGAGACTTTGGTAAGTTTCAAATAATATAATAACTTTTGTAAGTCAATAACTTATAAAGTTAATATATGTGAAGTAATAACTTTTGTTAAATTTTCAAATAATGGCCAAGAAAAGGGGAGTTAAATTTTAAAAAGGAATAAAACCAAGAGAAAATGTATTTGGCAAAAGGCATAAAATTATGTTTGGAATGAGTCAGGACAAAAATTGAAAAGGGACTGGAGACAAGCAAAATAAAGATACAGCAAAAATAAGGGGCAGGTTAGCAACAAAATACTCAATCTCGGGTGCTTATTTGGGGAATTGGGGAATTAATAGCCATACACTCAGAAAAGGGAAGCAGTTCAAAGGAAAAGCAGCAAAAGGTACAAGCAGAGAAAGAATGAATACATGAGAGGAAAACTGAAGGTCAAATGCAAGAAAAGGAAGGCAAGGGGGTTCCGAAATTTGTCTCTTGCCTAATGATTACCTGAAAATCCACCAAAGAAAAGTCTGCTGAGGGAAAAGAACTAAGCAGAATTTCTGAAGGAGAGAGCACAGAACTTAGAACCTAAAGGGCAATTTGTAGCTGGGAGATTTTTAAGCAGCAAATACCCACACAAGGATTTCACTGAGGGAAATCCGATTATAAAGTCACAAGGGATGGTTTAAGGCTCTTTCATTGACTCAGATGCCAGGATGAAAAACTGACTTTCAGGAATAGACCAATTTTTAAAAAAAATATTTGTGAAGGGAGAGAAGCTTCTGGCTGTTAATGCTATTAAAATAGCATATGGCGTTTCTAAATGAACATATCATTTATAACAAACTGATAGGAAGGGATCACATAAATGGTAAAAATCCTGAAAAAAATTGAATGTAGAAAAAGAAATTATAAAAATGTAATAAAACATCTATAGCCAGATAATTTGATTTATGAGTCTGTGCTTGTCCTCTCTATTTCCTTATATTTCTCTCTCTTTCCATTTCAAGCAGACAGCCATGCTTTGGATTCCCTTTGTCAGGGAAGCTTTGAAGCTATAGTTCCCTTTGTCAGGTTTAATTTAAAAGCAAAAGTTGCATATATTCAAACTCTTTCCATCTTTTGTAAAAGCTAAAATTCATCAAAAATATTATGGTAGAAACCCCATTGGGGAGAGGAGAAAGGGCAAATGGCAAGAAAGGTAGGAACTGTTCCAGCTGGGTTTTGAAATGTTCTACAGGGCTTCTATGGGTGAACAGGACGGCAGTACCTAACAACTGTTGTGCTTTTAATAGCTGCCAATTCATTCAAGTTGTAAATGTAAAACTAATTATTCTGAAGCTTTGAGACACAACTTGGAAATCTAATAAATTCACTTTGTGAATTTTGTAAAATTATGAAGTAGTTCATGCTTACAAAAGAATACATGTATATACATGTGCATATACACACACATATAAAATGATGCATAGAAAATAACAGACATGATTTAAAGAACAATGAAATAAACATCCTTACAGCTACCACCCAGTTTAAGAAAAGGAACATTACTTTTGAAGCCCTCCAGCCTCTCTGATCATCCTTATCACCTCTTCTAAAAATAACTCCCTATTTTAATTTTGTGTTTATAATTCCTTTGCTTTCCATAATAGTTTTATCTACAAATGGGTGTGTATATTCCTAAATCATATTTAGTTTGATACATCTTTGAACTTATATATCATATTTTATATGTGTCTATAATTTGCTTTTTTACTAACATAACATTTCTGACGATCACCTAAGTTACTGCATCTGGTTATAGTTCACTCATTTTTCACTGTCATATACTATTCCATAATTTGAATAAACAACAATTTATATACCCATCCTTCTATCAATGGACATTTTGGTTGTTTTCAGTTTTTGTCTTGTATTATTATTATTATTATATTATTATTTTTTATATTATTATTATTATTATTAAGAAAGAGAACACATGTGTGAGCAGAGGGAGGGACAAAAGGAGAAGGAGAGAGAGAATCTCAAGCATGCTCCACATCCAGCCGGGAGCCCGCCAGGGGGCTCCATCTCACAACCATGAGATCATGACCTGAGCCAAAATCAAGAGTGGGACGCTTAACGGACTGAGCCATTCAGGCACCCTGCTATGAACATTCTTAAACACATCTCTTAGTGTATACATGCAAGAATCTTTCTTGCATAAATAACTAGGAGTAGAACCACTAGATTGTAAGATACACCAAATTGTGTTCCAAAGGACTGCATCACTTTACATTCCCTTAAACAAAGTGGTCTTCCCCAGACTTTTGGTATTGTCAGACTTATTATTCATTACCAGTGTACTGGGAAGTAAAAATCCCTTATAAATCACTTTCATTTATTCTTTGATGAATGTTCAATCAATTAATAAATTCAACAGATTAAAATTCCTTAAAGTTAGCCCCCATTTACATACAAAAAATAAATCTTTTAAACTATATTGACAAATTTAAGATATCTGATTATCTGAGCCACTTTACATGACTGACAAGGCAAACTAACAATTCAACAAGCAAGGTCTAAGATTCATAGCTATTACAAGTCTAATGAACCAAACTCGTGCATGTATCAAATCAGGACTCTCTTACACATTCAAGCACTATTTACAAATTCACCAGTTCTTTTATACATTTCAAATTAAAACCTTAAGTCTAACATCAAATTATCTTTACTTTTCTGATTTAAATTGCAAGGTAACATATCAAATTCTCTTTATCTTTTCAAACACAATAACAAACACAACAGCAATAATTACAAAGATCATTCCTAATCTATTATTATGAAGAGTTTGATTTATTTCATCATTACAATTGACTTCCCTGACTATAGGGCATAATTTACAATCATAGGCGGGCTAGATCAGAGATTCCAAACTGCTGTATGGATCACTGGTTAGAGATTTGGGACCACTGTCAAGATTAGATGTGACTTCCAGGATCATTCTACCAAAGTTATAAGTTAATTCATGGAGTCCTTATCGGGACTTCTGCTTGCTCCATTGATGTTCAGTTTATCTACTGCTGCTTAAAAACTCCCTCAAAACTTAGTGTCTTAAAACAACAACAATTTTATTATATCAGATGATTTTTAAAATCAAATTCAAGCAGGGATTGACTAGGAGACTTGTCTGCTCCATATAGCTTTGACGAGGCAGCCATTTGGGTGTTGTAAGCTGACTGTTGAGCTGAGTTGAAGGGTCAAAGACAGTGTAACTCACTCATTTTGTCTTAAGGTGGACGTCTAGAAGCCTGGGCTTAGGTGAACCCATTCCCAGGTAGTTTCTCCTGCAGAGTAACCAAACCTCTTACATGGCTGCTCAGGAGGCCCAGACAGAAAGAAGCCCCTGAGCTTTTAATGACTTAGCCTCAGAAGTTCTAGAATGTCACTTCCACCAGATCCCACTGATTAAGGAAGTCATTAAGTCCACTGATTCAAGAAGTGAGCAATTCAACTCCACCTCTCAATGAGAGGAATGTCAAAGAATTTGAGTTATCGTCAATCCACCATGGGTGAGTTCTGCTTGCTATGTCAACCTATGACCCTGTCTAACTCACACTATCCTCTAGAATTTAGTTTCCCAGAAAATCATGTGTGGCTAGATATCTTTTTGAGTTTCACAGTTTCCTAATTTTTGCTGTAAACATCTTTAAAACTTAATCACCTGATCTGGGAAAATAGGATTCTGAACTTCCTACCCAGGTTGCAGTTAATCTCTTAGTAAATGACGACTTCATTTAATTTCATACTCCATCACTACCCCCGATATGGCTTGTACTGATTTATTTAAATTTTGCTTTTTATCTGCCCCTCCAGTCATGATTTTAAAATCATTGTATTACATCCTTTATTGGGAAAGGTCAGAGGTTGACAGATCCCAGAGTGTCAGTGCCAAGTATGTGATACATATGGCAGCAGACATACAGGGAGATGGGATTGCAGGCACAGTAGCTACTGATCAGCAAGAGATTCCCATTCCCCAAGCAGGCAGCAGAGTTGCCGGATCTGAAAGATGGCTCATGGGCTGGGCAGCGGTTATTTCAGTAGCAAACAGAATGAGCCAATAATTTAAATCTAGTTTTCTGGAGGAGTCTCTGTGGTAGTGGCTTTTGTACAATTCTGGGGGGAGAAGGTTTGGGAGCCCAATAATAACTGAGAATGAATTACTCTCCAGCTTTACTAATTTGAGGCTCAGAGTTAAATTTAAATTGGCGTAAAAATTGGTGTGGTATTTTCTGCAGACCTGAGTTAGTGGATAAAGAATCATAGTGGCCTCAGCTGGAGTGCTAATACTAATTGCCAATCCTTTTACTAATCCTTGGTGGAAATCCCCTCTCTCATCCCACCTACCATCTCGAGCAGCTATCAGAAACTTCTGCCATTCTCCTGAGGACCCCAACTCTTACATTCTCAAACGATGGCCTTGTTTCCTTCTTCACAGATTTCCTGTTCATCTGTCTGCTAAACTGACCTATGCCACATGCATTCTTCCCTCCAGTGTCAGAGGAAGAAGTGTTCCTATGTTAGGAGGAGTACACTACTCTTCTTTAAGGATAATAACCCTTCTGTCTTCTTTAGCACCTATGCTATCTGTACTGTCAATTTCTCTGATACGTTAGCTTCACCTATAAACTGGTGAGATCTTTTCCAGCCTTAATAAAAATTGTTTGGTCCTAAGTTCCCCTCTAGCTAGTCTGCTTCACCTCTCTCATTTTCATTGTCAAGTTTCCTAAAATACTTATTCTAAACTATTCCACATCTTTAATGTAGTCTCCAACCCACTGTAACCTGGCTTTGACTCCCCTACTTATGCTAAAATTTCTCTTGAAAAGGTAGCAAAGGCCCAGGCCCCAACTTTGGATTCCTTTCAACAGTTTTCAGCACTACTTTCTACACTGTAAACTACAACTTCCTTAAAGAGCTCCCCTTCCTCACCTGTTTTGAGGAATTCTATCTCTCAGACCATTCATTGTCAAGTTCCATCATTGAATTCTCTCCCTGGAAATAATTCTTTTTTTTTTTTTTTTTAAAGATTTTATTTACTTATTCGACAGAGAGACAGCCAGCGAGAGAGGGAACACAAGCAGGGGGAGTGGGAGAGGAAGAAGCAGGCTCATAGCGAAGGAGCCTGATGTGGGGCTCGATCCCATAACGCCGGGATCACGCCCTGAGCCGAAGGCAGACGCTTAACCGCTGTGCCACCCAGGCGCCCCTGGAAATAATTCTTATACGTTCTTCAAGGTTCTGATCTTGGCCAACACTGTTTCCACTTATCCAACACTGTTTCCTTGGGCCATCTTATAGGCCTCCATATGTTTAAATCCTAATTAGTATATGCCTTTTCCTTTGAGACCCAGATCAATATATTCAAGTTAAACTCCACAAGAGGCTGAGATAAGCATAATGGGAGGATGACAACCTACCTTAAATCGTGAGTCAGGGAAGACTTCTTTAGAGAAGTGTAAGTTGAAACCTGAAAACACAGAATACAATGTAAATAGTACTCCCAGAGTTTTCATCCTGAGGCCCTGGAGATAGTAACAGAGCAACACGAGAGTGGGCGTTTGGGGGAAGCTTGGCCCAATAGATAAACAGAGGTAAAAGAGATGAGAGACACAGAACTATTTCTTGTAGTCTTTTTTTTTTTTTCTTCAAAGATTCTATTTATTTATTTGAGAGAGAGAAAGAGAGAGCATGAGCAGGGGGTGGAGGGTACAGAGGGAGAGGCAAAAGCAGACTCTCAGCTGAGCAGGAAGCCCAACTTGGGGCTCGACCCCAAGACCCCGAGAACATAACCTGAGCTGAAGGCATACACTTAACTGACTGAGCCACCCAGGCACCCCTCTTTCTTGTAGTCTCTTAAAGGCGGGTGGGATTTTGATTCTAATTTGAAGTTATCAATATCTTTGTTGGTAATGCAGCTTTGGCAAGGGTTCATAATGGCTTTCCCAACAGGTATACATCCTGATACTCTGACTTTCCAACTATTTCTCGAGTTAATCCTCTCCCCACTTGTCACTTAGCAAGGATCTTTTTCTTTTCCCCAGGTTTTTGCAGAAACCAACATCACTGCTAGCCCTGGACCACCTATTGAGTTCTTTGTTTTGCCACCAGGTCAAGGTACAAGGCATTTTCTACCCAGGCCATGCTTCCTCACCCCTGCATGCCTTTGGATTTGCTCTCTTCTCCAGTATTGTCCTCATTCTTCTCCTTTGCCAGATAACAGCAAATTGTATTCCTATTTCGAGACCCATTTTGAGTACCATTCTTTAACGCCTTTCCTAACCATCCCCGCTAAGATCTCACAAACATTACTGTTCCTCAATTGTGACTCTGCTACCTTGCAGAACTGATTTATATTTGTCTCCCCACTTATGCTGTATATTCCTTGGGCCGAGAGTTATTTCGTACACATTTCTATCCACAGTGCTTCTCCTAGTAAGTTCTCACTAAGTTTGTTGAATGGATGGTGTAATTCATCAAATAACTCCTCCGTCTAGTGTTCTTTACACCACAGAGTCTTTCTCAATATTTTTCCTTTTCCTGTTTCATTAACATCAAAGGAAGGTGGTCCCGATTTCCTGTCCTGTTCAGTCACAAAGCTCTTACCCTCAGCTCTTCCAAAAGACGCTATCGGTTCTTTCATTCTCTCCTTTATGTCCTCCCTCTTTTTTTTCAACTGGCTTTTTCCCTCTGCCGTCAAGTAGATTCAGGTTTTAATTATTCATCCATGATATCACCAGCTTGACTCTGCTGCTTCTTGTAGATACTTTATTGTTTCTGTCAGATTTTCCCACTAATGTGAGTTGCAAAAGCATCTATTTCTGCTTGTCCAGCAGCAGCTGTCAAGACTGCACATACAAAGACACACACACACAAACAAAACAAAACAAAAATACAACACTTAAGGAAGAAAGGAAATGCTTTCCTAATATTTTATAATTTGGCAAGGCTAGTGCGCAAAAGAGAAGCCAAATTTTAGAAATAACTACTTGATTTGGCCCATTTAACATTTTAGATAAAGGCCACATTCTTTCTCAGGCTGTGACCTGTAGGTGGTGTCTTTGCTCCTCCAGGCACATATATTAAGTCCAGAAGGATAGAGTTCTAATCTTTGAATGATGACACTTTGCAAATGTGGTGAAAGTTATATACAACCCCGCCCCAGAAAAATAAATACACATTGTCATTTTTTGCTTTAGTGTCAGAGGTTCACAGATCTTCTGAAGCCCAACCGTGGACCCAGTTTTGAAATTCCAGTTTAAAATAGCAGTTATTGGAGATGGTTTAAATGTTTCCTTTTTTGATCCTTATTTTCGAACTTTCCGAAAATTGAAATTGGATTATTTGTGTTAAAATAAATGTTTTCTAAAAAACCACCCCATGCCATAAAGGTATACTTAAAAGATCTTGCAAAATAAATTCATTATACAGTGAACTCGTCCAAGACTGACAGACTTTGAGTTCAAAGTGGCTGCCGTAGGAGGCACTCAGTTTTCCCATTTGTAAAATGGAGTAATTAATATTAATTAGTCATTATGTTGCCTAGATTAATACTTGCAAAATCCTAATAATTGTGATTTTTCTAAGCTCCCTCTGGGTTTTCTGTTATTTAGGTTGTACTTTTCTTCTCTAGACTGAAGCGGGTATAATGCCACAGCTGCTTCTTCAGCTATTCTGGGGGTTTTTTGTAGCTTTTTTTTTTTTTTTTTTGTGAAGGAACACCTGCTTAGAATGTACCTAAGGAGTTATTTCTTTGTTTTTCAATAATTAAAGCACTGCCATGGTGATGGCTGACATCTGGATTCACTTTTAAAGACTTCACTGTTTTTCTGGCTCCTGGGAGATTCATGAACTATAATGCATTAGATGGAAATGTGGTGATGTGCTTCATTTTGCAACAGCAATTTTACTCTTGCTTTGTTATTTCCCCACTGCAATGAGTGAGAGCTGCCACTCTGTTACTGCTGCTAAGAGATTAAGGGAACTGAGTTGAGCTCCAGAAATTTAATATGCCATATAATGCCTGATTTATTTTGATTCTGGCTTTGACTTGAATTGATAAACTCTCTTGGGACTGCTCTGCAGAATCAACACCCAGGGATTAAATTTTTTTTATAAACTGGTTCTGAAATAATTTCTTTTGGGGGGAGCATGAAAATCTAGTTCTCTTACCTATTTCCAACAGTAACAGAGATAGTAAAACTGGGCACAAGTATCCTAATATTATGATTTCCCCAAAAGTTATAGTCCTCAATCTCCACTCAATTATAGCTCATTAAATTTTTCTAAGATTTGCTCTCCAGAAATATGTACTTCTGTTCAAGGCAATTATAAATTACACCATTACTGTCTCTATCATGACATTCTTCTTGGCCTGTCACTCACAGGTAGTCACACCAATAGAGACATGTAGATCAGTCAGGGCTCCCAGTTGCAAAGGACATAAGCCAATTCTGGCTGAATGAGCAGAAAAGAAGTTTAAGAGGAGATGGAAAGACTCAGGAAATAGCTGGGAGGCTGGAGGGAGAGGTATGGAACTCAGCTTCCAGGAGCAGTGCTCACAAGCACCCCGTGGGAGGGGCCCTATAAGGAGGTCACGCCCACTACTAGCTACTGCCCCCACAAACACTAAAAGCAACTGCTGCTAATTCCACCGTCCACCAAGGCCGCTTCTGTGCTAGGAATTTAACCTTGCAAACACTTCCACCACCAAATGTCAGATGCTTTTGCCAGCAAATTGGTTTCCAAGCAGAATCTTTCCTTCCTCAAGCTACTCATTTCCAGTCAAAGTCTTGTGCAGGTGTGCTGAATGTCGAAGGCCAGGTCCTATGTCTGCACCCTAGCTGTAAGAGTCTGGAAATCTTTTCAGAGCTCACCTTGGGGAAACAGCACTTACATTAAGATGGGGAATTCCCTAAATGTAGCAAGTATATTCTAAACAACCTGGGCAGCCAGATAATATGAAAATGTTTTCTACAGGAGAGAATTAATATTTTGAGAATATATGCTAAGGGTCAGGTACTTCAAATAGATTACATTACTTAATCTTCAACAAAATAGATATTTTATTTTATTTTATTTTTAAAAGATTTTATTTATTAATTTCGCAGAGAGAGAAAGAACACTAGCAGGAGGAGCAGGAGAGGGAGGAGCAGGCTCCCTGCTGAGCAGGGAGGCCGGTGTGGGACTCGATCCAAGGTCCCCGGGATCATGACCTGAGCAAAGGCAGATACTTCACCACTGAGCCACCCAGGCGCCCCAAAATAGATATTTTAACCCTATTTTATTTTTTAATTTTTTAAAAAAGATTTTATTTATTTATTTATTACATCAGAGAGAGACAGAGACAAAGAGAGCACAAGCAGGGGGAGTGGCAGGCAGAGGGAGAGGCAGGCTCCCTGCTGACCAAGGAGCCCGATGCAGGACTCGATCCCAGGACCCTGGGATCATGACCTAAGCCGAAGGCAGACACTTAACTGCCTGAGCCACCCAGGTGTCCCTTTAACCTTTTTTTTTTTTAAGATTTTATTTATTTATTTGACAGAGAGAGACAGCCAGTGAGAGAGGGAACACAAGCAGGTGAATCGGGAGAGGAAGAAGCAGTCCCCCAAAGGAGGAGCCCAATGTGGGGCTCAATCCCAGAATGCCGGGATCACGCCCTGAGCCAAAGGCAGACGCTCAACGACTGCACCACCCAGGCGCCCCTAACCCTATTTTAATGATGGGGACATTGAGGCTCAGAGAAGTTGTTATTAGCTCCAGGTCATTTTGTTGGCAAAATGGAGAATGTAGATTCATGTCTAGGCTTTTTTCCTTCAGAATTTTTCTTGTCTTACAACATACCTCTAATTTCTATTTCCCAACTGCTGATTCATATATAAGCAGCAATGGGCCAAGCAGTGGGGCAGAAAGGAGACTGGAAGCAGCAGCTCTAGGAGCAGGCAACGAGGGGTGCATTAGTTGCAAGAAAATTTAAAGACAATAATAAAACAGACTAAAAATAGGTTTACTTTATTATTATTATTGACGATTTTATTTATTTGAGAATGAGAGAGAGAGAGAGAGAGAGAGCATGAGCTGAGGGACAGAGGGAGAGGGAGAAGCAGACTCCCCACTAAGCAGGGAGCCCAATGTGGGACTTGATTCCAGGACCCTGGGATCATGACCTGAGCCAAAGGCAGATGCTTAACCGACTGAGCCACCCAGGTGCCCTACTTCATTATTATTATCATCACATAACAGCAAGTCCAAAAAATGTCAGCAATAAAATATTCCTTCTTGCTGAGGTGAACTGTTCCCAACTCCTTGGTACACCAGTATATATAAGAAGCCTCCAACTTAATTTCCAAGGTTTAAAAAAAAAGGTTGTTTGGAAATTGTCATTGAAGTGCCTTAAACAGTTATATCTACCTAGAATAGGCCATAAAGGAAAAAAAATAGACCATTTAACACATGATATACCTGAATACTTATCTTTTAATATTATTTCTAAGAAAAAATGAGTTCCTATTTTCATTTTAGAAGTATATCTCTCCCCCTTCACTGCCCCCTCTCCCCCAAAAGAAGTACATCTCTCCCAAGTTCGGCAGTGTGAGCAGAGGCTCTTTTACCTTCTAGTAGAACCAGAAGCTCTAATAATAAGGCAGAGCCTCCTTGGAGAGTCCCTTTGGTAGCTGTCTTGGCAAGGTGGTTCTTGGTGATAAGAAAGGAAGAAGGAGATGCATCCCAGTAGTTCATACAGTGGAACGGGAAGAAGTACCTCTTTAAGTTGGCATGAGGAAGACATTGTTTAAATGAATCTCCAGATACAGAGAATTTGAGATATTAAAGAATTACTTTACCCCATCACCAAGTCTTATAAATTCTGTCTCGTAAATATCACTCAGATAAGTTCTCTCTTCACCTTGGCCTATTCAGATGCTAACACTATTTGATCTAGACTACTGCAGGATTCTGCTAGCTGCTCTTCCTTCCTGTCATTAGTCTCAGCTAATTCCAATCTGTTATCCACAGATTGTCAGAGTGAGATCGCAAAATTTCCTTGCTTAAAATCTTTCAGTGACTTCCATGTCCTTCAGGAGATGCCAGGCAAACTCCTTTGCAAGACTCAGAAATGCCTTTAAGATATAGCCATTCCTTGCTTGTTTGGCTTCATTTTTTTGTCATTCTTTAACTCAAACACTATAGTATAGCTAATCTGAACTACGTGCGCGCTAAACGTGATGCTGTCTTGGGCCTCCTGCTTTGGCATATGTTGTTCATTCAGCAGCCTTCCTCCTCCCATTCATTGACCTCTGGTAAGTCTTCTCTCTTTTCCAGATTTTCCATTAAGTACTCCATACTCTGTGCTCCATCCCGCAGTACTGGAGGTTTACTTTCATATTAGAATATAAATTATAGAAAAATAATTGCATTCTGGTCTGGCTTCTCCTACTAGACTCTATATATTTTTTTTAAAAGCAAAGGCTATGTCTTTTATCTTGCGACCCCAGTGTTTAGTGAAGTTCTTGGCATAGATATTATATACTCAATAAAATTAAAAAAAAAAATACATGCCAGGCTCTACCCAGTATACAGGCTGTCAAGGTGGTGGCAGTCTAGTAGTTAGGTCAAGTCAAATTCTTATAACTGAAACACAAGGCAGAAGATGTGCCACAAGCGAGGTTTAAATGAAATGCTTTGATTACTTTAAGGAGAGTGCTCCCAGTTCCAGTTTTGGGGTAAGGTGGCAGTACAAAATTGAGAAGAATCAGGAGAGAAGATGGCATTTGAGATGGACTCTGACAGGAGGAATTTTAATACTTGGAGTTGCAGCAAGTAAAAGGAATAGGTTAGGTCACATACTGATATAGTAAAGCAGAGGGTGTAACACAAGATCATAGAGGAGTCCCACCGAGCCTGTAAGAGAATATAGGAAAAAAGCTGGAGAAGTAGTTTATAGACTTTAAATGCTGGCTAAGGAGTCAGTATTTAATTTAGAAGGCAACCGTAGTGTAATTAAAGGCAATAATTAGCAGAAGAAAACTATTAGAGCAACTGTAATAGTCTGAGTGAGGAGTTACAAGGTCATCTTTGACAGGTAGTATAGTATAGACAGGCAGACAGACCTGGGTCACTTTTGGTGATATGATCTTGTACATGTTATTTAAATTCACAAACCCCAAATTTCCTCATTTATTTCAAAGGAATGTTGTGATTAAATTTATGTAAAGAGATTAGCACAGTGCTTGGCATGTACCAAGTGCTTGAATTAATCAGTAATAGTTCAGCTGCAACTGATAAAATTTCAACTCAAATCCGCATAAGCAAATAAGAGAAATTATTAAAAGGCTACTGACAAGATCAATGGAACAGAATAGAGAGCTCAGAAATAGAACGACACATAGATAATCAAATGATCTTTGACAAAGGAGCAAAGGCAATACAAAGGAGCAAAGATAGTCTTTTCAACAAATGGTGCTGGAACAAGTGTACATCCATTTGCAAAAAAAAAAAAAAAAAAAAAAAAAGAAAGAAAAGAAAAAAAGAGAAAGAAAAAAGAAAGAAATCTAGACATAGCTTTTACACCCTACACAAAAATTAACACAAAATGTAGCATAGACCTAAATGCAAAATGCAAAACTAAAAACTCCTAGAAGATAATATACGAGAAAATCCAGGTGGCCTCAGGTTTGGTGATGACTTTGCAGATACAATACCCAAAGCTCCATTCATAAAAGAAAAAATTGATAAGTGGGATGTCATAAATATTAAAAATTTTCTGCTTTGTGAAAAACACTGTTAAGAGAATGAAGAGACAATCTACAGACTGGGAGAAAATCTTCACAAACCACTCATCTGGTAAAAGACTGGTATCCAAAATCTATACAGAACTCTTAAAACTCAGCAGTAAGAAAACAAACAGTCTAATTGAAAAAGGACAAAAGATTTGAGCAGACACTTCACCAGAAAAGATATAGAGATGGCAAATAAACATATGAAAAGATACTCAACATCACATGTCATCAGAAAATTACAGAATAAAACAATGAGATGCCATTACGCATCTCTTAGAACGGCTGAAAGCCAAAACGCTGACAACATCAAGTGCTGGCGAGGATGTGGGGCAGCAAGACCTCTCATTCGTTGCTGGTGGAATGCAAAACGGTACAGCCACTTTAGAAGACAGTTCAGCAGTTTCTTACCAAACTGAACACCCTCTTAACCATATGATCTAGCAATTACATTTCTTGGTATTTACCTAAATGACCTGAAAACTTATGTTCACACAAAAAAACCAGCGCACAAGTGTTTATAGTAGCTTTATTTATGATCGCCAAAACTTGGAAGCAACCAAGGTGTCCTTCAATAGGGGAATGGATAAACAAGCTGTTGTAAATGGATACAATGGACCATGATTCAGCAGTAAAAAGAAATGAGCTGTTATACCATGAAAAGACATGAAGCAAACTCAATGGCATACTGCTAAGTGAAAAAGGTCAATCTGAAAAGCCTATATACTATATGATATCAACCATATGACGTTCTGAAAAGGGCAAAACAAAAGGACAGTAAAAAGATCAGAGATTGCTAGGGGTTCAGTGAGAGGGAGGAGTGAAGGGGAGGGATGAATAAGTGGACCACAGGAGATATTTAGGGGAGAGCAACCATTCAGTATGATACTGTAATGGTCAGTATATGGCATTATACAGTTGACAAAATCCATAAAATGTAAGACACAAAAAATGAGTCCTAATCTAAACAAGCTATAAACTTTAGTTAATAATAATGTAAGAATATTGGCTCATCAATTGTAACAAAAGAACCACACTAATGGAAGATGTTAATAACAGGGAAACTAAAACTAAGGTGGGGAGATAGAGGGAGTATGGGAACTCTGTACTTTCCATTCAATTTTTCTGTAAATCTGAAACTGATCTAAGAATAAAGTTATAAATTTAAAAATTCACTAAGCAGTATATATAAAATTCATATACTTTAAAAAAAATGAAAAAGTAGTGCTTAAAAATAAAAAATGCTACCCAAAAACAAAGACAGCTTAGAGCTTTAGGGGCTAAACCTGGGAATTTGATTTCTCTTTTCTTTTGTTTTCATTCTCTGAAAAATAAGCAGGTTTTCTTTACATGTCAGGAATAATGACGTTCCCCACTCCCTCCACCCAAAAAGTCCTAGACTGATATCTGAGGCTGGTGACAGTATGAGCAATCTGGGATACTAACTCAACTGGGAAATCATATTGAAGACTTGAACAATGGTGACCTGTGTCACATGACAGCAAACAATAGGTATTACTGTTGCCTACAGTAAGAAGATGAAAAAGGAGCCTAATGAAATTTTAAAAAACTGAACTTGGGGTGCCTACGTGGCTCGGGTAAGCATCTGCCTTAGGCTTGGGTCATGATCCCAGGGTTCTGGGATGGAGTTCCACACCGGGCTCCCTGCTTAACAGGGAGTCTGCTTCTCCATCTCCTGCTCCCCCCGCTTGTGCTCTCTGTCAAATAAATAAATGAAATCTTAAAAAAAAAAAAAAACACCTAAACTTATTTTCAAATTATAGATCCATGTGCCTTTATTCCTGAGATATTTTCACTGGATATAGGATTCTGCGTTGACAGTTCTTTTCTTTCAGCACTTGAAAAACATTGTTATTTCCTTCCGACTCCATGTTTCTGATGAGAAATTTGCTGTCATTCCCATTGTTTTTCTCCGATAGGTAAGGTGTGTTGATGTAAAATGAACAAACCTTTTAGAATCTCTGGACATAAGAGAGTTATATTTGAGCTGAAGTTAGGACAGCTGTAGGGGATACACAACTTCACAAAGAGAGTGCTCCTGCAAAGGAACACTTGATGTAGGGTTATATACATTTTTTTTACATTAAAACGTTACAAATTATTAGACAAAGGACATTTCAGAAAGTAGCAGACCTTATCTTAAGTTTCTAGTATATTAGGGCTGTATGACTTTAATCTATGGGAATCAGGGAAGTTTCTTTCTTTCTTTTTTTTTTTTTTTTTAAAGATTTTATTTATTTATTCGACAGAGAGAGAGACAGCCAGCGAGAGAGGGAACACAAGCAGGGGGAGTGGGAGAGGAAGAAGCAGGCTCACAGCAGAGGAGCTTGACGTGGGGCTCGATCCCATAACGCTGGGATCACGCCCTGAGCTGAAGGCAGACGCTTAACTGTTGTGCCACCCAGGCGCCCCCAGGGAAGTTTCTTTCTTTTTCTTATCTTTTGTGTTCAGAATGCTCCTTTTTGGTTATTTTAACAAAGCAGATGTACAATGTGTGCTTGGGACAGAAATGGACCCCTTGCTTTGAGGTTTTGTCCAGTCACTTTGGCCTTGGTTAATGTTCAAGTATAGCTTCCCTGGAAGCCCAGGAGCAGGGCCAACAAACATAAAAGTTGAGAATTTCCTTTATCAGGTGTCAGTTCTTTCTGGATGCTGTCAAGATTTTTCTTTTGTCTTCAGTTTCCACAAGTTTAACTATGATGTATATTAGCATAGATTCCTTTTGCTTTATCTTGTTTGGGGTTCATTCAGATTCTTAAGTCTATAGGTTATGTCTCTTGTTAAATTTGGGAAATTTTTAGCCATTATTTCTTTAAGTACTTTTTCAACCCTACTGTCTTTCTCCTCTCTTCCCAAACTCTGATGACTTGAATATGAGATCTTTTGTGAAAGTCTCACAATTCCCTATGGCTCTGTTTATTTATTTAATTTTTTTTACAGTCTATTTTCTCTGTGATGTGCAGATTGGGCAATTTCCATTACTCTATCTTCAGGTTCCCTGACTCTTTCCTCTATTTCCTACACTGCTTTTGAGTCCATCCACTACAGTTTTTATGTAGGTTCTTTTTTTTTTTTTTTATCTTCTTTTGCATTGTCGAGACTTTCTATCTCTTTGTTGAGGCTCTCTATTTTTAATTTTTTTTCAAGTGTGTTTGTAATTGCTTGGTGTAGCATTTTATCATTGCTGCTTTAAAATCTTCACCAGGGGCGCCTGGTGGCTCAGTCATTAAGCATCTTCGGCTCAGGGCGTGATCCCAGAGTCCTGGGATCGAGCACCGCATTGGGCTCCTTGCTCCATTGGGAGCCTGCTTCTTCCTCTCCCACTTCCCCTGCTTGTGTTCCCTCTCTCGCTGGCTGTCTCTCCGTCAAATAAGTAAACGAAATCTTAAAAAAAAAAAAATAAATAAAATAAAATATTCACCAGAGAATTCTAACACCTCTGACATTTCACTGTTGGTATCTATTATTTGTCTTTTTTCATTCAGTTTGAGATTTACCTCATTCTTCTTTTTAAAGATTTTATTTATTTATTTGACAGAGAGAGACACAGCCAGCGAGAGAGGGAACACAAGCAGGGGGAGAGGAAGAAGCAGGCTCCCAGTGGAGCAGGGAGCCCGATGCGGGGCTCAATCCCAGGAACCTGGGATCACGCCCTGGGCCGAAGGCAGACGCTTAACGACTGAGCCACCCAGGCACCCCAGAGATTTACCTCATTCTTGGTATGACAAGTGGTTTTCAAATGAAACCTGGAATTTTTCATATTATATGATTCTGTTTCTTATTTAAACCTTTGGTTTTAAAGGTTGCCTGATACCACTCCAGCAGGGGAGAAGGGTTGTTACCCTGTTACTGCCATGTAGTGGTAGAAACCCAGATTCCCTGTTTGGCCTGCTCTGACAATTGACGGGAGGGAACTCATTACTACTGAGTATAGACAGATGTTCCATTTCTCCACATGGTTTGTAATGACACTGTGGTAGGTTTGGCCTCATTATTGCTGAGGAATGGTGGAAGTCCTGACTCTCCATATGGTATCCATTGACCATGTGGGGGAAGGAAAAGGCTTGTTACTGGTGATGGAGATGAAAGATCAGGCTCTGTATGCGGGCTTCTCTACCACCACCCAAGCAGAGGTGTCAAGGCACCTCATTCAACCTGAGGGTAGAAGTCTAGGTTCCCCACTCAGCCTTTGCTTCTTGGGTGGACCACAGTTTTTTGTTTTTTTGGTTTTTTTTTAAGGTATTTTACGGGAGTCGAGCAGTTATTTTCAGAAAGTTTTCGATCTTGGCAGGCTTCCCCTTCCCTCCTGCTTTGTCTAGTGACAGCAGGCTTTTCTTGAAACTTTTGTTGTTTATGTCTATTGGAGTTTCTGAGTTGCTGGATTCTTTAACTTTAATTCTGTAATATATGAGGCAAAAAGAAAATCCAGTGTATTTACCATCTTGTTATTCCTTGAGTCCCAAGGTCCCTAGTCTGCCTTTTTTTTTTTTTATAACCGTTTAGAGTCATCTTATGTTTTATAGGTAATGGTTTAGCCAAGTCTACTTCACCTTTTATTTCCTTTTACCTTAAGTTCAAAGATCTCTGAATCCTGGTATAGCTAGAGTAGAATCTGGGTATGGTTGTTTTAAAATATGTCCATAAGACTTCGTGATGTATTACAAAGCTGTAATCATCAACACAGTATGGTACTGGAACAAAAACAGGCACATAGATCAGTGGAACAGTACAGAGGACCCAGAAATGGACCCTCAACTCTGTGGTCAACTATTCTTTGACAGATCAGGAAGGAATATCCAATGGATAAAAGACAGTCTTCAATAAGTGGTGTTGGGAAACTTGGACAGCCACATGTAGAAGAATGAAACTGGACCACTTTCTTACACCATACACAAAAATAAACTCAAAATGGATGAAAGACCTAAATGTGAGATGGGAATCCATCAAAATCCTAGGGGAGAACACAGGCAGCAACCTCTGTGACCTTGGCCGCAGCAACTTCTTGCTAGACACGTCTCTAAAGGCAAGGGAATCAAAAGCAAAAATGAACTATTGGGACTTCATCAAGATAAAAACAACAAAGGAAACAGCAAAGGAAACAGTCAATAAAACTGAAAGGCAACCTACAGAATGGGAGAAGATAGTTGCAAATGTCTTTCAAATAAAGGACTAATATCAAAATTTATAAAGAACTTATCAAACTCAACACTTGCTGTGCCTCGGTGGCTCAGTTGGTTAAGCATCTGCCTTCAGCTCAGGTCATAATCCCAGGGTCCTGGGATTGAGCCCCGAGCCTGTCTCCCTGCTCAGCAGGGAGTCTTCTTCTTCCTCTCCCTCTGTCCCTCCCTCCTGCTTATGCTCTCTTCCTCAAATAAAAAAGTCTTAAAAAAAACCACCAAAAAACCAAAAAAACCCTCAACACCCAAAAAGCAAAAAATCCCATCAAGAAATGGGCAGAAGACAAGAACAGACGTTTCTCCAAAGAACATAAACGGCCAACAGACACATGAAAAAATGCTCAATGTCACTTGGCATCAGGGAAATACAAATCAAAACCACAATGAGATACCATCTCACACCAGTCAGAATGGCTAAATTAACAACTCAGGAAACAACAGATGTTGGCAAGGATGTGGAGAACGGGGAACCCTCCCACAGTGTTGGTGGGAATGCAAACTAGTGTAGCCACTCTGGAAAACAGTAGGGAGGTTCCTCAAAAAGGTAAAATTCGAACTATCCTACAATCCAGCAATTGCACTGCTAGGTATTTATCCAAAGTATACAACCAGTGATTCGAACGGGCACCTGCACCCCACTGTTTATAACAGCAATGTCCACAACAGCCAAACTATGGAAAAAGCCTAGTTATCCATCGACAGATGAATGGATAAAGATGTGATATACACACACACACACACACACACACACACACACACACACACACAATGGAATACTACTCAGCCACCAAAAAGAATGAATCTTTCCATTTGCAACAACATGGATGGAACTAGAGGGTATTATGCTAAGTGAAATCAGCCAGATAAAGACAAATACCATATGATTTCACTCATACATGGGATTTAAGAAACAAAATAGATGAACATAGGGGAAGGAAAGGGAAAATAAAACAATATGAAAACAGAGAGGGAGGAAAACCATAAGACTCTTAACTCCAGGAAATAAACTGAGGGTTGCTGGAGGGGAGGTTGCGAGGGGATGGTGTAATTGGGTGATGAGCATTAATGAGGGCAGGTAATGTAATGAGCAGTGAGTGTTATACGCAACTGATGAATCACTGGATTCTACCCCTGAAACTCATAATACAGTATAAGTTAACTAAATTGAATTTAAATAAATAAATAAATAAATAAATAAATAAATAAGTCCACAAGAATTTTGACACTCCTCCCTTCAAGAACTGGAGACTAATTCTCCTTCCCTTAATTGTGGGCTAGACTTAGTGAGTAGTTTTTAACTGTCTCCCTCCTCCCCAGTTCTATCCAACCACTAATCTACTTCTGTGCTATAGATGTGCTATTTCCAGACACCTCGTATAAACAGATTCATACAATATTTGGTCTTTTGTAACTAGCATTTGCCACTTAGCATAATGTTTTCGAGGTTCATCGATTTGTAGCATGTATCAGCACTTCATTCCTTTTTATTACTGAATAATATTTCATTGTATGGATATACCACATTATTTATTCATTCATCAGTTAATGGACATTTTGGTGTTTCCACTTTTTGGTTGTTACGAGTAATGCTACTACAAACATTTGCAAACAAGTTGCTATGTGGATATGTTTTCATTTCTCTTGAGTAAATACCTAGGAGTGAAATTTCTGGGCCACATGGCTAATCTATGTTTAACATTTTTTTTTTTTTTAAAGATTTCATTCATTTATGTGACAGAGAGACAGCCAGCGAGAGAGGGAACACAGCAGGGGGAGTGGGAGAGGAAGCAGGCTCCCAGCAGAGGAGCCTGATGTGGAGCTCCATCCCGGAACGCCGGGATCACGCCCTGAGCTGAAGGCAGATGCTTAACGACTGCGCTACCCAGGCGCCCCTGTGTTTAACATTTTGAAAAACTGTCAAACTGTTTCCTAAAGCAGCTTCACCATTTCTACCAGCAATGCTTGACAGTTCCACTTGTCCACATCACTACCAACACTAATCAGTATCTGTATTTTTTATTATAGCCATCCTGGTGGGTGTAAAGTGCTAGCTCTTGTGCTTTTGATCTGCATTTCCCTTGTGGCTAATTATGTTGAGTATTTTTCATGTCCTTATTGCTCATTTATATATCTTCTATGAAATATCTATTCAGATCCTTTGCCTATTTAAAAAATTGGGTTATTTGTCTTTTATTTTTAAAGATTTTATTTATTTATTTATTTGAGAGAGAGATAAAAAGAAAGAGCAAGAATGAGAGGTGAAGGGCAGACGGAGAGGGAGAAAGACTCCCCGCTAAGCAGGGAACCTGATGCAGGCCCTGATCCTAGGACCCCGAGATCATGACTTGAGCCGAAGGCAGATGCTTAACTGACTGAGCCCCATTATTTGTCTTTTTATTGCTAAGTTGTAAATATTCTTTATATATTCTTTATTATTTATTTCTATTTTATTTTCCTTAAAGATTTTATTTATTTGTCAGAGAGAGAGAGCACAAACAGGATAAGCCACAGGCAGAGGGAGAAGCAGGCTCCCTGCTGAGCAAGTAGCCTGATGTGGGACTCAATCCCAGGACCCTGGGATCATGACCTGAGCTGAAGGCAGATGCTTAACCAACTGAGCCACCGAGGGGTCCCATTATTCTTTATATTTTAGATGTACGGTACAAGTTCTTTATCAGGTATATGATTTCCAAATATTTTCTCACATTCTGTGGGTTGTTTTTTCACTTTCTCCTGGTGTCCTTCGAGCCACCAAAAGTTTTTTATTTACATGAAGTCCAACTTATCTATTTTTTTTTTTAACTCTTGTGTTTTTGGTGTCATATCTAAGAAGGCTTTGGCTAATGAAAGGTCATGTTTTACTCCTATTTTTTCTCCTAAGAGTTTTATAGTCTCAGTGCATGCATTTAGGTCTATGATCCATTTTGAGTTAGTTTTTATGTATGGTGTAAAAAAAGGGGTCCATCTTTACTCTTTCTCACGTGGCTGTCCTGTTGCCCCAGCACCGCTTGCTGAAAGACTTCTTTCTCCATTGAATTTTCTTGGCACCCTTCTTGAAAATCAATTAACTATAAATTTAAGGTTTATTTCTGAACTCTCCATTCTATTCCACCGGTCCATATATCTATCCTTATGCCAGTGTGACATCGTCTTGATTATTGTACCTTTGTAGGAAGTTTTGGAATGGAGGAGTTATGAGCCTTCCAACTTTGATCACCTTTTTTCAAGACTGTTTTGGCTATTCTGGGTCACTTGCATTTCCATATGCATTTTAGGATCAGCTTGTCATTTATGCAAAAAAATGCAGCTGGGATTTTGATAGGGATTACACTGAATCTGTAAATCAACTTTGAGAGAATTGCCATCTTAACAATATTTTCTGATTCACAAACATGAGATGTCTTTCCATTTATTTGGGTCTTTTTAATATCTTTCAGCAATGTTTTGTAGCTTTCAGTATACAAGTTCTTCATCTTTTTCATTAAATTTATTCCTAAGTATTTATTCTTTTTGATGCTACTATAAATGGAATTTTCTTAATTTCACTGTTAGATTGGTCATTGCTAGTGTACAGAAGTATAAGTGATTGTTGTATATTGATCTTGTATCCTACAACCTTGTTGAACTTATTATTTCTAATAGTTTTTAGTGGATTCCTTGGGATTTTCTATATACAAGATCATGTCATCTGCATGGTGTCACTCCTTCCTTTCCAATCTGGATGTTTTTTATTTCTTTTTCTTGCCTAACTGCCCTGGCTAGAACCTCCAATACAGTGTTGATTGGAAGTGGCAAGAACAGACATCTTATCTTCTTCCTGTTCTTAGGGAGCAAACATTCAGTCTTTCACCACTAATAATGTTAGCTATGGGCTTTTCACAGATGTCCTTTATTAGGTTGATTTGGATTACGGATTTTGCTGAAACATGTATTTAAATCACATGCTACAAGAGCAGTGTAGAGTGTCACTTAGCTAGGGAGACTAGGCAAAAAATAAGCTTTCAAATCCCCACATGCCTTTTTTTCTAATCTTGTTTTATTAGGCATTTTGAGGGCAAAATTATATGATAGAGTTGCATACCTCATCTGAAGCCTGGTCCTTTCGGTATCCAATTTTGGTACAGAGGCTTATGAAAACACACAAAATACCTGTCCAAAGCCAAGAAAAATTGGAAAGAATTAAAACATTATTGGAATCTCTCAAAGAATATCAAATGGGATCCAATTCAAATTCCAAGAAAAAGCTTTAAAAATCTTTCTTTCTTCATTCCTTTTTTATTCAGTCTCCCCCAGGAACCCACAATTAAGGTCTCCTTTTCCCCCCATTCTTTGCCTTTCTGTATCCATTCATTATAACATGCAGGAGAGAAATTGCACATTTGTGACCCACAGGCCAAATCTGGTCTATGCCTGTATTTAATTCTATAGTAAGACATCAATTAATGTTGGCCATAATTTTTAAAATTCTCACTAATATTGTGTCCTATAAGGCTCCTTACAGTGCCTTGCCTCACAAACATCTTGAGATTTAAAATACTGAACCCTTCCTCCCCCCTCCCTGTCTTTAGGATACATTTGGCCAAATCTTACTCCTACACAACTGGCCACCACACTGGTTTTTGAAAACCCTAAAATAGCAAATCCCGTTGGCTACAAACACCAGGGACAACAATGTGTAACAGGTAATGCCTTTCCATTTTTCCTGTCCCAGTCCATGTGCCCTGTTCCCCACTACCAGTCAAAGGTGAATTAGATTTCGTATCTAACAATAAATTCTCATGAACCTAGAAATCCTCTGTATCTACAAAGAAACTCGAGCTTGTGAGAAAAGGAAGATTCCCTTCATTTAGGGCTCAAAGAACTATAAAAAGTTTCACCTGAAAGGTGAGCCTACCGAAACGGGAGCACAGTATACTCAAAACTCTGCCCAGTCACTGGACAACAACCTTCGGGCCACTCCTGCTGCTGTGCGTATGCTACAACTGCAGCCCTTCTTTCAGAGTCCTTTCCTTCCTCTTTGTTTGCTCTCCTCCAGCTCTTTACCAGACTTCCGTTCGAACTTCCCGCACAGCGGAACCCACCAATCACAAAGGTCTTCCTCGGGCTACGCCCCCATCTCCACCTCCGGGAGCCGAGTCCAATTTCGTGCACACCCGTCCTTCCCTTACGCACGCTGCGCGCGGACGTCGGCCTCTGACGCCGTCGTCGCCCCCGCGCCGAGTCGCGCCCGGGCCGCTCCAGCTGACCGTTGGGCTGCCTGCCGAAGTCCCTCCCTCAGGACCTCCCCCCGCCCCTGAACCGTTCTCGCGGCAGCGACCCATGTGGGAGTTCAGGCTCCTGCGGTCGCCGCCGCCGCTGCTGCTCCTCCTGCCGCAGCTCAGCCTCGGAATCGCCGCGTCCCGCTCGCAGGCCGAAACCATGAACCTGGGCGGCGGCAGCGGTGCGCGGTGCTCCCCCTCGGCGGAGGGGCGCCGGCCGCAGTGCCTGCAGCTGTCCACAGTGCCGGGAGCTGACCCGCAGCGCAGCAACGAGTTGCTCCTGCTGGCGGCGGAGACGGCGGGGGAGGGACCGGAACGGCGGGCCCTCTCTGGGGACCGGGCGAAGGAGGAGCCGCAGCCTGCGCCCCAGCATCACGTTCTCTATTTCCCTGGGGATGTGCAGGTAACCTGGGGCCTGCGTGGACACCTGTTCCTTCCTCGTGTGCATATGCGAATTCCCTCAATTTCCCCCTCGTACTAGTGCCGGGTTCCTTGCCTCTCCCGAACACACCCACACATGCACTCACGGCGTGGCTCTTGCGTTGCTCCACGAAATCCAAAACCGCCCCTGCCACACCCCTGACCCCCTGCTTTTTGGAGCCCCAGAGGGAAGGTGTCCTTGGAGGGTTAGGATCGACCTCGGAAGAGCCAGCTGTTAGTCCGGGCTTCGAGGGGGTGGATTTTGAGACCGAAGGAATGAGGCACATAATGTATATTCATTCTATAACTTGGTTTCTCAGAGGCGCGAGCGCGTGCGTGTGTGTCTGTGTGTGTGTATTAGGCAGGAGACAGGGATGGCTTTTAAATTAACTTAGCACGTAGTGTTCCGAAAACGCTGGCAGTAACTAAGAAGCAAACAAGTAAAAAAAATAAGGGTATGACACTTTTAGTAACCCTAGAAAAGAACGGTGGGTGGAAGAGACAGTAATTGCTAAGCGTGGCAGTATTTTGTGCTCACCTAAATTCTCTACTTCTGTATGTGATTTTATCATTATTAATTTTATATCTTCAAACAAATATTGGGGGATGTATTGTCCTGGAAAGCTGGGTCTTAATTTAGATCTTAATCCAGAACTCTGTTGTCTTATACGGTAGCCGTTAGTTATATGTGGCTATTTAATTTAAATTAAATAAAAAATCCAGTTCCTCAGTCGCACTAGCTGCATTTCAAGTGGTCAGAAGCCCCTAAGGTCTGTGCCCTAATGGAGAGTGTGTGTGCCCTAATGGAGAGCGCAAATACAGAGCATTTTCACAGAACATTTCCATCATCAGGGAAAGTTCTGTTGGGTAGTGCTGCTGTAGACAGGTAAAGCTAAAATAGGGCTAGATGTGTCTCTTATACCATGAAACAGTATTAGTTTATTGTTTTTGAAATCGATGCTTTAAAATGATATAGTTACAAACTTTGTGCCATGTGTTAAATGATGATTAAGATACATGTAGTTTTTTTCTCTTGTTCTTATTAACTGGCCTAATTGACTGCTGATAACTATGGAAAAACTAGTTGTTAGATTTAAGATAAGATACTCAGTTAATGCTCTCTTGCTCAGTTTGGGAAAACAGCATGACATTACTGATGGCAACTTGCAGAGATTTGAGGAACAGCTACTGTGTGCATCTATGATGATGATGATGATGATGATGATGATGATGATGATAATGATAACTAACCTTTATTGAGCACCTACTAAATGTTTATAAAGTGTGACAGCCAGAATACAATACAGGTCTAAAAAGTGCTAAATACACTTAGACTAATACCTCCTTTTGTTTTGACATCATCCATTTCCTAATGTAGCCTGAGATTCCATTAGCTTTTTGGACAGTGATATAGTGTTGATTTATGAAGAGTATGAAGTGCTTTAAAAACCCAGGTCCTTTAGAGAAGAATAAGGTAAATGCATCAAAAGTGTTTGAGGCCAGATTTCCTAGGTTTGAATCCTGATTCTGCACTTTTTAGCTATGAAATCTCTGGCCAAATGCAGCTACCTCAACTATAAAATAGGAAAAATAATTTATAGGATATCAGTGAGAACTAAATACGTGAATACCTAATGAGTAACAGTTCCTTATCTTTCTGATGACCTTTTTTATTATCAGGCTCAATTTGTGGACTTTTCTCCTCCAACTTTACTCCCTTAATCTCCTTCAGTCTTGTAGTTTTACATTCTACCTATACTCTAATGACCTTCAACATTTGTGTATCTAGCCTAGATAGAGCCCCAGAACTTTAGACTACCTATTGCATGCACAATATTTCCTTTTGGATACTTAATAGATATCTCAGACATAAAACCTCTGGATCTTTGCTTTTTAAATCTGGTCTTCCTCTAGTGTTCCTTATCTCAGTTAATGGAAATTCTTTTTTAGTTGCTCAAGTTAGAAATCTTGAAGTTATCTTTTAGTAACCTCTCTTTCACACCTCATACCTCCATCAATAAATGAAGTTGCTTCCCCTTCTAAATCGTTCTGGAAGTGATCAGATGAATCAGTTTAAAAGTAAGTCCAGTTATGCCACACCACTGCTCAAAACTCTCCAGTAGCTTCCCCTGTCACTCAGAGTAAAAACCAGAGAATTATTGATGGTTCCAAGGGCTCTTAGTCCTCACCTTTTCCCACTCTGTTGCTTTTCTGATGGTCTCCTTTTTCAGTTCTACTCTGCCCTAGCAACTTTCTTCCTATTTCTCATGGTAGACACCCTTTACCTCAGAAGCTTTAACACATACTGTCTGGAACAATCTTCCTGCAGTTATCTGTAGGATTCATTACCTCACCTGTTTTGAGTCTGCTTAAAAGTTGCCTTCACAGTGATGCCTTTTCTGACCACCCTATTTAGTAATCACATGACCACAGGATCCCTGTCAGCTTTTCTCTTTTATTTTTACCCATTTCATTTACTGTATTATTCATTTTGGTTTTTGTCTGTCTTCCAGCACTACAATGTAAGTTTCATGTCCATTGTTTTCACTAATACATCTATGATGCTTAGTGACTGGCATGTAGTGGGTGTTCAGTAGGTAACTTGTTGAATGAGTGAATGAATATATGCAAATTGCTTTAAGCAGTGCACAAAGTGCTTGATAAATCTTGCTATTGTTATATGAAATGCTTTTGGCTCAGATTTTCTCATCTGTGTCTTTGTACTTGATTTTTATGAGCCTCATGTTTATCCATGTGAAATTTACCGTTAGATACAGCTCAACTATTTGTGTTACCAGTTTTTTTATAGAACCATTATTCTGGTTTGTATCCTATATAGATTAAATAAGCATACTTCCTATATCTTTATTCTTAATTTGGATAAATACTGAGCAGAATTGGGCCAACAGAACTTTGTAGAGTACCATTAGAAGCTTTACCTCATGTTAACACCGATTTATTCTTTGGTATCAATTAGATCTGGTTGTCCATGTAATTTTAAATTTGAATTACCATTACTTTCTTGATGTTGCTTTTGCAATCATTTTGTTGTTGTGTGTCCTTTTTTATTCTATACTTGTTATTTTCTCATTTGAATTAACAGGCAAGCTGAGAACACAGTAATTCATGTTTCTTTAGGTACTTTGATTTTTTTTTATCCATCAGTAATGATTTTGGAGGGGAGAATCAGGATTTTTTTAAATAGGCATGTTCCAATTTTCTTGAGTTATCTTGCTTTTAAAAGCCTCAGGATATAAAATTATACTTATTTCTCTTTTTTTAAATAGAAGCTTATAATTTGATGAATTTTGACAAATGTTACAATTATGTAACCAATGCCACAGTCATGTTATACAACATCTCCATCACCCTAAGAAGTACCCTTGTGCCCCACTTCTGTCTCTTTTCTTAGCCCCAGGCAACCACTGATCTGCTTTTTTTCACTATAGTTTTACCTCTTCTAGATTTTCATTAATTTGGAATCATAGTATGTAGTCTTGTGTCCAGCTTCTTTCACTTAGTATATAATGCTTTTGAAGTTCATTTTTACTGTTGCCTGTATCAGTGGTATGTTCCTTTTTATTACTAAGTAGTTTTCTGTGTATGGATATACAATTTATTTACTCATTTCACACTTGGTGAACGTTTGGGTCATTTCCAATTTTACCTTGAAAAAAATTTTGTTCTCCTAAAGGCTAGGATATATAGAAGACTGTGCCCTAAGTGTATGTCTTGGTGAGTGATGACTCACTTCTCCTTTATCACACCTTTACTGCTCACACTGTTGCCAGACTCAAACACTCCTGAAACCTGATATGTGGGTTTTTTCCCCATACCAGGTGATGCTCTGCGACACCAGCTGGATATCCTAGAACTCAATTCTGACAGTATCTACCTGGGGTTATTGTCACATTTCACAAGTTAAGGGCTCAGGCCCACTAGACTGCACCCCCCCACTTCAGATGCCAGTCACAAGTCCCAGGTTGTCACCTGTGCTGCTGCTGACTGGCTATAAATTGGGATTGCCATGATACCCTCCTTGGGTTCAGTTAATCTGCAAGTGTGGCTCATAGAACTTAGGGAAACAGTGTACTTACTTTACCCACTTACTATGAAAGGATATGATAAAGGATACAGATGAACATCTAGATGGAAGAGATGCATAGGGTATGTGGGAAGGGGTGTGGACCTTCCAAAGACCTCTCTCAGTGCACCACTCTCCTAGCACCTGTGTGTTCACCAACCTAGAAGTTACCTGAACCCATGATTTGGGGATTTTTATGGAGGCTTCATTGCATAGTTACAATCAATCATTAACTTCCATTTCCAGCCTCTCTTTGGAGAATGGAGAGTGGGACCGAAAGTTTCAAACTTCTAATCGTGTCTTGGTCTTTCTGGTTGACCAGTTCCTATCCTGGAGCCCAACAAGAGTCACCTCATTCGAACAAAGATGTTCCTGTCACCCAGGAAATTTCAAGGGTTTTAGGAGCTCTGTGCCAGGAACCAGGAGCAGATATAAATATATGTATTCTGTTATTTTGCACTTGATCCTGTGCCCTGGGGCTTCCTGTGCTCTTGTCAGGCAGCCTTCTTAGGCTGGATCCTGTTATGGTCCTTCTAGCTTGCTTACTTGGGATGTCTACTTTATGCTCAGCAAAGATGCTCCTTTCCCCTGTTTTTGATGGAAGTACAGCTCATATCCAATATAGTTATCCTTGCTTTGCTGTAAGAATAATCCACCTTACTTGAAATTTAATCATGAATGTTTCCAAACTGTTGGAGACACATGCATATCAAGTTTTCCCAAGAATCTTTTGTACCTTTACTTTAGTAGCAGTCTGGGGTGGGCCTCTGAGTTTTGCAGGTCCGCAAGATCTGCCTGTGAAATAAGCACCCCTTAATCTCTCCAAGAGATTTTTTTGCCACTTGCCTCACTGGTGATGAGAAGCATCATGCCCCCTACAAGCATTCCTTGCTACAAGCAAGTAAGTGTGTTACATTCCCAATTGGGATGAAAATTCTCAAAAGAAAACACTCTTTCTGCAGTCTTTAGCCTTTTCTGTAGATAGGCCCTGGGTAATAGCTGGAGTTGCAGAACCAGTTTTGGCCACCTGTTAACAAGTCCTATGGGGATGTTTTGTGTCTCTTTTTAGAATATGGTAGTATTTATCCACTATTTCGAGATCTGGGTTTTGATATAACAGTAACAATACTATTTTTATATTTTAGTGTGCATAGTTCCTTAGTATAAGCATTTTCCCCCTCTGGTCGTGTAACCTGGGGCTAATCAAAGAAAATACCAAGTTTTTAGATTACCTCCTATGTGGTACACACTAAACTGAGAATTGTAGAATCTTGAGTTCATTTTGGCTCATAAACCAAATAACTATAATAGAAATAACTAGTTTCTAGACCTCAGTTTCCTTAGCTATAAAAAGGATTTAGATGAGCCCTTTGAGATCTAAGTTCCTGTTTTAATTTTATATCACAAATCTGAATGTGCAAAGGGCAGTAGCAGAATCCATAAAAAGTTAAACGATACCCTTCTGGAAGTAAATATTTTTTAACATATTTGACAAACTATTAATATTAATGAGATTATGAACTGTTAAAAAGGACTTGAGCATTCAATTGGGAGAATTAAAGGACACGAATAGAGAATTAACAAAAGGAAAAAAATGAAAATTGTCAATAAAGATAGAAAAATATTCAACCAGCTTAGGAAGCAAAACATGCAAATTAAATCAAAAGTAAGGTATTTTATCATAGTAGTGAAGATTTATTAAAAAATTAATGCTAATAGCCAGTGTGGATAATATGGGTAAATTCTTGTATACTTCCAGTGAGAGTGGAAATTGATATTAATCTTTTTGATGGGAAGTCTAAAAATTATGATGCAAATCTGTATTTATTGATACTGAACCATGCCTGTAATATATTAAGTGAAAACTGTATGTATAAGCTTGTTGAGGGAGAAGTAAGAATGCTGTCTTATATACATATTTACAAATGTTTATGTATACTAAAGAAAACTGAAATGCTAGACTCCCAGAATTTTAGTAATGATTATTTCTAATTGGTGGTTTTATGGATGGTTTTTCTGTCTTCCTTATACCTTTGTATATAGACTAAATTTTTATAGTGAGTATTACTTTCATTACTTTTAGAAAAATATGTGCATTGTTAAAAATTAAGTTTATTTAAGGTTATACATTGAAAAGTAAGTCTCCTTTTCATCCCAATCTCTCCAGTCTCCCATTTCTCTTCCCCAAGGCTACCACTGTTGCTGATTTATGTGTTCTTTCAGAGACGTTCTGTGCTGATGCAAACTTTTTTAAGATTTATTTCTTTATTTGAGAGAGTGAGAGAGCGTGCACCCTAGAGTGTGCGAGTACAGACGTGCCCACTTGCGGGTGGGGGTGGGGGGGGGTAAGGATAGAGGGAGAGGGTGGAGCCTGATTCGGGGCTGATCTCAGGACTCTGAGATCATGACCTGAGTGGAATCAAGAGTCAGACCCTCAACTGACTGAGCCACCCTACTGCCCCGCAAACCCTTTTTTTTTTTTTTTTTAAACCACAAATGGTAGCATAGCTTACTGGGGTTTTTTAGCACTTGTTTTACAATGCCTATGAGTACTCATTAGGCCTGCTTCATTCTTCTGAAACAAATAAATAGCTTTATACATGCTTATTTATTTATGCATATATATATATATCACTGAGATAAATTCCTAGAAGTGGAATCACTAGGTCAAAAGAGAAATACATTTAAAATTGTTCAACATAGATAAAGGAAAATCACGACTCTGTTTCTCTTTATCTCACACCCTGTATCCAGTCAATCAGCAAATGCTGTTGACTCGATTTTCAAAATATATTCAGGGTCTGACCACTTCTTATCACCTTCATTTCTACTACCACTCTTTTCAAGCCACCTTCTCTCGTTAGGATTATTCTTCAGGAACCTCCTGCTGGTCTCCCTGTTTCAACTCCTGACCCTTCAACGTAGGAGCAAGAGTAATCCTTTTAAAACATAAATTATATCAGCCCTCTGCTTCGAGCAAAGGCCAAAGTCCTCACACCTTCCCCTCTCCCCAACAATCTGACCTTGGCGATCATTTTCTTTCCTTTTTTTTTTTAAAGATTGTATTTATTTGACAGAGCGAGCAAGTGAGCACCAGCACAAGCAGGGGGAAAGGGAGAGGGAGACTGAGAAGCAGGCTCCCTGCTGAGCCAAGAGCCTGATGCCCGGGCTCCAGCCAGGACCCTGGGATCATGACCTCAGCTGTAGGCAGACGCCTAAGCGACTGAGCCACCCAGGCGCCCCCACTTTCTTTTTGTTCCCACTACTGGAGCTGCTCTAGTCTCATTGCTGTATCTTGGCTATACCACACATGCTTCCGCATCAGGGCTGTTTGCAGTTGCAATTCCTTATGCCTGAAATATCATGACTGACTCCCTTGGTTCCTTTGGGTACTTCTCAACTATCATCTTACTGGAGACCACGCTGGGTTTCAAATAATAATCTTCCATCCTCTCCAAAACCTTGTATTCCTTATGCCCTGCTTTTTAAAAATTATATTCCATTGCACTTAACTACCATCTTAATATTTTGTGCTGTCTGACTACTAGCCACTTGTGGCTATTGACCACTTGAAATGCTAGTCTAATCAAGGAATTAAATTTTTAATTATATTTAACTTTAAATCTAAAAACTGATAGTTCCTAGAAAACTTTTAAGTATATTTGAACAACTTGGATATGTGAATCTACTTTTTCAGCTGTAAATTCTATGAAATCTAAATTCAGATCCAGTATTTCCAGTGAAAATTTAGCATTCAAACTGAGATGTGCTATGTGTAAACACACACTGGATTTCAAAGACTTAGTAAGAAAAAGAAATGTCATAATCTCTCATTGTTTTTTTATACTGGTTACATGTTTAAATTATATTTTAGATATATTAGGCTCAATAAAATATATTATTCAAGGTAGTTTCACCTGTTAACTTCTTACTTTTTTAAATATAGCTACTAGAAAATTTTATGTGTAGATCATGTTATATTTCTGTTGGACAGTGTTGCTGTTTATGGAGTTGTCTGTAGTGTATCTCTGTACTAGAGTGTAAGCTCTCTGGGGGCAGGGCTTTAGTTTGTTTTGATCCATACCCAATCAGTAGGTATCCAGTAAATCTCATAGAATAAATTAATAAATTTGAATGAATTTCCCTCTTTTTAAAAATAGCTACTGTGAATAAAAAATAAAAAGGAAAACAACTTATATGCATATCATAGAACCTATACAAAAAGTTATTAATATATATAGAATGCTTATAATAAATAAGATCCAAATAAAAAAGGGCCAAAGGTGTGAACAGACTCAAATAGAAATCCAGGTGGCTAACAAATATATAAATAAAATTCCAACTTCATTCAAATTTTCAGTAAATCCAAATTAGAATAAACTATCCTTTGCGTAAGAAATTGAACGGAGATAAAAGAATTATACATACCTCTTTGGAAGATAGCATTGTCGTCTGTATAACTAATCTTAAATTATGAATATTCTTTGACCCAGTGTTTCCATATCCAGGAATTCATTTTTATTTATTTTTAAAAGATGTTATTTATTTATTCATTCACTTATTTATTTATTTAGTGAGCTGTGGGAGGGCCAGAGGGAGAGGGAGAGAGAGAATCTCAAGCAGGCTCCATGCCCAGCATAGAGCCTATGCGGGGCTTGATCTCATGACCCTGAGATCATGACCTGAACCGAAATCAAGAGTCGATGCTTAACCGACTGAACCACCCAGACACCCCATATCCAATAATTTATTTTTATTGATGTAATCACAGATGTATAAAAAGATTTTTCTAGAACGTTCTTTGCAGCTTTGCATAGTTGACCCTTGAACAAAGCAGGGGTTAGGGCCACTGACTTCCCACCCAGATGAAAATCTACATATAACTTTTGATTCCCCAAAAACTTAACTACTAATATCCTACTGTTAAATGGAAGCCTTTCTGATAAGTAAACAGTTGATTAACACATATTTTGTATGTTATATGTATCACATACTGTATTCTTACAATGAAGTAACATTTTTCTTTAGAAAATGTTACTATGAGGGCACCGGACTGGCTTAGTTTGGTGGAGCATGGGACCCTTGATCTCAGGATTGTGGGTTCGAGCCCCGCATTGGGTGTAAAGATTACTTAAAAATCTTAAAAAAATGTTAAGAAAATCATAAGAGAAAATACATTTACAGTATTATGCTGTATTTATAGGAAAGAACTCACTTGTAAGTGACTTGCACAGTTCAAACCCATGTTGTTCAAGGGTTAACTGTAATACCAAAATTAAAATCAAACTTAGCATTCAGGTTGTTAGAGTAATCCAAAAAGGGAGGGTTCAGGATAGCAGCTTTAATGGAAAAATATTTTAAAGTTCTGGATTGGTCAAAAAGTCTGTTTAATAAACCAATTTTTATTTTCAGTTAATGTGTTAGAAATAGGAGATTGTATGTATATTAAATAAAATTTATTTAAAAATATAATCCTTTTAAATTAAGTTTTATTTTTAAAATTTCTATTGTGCTATTTAGGTATATCTCATAACCTTGTCTTTTGATGGATTTTAGGTTTAAACTAAAATTATTTGTTTAAAATCTTATGATCAGAAAGTAATGATGGATTTATAGTTTTCATTTCTAGTACATTAACTATTAGTCATATAACACCCAAATTTCCTCCACAATAAAAATGGGAAACTATTTTGTGGAAATAATTTTATATAAATGTGTATTTAATGCTTGTTTCATCTTTCTTACCTTTCAGAATTACCATGAAATTATGACTCGTCATCCTGAGAATTATCAGTGGGAAAACTGGAGTCTAGAAAATGTTGCCACCATTTTAGCCCACCGGTTCCCCAATAGTTATATTTGGGTGATAAAGTGTTCCCGAATGCATTTGCACAAATTCAGCTGCTATGACAATTTTGTGAAAAGTAATATGTTTGGTGCTCCAGAACACAATACTGACTTTGGAGCTTTTAAACACCTTTATATGTTACTAGTTAATGCTTTTAACTTAAGTCAGAACAGTTTGTTATCAAAGAAGAATGTGAAAGATTTGAATAAGGACTCCAAAGCATCTAATTGTAGATCCAGTTCTTCTCACACTCCTAATGGTTGCCAGGGAGAAAAAGAGAGGACCTGTGAAAAATCCCATGAGTCCACCATGAGTTTTTACCCACCATCACTAAATGGTGCTTCTTTTACTTTGATTGGATTCAGTAAAGGTTGTGTTGTTTTGAATCAATTGCTTTTTGAATTAAAAGAAGCCAAGAAAGACAAGAACATAGATGCTTTTATCAAAAGCATAAGAACAATGTACTGGCTGGATGGCGGTCATTCTGGAGGAAGCAATACTTGGGTTACTTATCCAGAAATCTTGAAAGAATTTGCACAAACAGGGATTATTGTTCATACCCATGTAACACCTTACCAAGTATGTGATCCAATGAGATCTTGGATTGGAAAGGAGCACAAGAAATTTGTTCAGATTCTTGGAGATTTTGGTATGCAGGTGACTAGCCAAATTCATTTTGCAAAGGAAGCTCCTTCCATAGAGAATCACTTCAGGGTTCATGAAGTATTTTGAGACTATGAGAATATTAATGTACTTGTTCAGTGGAAGAGCAGAAGCACTTTGAGTGTTATAAATTCAGATAATGAGATGTAATTCATAGATGCATTGTCAGTTTTTGGGGGGGCGGGGGGAGGAAGCACACATTCCTAAAATGAGTGTAATGTGCAATAGTATTCCTTGCTTGTGAATGTGAACAGTTTTTACTTTGGATTGGGTTAGAATTAGTTCATTTGAAAAGTAAAAGATGGTTTGTGATAATCCTACAAGGAGATACAAGACCCTTAAGAATGAAAGTTATGAAATAGTCCTTATAATAGGTAATGAAAATTTTTATTGTTGGGGATAGTTTATTTTCTGAGTATTGTTTGGAACTAATTTTGGTGACACTAACAGTAATTAGCTATTTGGCACTCAAAACTCCATTTCTCTTCAAATAAAGCAAAGGCACACTGATGTTTTCCATAATTTTGGAATTGCCTCTTAATGTTTTGTAAACTCATAATCATTCTTTAATGTGCCACCAGTGTTTTTTTCTTAAGAGTCAAAATATATTTTTTTCCAAATTTCCAAGAACATGCAGTAGTGTACATTTGTTTTTTAAAATCAGTACACTTAAGCACCATGGCTTAATTTTTAATTGATGACTTTTAGATCAGATATTTTGGAGTTTCTTGACTCTTGGCCAAAAACCAGTTCTTTTGGAAAATTGTTTTAAATTGAACGTAATTAGGTATATTGGGTAAAAGTATGCTACACATTTTTATCATATTGGTCTTCAGAAAGAGATCAACTTAGGTGAAATAAATGTGTAGCACTCTATTTGTTACTGCCGTATTGAAAAGGAGACAGAGTCTATAGATCTAAGGCAGTGTTTCTCCAGAAGCATGATTTTGTCTGCCAAAAGAAAGCAGCTCTCTTTGGCCAAATGCAAAATTATATTGCTATAAGAAAAGTTACAGGGAAAGTTTGAAGACACAAATGATTTAATTTTGGCTCAAAAACTGAATTTGCTTAACACTGCTACATAATTTGGGTGAGGTTTCCTTCTGCTTGTTTTTCTTGACCTAGATAAATACATTTTGAGAAACCAAGATCTAATGAATGTCAACCAACATTGATAGCTGTGTAATTACAATAAAAGGTGAACACTTTTTTTATTGTTTATTAATAATTAGCTTTTGCAGGTCATGAAATAATTAAGCAGGGAAGTAACATGGCTGCTTTCAGGCTGAAAAAAAAAAAAGACACTGAAGCTTAATACCTTAATAACCCAGAGGACCTAAATTTATAAAATACAGAATTAAAATGTTAATCTCTTGGTTTCTTCCCAGAATTATATTTTAATGACTCTATAATACATTCCATATATTCAGATTTATAAGACTTCTTACTCACCAAATGCTTAAAAATAACATCCCTTAATTCTATAAAGTACAGAATAGTATCTCAATTTTTTTTAAGGACAAGTTCGTTTATATTGCTTCAGTTTCTTTAAATACCTGTTTCTTTTGAGACCAAAAATTCCCAACAAGGAGACAAGTCCTGATTTTAGCATTTTATTACCTAATCTTAAAGTACCATGATTGGATGGCTTCTTTCAATGTTTAATAATCCTTGGTTAAATTAATGTGTATCTAATGTTAAGCAGCCAAGGTAGTGAATGCACTAATGAGAGGAGGAAGAAAGGCACTTATTTTTACAGAATTAACTAAAATGGAAAAAGTAGGACCTTTTGCAGAAGGATTCATTTAAAAAATCTGAGATATTTAAAAATCTGGGTTCTTTAGCTATCTAGTCATGGGACTGCTTATTTATAATTGTTGTATGTATGTTCAATGGATATTAAGAATAACTCACTGGACACTTGGAGCTGCGACTGCAGCAAAATGAGAGTGTTGAAAGTAGAAATATTTTCTTGAATGAAAATATATTCCAGTTGATCCATATTCAAATATTTTAAGACTTCAAATCTGTCTTCTCTACATTTGTTTAAAACTATTGTAAATGTTAGTGTATCCTTTTGGACTGTGCCTTTGTGTTTGTGTCATGAGAGTCAACTGAGAAGTCATACAGATAATGTGAAAGTTGTTACCGCCACAGCATGAATGTACAGTTGTATTAAATTTAATCCAGAGACGTCTGTTTGATGTGCTTTATGTCACCAGGTTTGTTAAAACTTGAGATTGTTACGTGGAAGGAAGAAGCTATTTCTTTCCACTTTGCCAGTTTAGGTTTGTATATGTTTTCATTAACCCTCCATGTTTTTTCATATGAGCAACTTTGAACCTTTCCTTGTAAAAATACATTTCTTCTCACCTTTAAATTGCCCCACAAAAATCTGCTTTATTTCCATTTCTTCTGTTAAATTTCTTGGAGAAAAAAATCGCTCAAAAGTAAGTTTTTCTTTTTATGTGCTAATCATTTCAGGTATCTCTTCCTTTTGCTATCATTACAAGACTTAGTTAGAATATGGTGTGATCTGTTTTTCATTTCATTCATGTAATATCTAAGCACCCACCAAGGGAAGAAAGATCTAGGCACAGACAAAACAGTCCCAAGCATTTGAGTATAGAAATGTGTAATAGTCTAAGGCAGAATAGAGGTAGAATTCTTAAAAGAACTATTCTGTCATACTTCATTTAAGGGCCTTTAAGAGAAACATGTTTTAGAGGATAGGATATATATGTAGATAGACCTCATCTGTAAATTCAGGTTGGTCTTTACAAAGGCAGAGAGGCCTAGCAGCTCTTAGTGGTAGAGACAGGCAGTTACTTAGGATGGTCATTTTAGTATCCCACTTAATGGAACTTTAAAAAAATAGAATACAACTTAGGTGTACTTAAAACACCCAAGTAGTTATGGACTGTATGCTTCAAATAAGACTTTAAGGTAATACCAGGGATATGTGGGTGACTGCCAATATACATTAGTTCCTCCTCACTACATGTGTTTTTTTTAGCACCGGAGGAAGGAGTCACGGCAGCCCAGTTCCAACTCCATCCAGACCTGCATTCCAGCTTCCTGCATGTTTTTTTTTTTTCCTTGTCAACTTAGATGTCTGTTGGCAACTTGAGATAGGTGAGAGAAAAGCCTCCCTATTAAGGTTCTTTCCAAATGTTCACATAGCTGCTGTTCAAAAGGATGGAAAGATACAAAATAAGCCTTGTTGACTTTATTTCCCTTTTTAAAAATATTTTGAGGGGCACCTGGGTGGCTCAGTTGGTTAAGCGACTGCCTTCAGCTCAGGTCTTGATCCTGGAGGAGTCCCGCATTTGGCTCCCAGCTCAGCGTGGAGTCTGCTCCCTCTGACCCTCTCCTCTCTCATGCTCTCTCTCAAAAAAAAAAAAAAAAAAAAAAAAAAAAATTTTGAGTGACAAGTTTTAAATTAATTACTGAATAAATAGAATTCCAATGTAATTATGTGCCAAGATAAACACTGTTAATGTTCATGAAAAACTAATACTTAGAGTCTACACATGTATTTTAAAAGAATTTTATTTTGAAAGAATGATAGAGGGGCAAAAAAAAAAAAAGAGGTCAAATAATACACAACTGCAGAGTCCAGTCTGCCCACCTAACTTGTCTAACTTCTTAGAGACAATCACTATCACTGGTTTCTTGTGTATCCCAGCAGAGATAATTCTATGCATATACAAATGTTTACTTACAGAATACCTTTGTTTTACACAAATGGCAGCATACTATAGCCATAGTTTCCAACATTTTTCTCATTTAATTACCTTGGAAAAATTTCTTGCCAGTACTACAATAGCTCTGTCTCATTCTTTGACTGCATAGTATTCCATTTTCTCATTCTTTGACTGCATAGTATTCCATTTTTATATTACCCTCTGCTGTCTACTTGTTCATTAATCTTATTTTGCATCCCTTTGTCTTACTTTGTATCTTTTGTCCATGTGGTATAGTGAGTTGTTTTGCTGACAGAGGAAAAAAATTCCTTTGTGAATCAGGTCAAGCCCCCAAACTGTAGCCAAAGAACAAAAAAGAGATGAGCTGCACCTAAGGGAGAAAGCATGAAGAATGACTGATCTGGTCACAACCGTTAATTCCAGGTGTATCACGCAGCTGTGTAAGCCTGGACAATCACTTAAGCAATCTGGATTGATAAAATGATTTCTAAGATCGGGAATTCCTGAGAAGTTGCAGCTAACACATACTGTTTAATATTTTAAAAATCAAAAACATCTCGGTCTCAATCAGGTGACCAAAAAAGATAAAAATACTTTACATTTAAAATAAACACTCTTAACATTAAAGATTATGACCAAGGAAATAATTTTAAAACTTCTAGTTTTCTAGATATTATAATACTGCAACAAGAGCCATCTCAAATCTGAAAGCTAGCATCAGCCATCAACTGTCCTTGCCCTGAATTATCTCTTTGTATTTTTGTAGCAACCCTATAAAGTACAAGTTTAAAGATGAGGTGGATAAGCTTCATAAAGACTAAGTTATTTAAATCACCTAAGGTCATCCAGTTTGCTTCCCAAATAACTGATTAAAATGAATATTCATGGGAAGATTGTAATCTCAGTTTTACTTCCAAGTTTTCTACATGACTCTGGATATGTACTTTGCACTGATACTCTTACTGGTTTTTTAAAAAGAAACAAAACCAAGAAGGGTTTTATTTAAAAGCTGACTATAAGTACTGTTCAAACTGAAAGAGGTCTTGTCTTTTTTTCTCCTAACCAAAGGAAAAGGAGTCATTAAAGAATTTCTTTGCTTAATGTAAGAAGTAACCAAAGATGAAAAAAAACTAATCATTAAATCTGACTAATGTAGTAATTCCTTTTCTGACAGATCATCTTTTCACTTTTGTTAACTGAGTAACTAATATCTCTTCCTAAAGACACCTAAGAAGTTCAGAATAATTTTTTATATATTTTACTTTCTTACTTATTATAATCTTTTTATACCTGAAATTAATCCAACTGCAAACATAGGATATGAATGGATGAATTATTTTAACAGAAAAAAATTATTTTCTCCATAATTAAAATGCACCAACTTGATGCACTCAGATTACTTTAGATGATGAGCACATTTGTGCTCAGTAGATGTATCTGGTCTTTCTTCAGTGACATTGCAATAGAATTACTAGGTGCAAAACAAAGAATGGCACAGATCCACATACAATGGCTCATTGTCTTCAATGATGACAACATTATTGGGATCTCTCCTGTATTTGTTCTTAAAAAAATAATTTCTCTCTCTAAAAAAGGGATAGGTGGGAAAGCATTTAGTAGGGAAAACTAAGTGGGTTGAAGTTTAGCTATAGGTATAAATTAAAACAGATTTGAGTATTCTGACATTGAAAAACTGAATAAAGAGGCAGGCCTGACTTACATTGAGTGTCAAGAAAAACCAGGATCAGATTAAACATGTTTTGGATGAATCACAAAACTAATAATCTGAATTACTATCATCTGATCCAATTTCTCAATCCTGCTTATACATCAAAACAACCCATGAGGTTTACCAAATACAGATACTATACCAAACCCCAAACATACTAAATCAAAATCTACAAAGTTGGGACCTAGACATCCGCATTTTAAAAAGTTCAAAAGGGGGCGCCGGGGTAACACAGTCGGTTAGGCGTCTGCCTTTGGCTCAGGTCATGATCCTAGAGTCCTGGGATGGAGCACCATGTCAGGGTTTGCTCAACGGGGAGCCTGCTTCTCCCTCTGCCTCTGCCTGCTGCTCCCCCTGCTTATACTTTCTCTGTCAAATAAATGAATAAAATCTTAAAAAATATAAAAAGCTCAAAAGATAAATGTAGTAGATATTGTTGGTTGCTCACCTTTTTTCCTAATCTCAATCCTGATTTTAAAAATTATCCTTGCTGTCCCCATATATACCCCATGTGCCTCAGAGGAAGAGAGTTCTAAGCTCCAGGAGACCCAACTGGCCTATGGGTTATTCCATACCCTTTCCCAGTGACTGACTCAGGGATGGACAGGTCTAAGCTACTTTTAAGTCAATGAGACCCAAGGATTTGGTGGCAAATCCTGGGAAAGCTTTTGCATATTAAGAGAAGGCCCCTGGAATCCAGCCTGACTCCTCCACTGCATGTAAATGAAGACGCACATGGCTCAAACTGCTACTGGCAATCATCCCATGACCACAAGGGTAGCCAGCCTTAGGATGATGCCAATGCTGCAGTTGAAAATGGGAGGAAAAAACCCTAGAGGCTCTTGGGGACACTACTTAGTCACTGGATCAGAAATACTAAAGCCCATTCTATCAGCAGACTTCATGTATAATGATTCAATATATTTTATTAAGTCATTTTAAGTTGGATTTTTAGTTATTTGCATCTGAAAGCTAGAGTGGTCCCACCCATAACAATCTATATTAAATAGAAACCATATAAACAATTCATATTTATTTATAAATCTGAGGTTTTTCTTTCCTATTTTAACAAAAAATGAATCTTTAAAAAAATAATTTACATGTGGTTATATTTTTCCAATATTTGAGTTGAACTATATTTAAAAGTTTATATTCACTGCATTCACTTCATTATTTACTCAAAGTTTTTGCTATAGGCTTTATCTTGAATGTGTAAGACCATTCGCCGTGCATAGAAGTCCCTGTATTCCTCTGGTAATTCAGCCAGTGTTTTCAAAGCTCTGTCCAAAATTTGTGCAGCTCTTGATGCTGCAGTAGGATCTTTGTTTCCATAGGTATCTGTTTTATCATAGCATTCAGATGGAAGGTGCTTCCAAAAGATATTCACTCCCACTCCAAACTCTTCAGAAATTACGTTATGGAACCATAAAGCTGGAAAAAGTTTAAAGGGAAAAAAAAGTTAAAAATAAAACCTAGAGTAAAAAAGAAAAAAAAAACAAAATGTCAGTGAAATATCACAAATTGCATATAGCCAATGTAAGAAATTCTTGTAACTAGATCCCTTCGTTAGCACACTCCCAGCTTTTAACAGAACCATTTTAACTTTTATGAATTGCCAACCAATTTAAAGTGTCAATAACACAACCCTACTTTTAAAACTTTTGGAAATAGCAATTTTCCCTTTTAACTTGAAAGACATAATAAAGTTATATTTGTTTTGTAGTTCTGTAATTTGGGGCTATGTTTTGTGTTACTTGTTTACACTTCCTGAGTCATACAACCACATTAAAAGTGTTTATTTTTTGTACACAGAACATTTCAATTATTTGAGGAGTATCTTTGACCTTTTCTGCCTTAGCACAGTACTTTTGTTCTCAAAGACTTCCTATTCAAGCTGCATTTGGTTTTTAACTTGCTTAAATCTGCATTCATTGTAGCCTCCTTAGTTTTATACTTATATTTGTAATGCAGTTATAAATGTCTTATATTCCTTTCAGCTCCTGTACAATAAGTATATAAAACTAAAACAAATATTTTGGTGGTGGAGAAGATGAATAAACTTTATCATATGATATAGCTAATTAATTTTTCACTTCCTCTAGAATGTTTATTTCTTTGTTTTCAACTGAGTCTAAATGTTTTCAAACTATGGGTGCTATAGGAATAGGAAAGCAACATCACAATATAACCAAGATGAAATACTAGTCATGTAAATGGTGCACCTGGGTGACTCAGTCCCTTAAGCGTCTGGTCTGACTTCGGCTCAAGTCATGATCTCAGGGTCCTGGGATGGAGCCCCGAGTGGGACTCCCTGCTCAGTGGGGAGTCTGCTTCTCCCTCTCCCTCTGCCCACCACCCTCCCCCCGCCAGTATTCTCTCTCAAATAAATAAATAAAACCTTAAAATACTAGTCACGTCAAAAAATGTTTAATCTTGTGAATGGGAGAAAGTAAGATTTACAAGATGCTAAATTTTAGAAACAAACTCATTCTAAGAGTGCTCTAGGAAAAACAAAAGCTTAAAATATTTTGATTTGCAAAACTAGTTTCAAACATGGATTTAATCTTAACTATTCTTTCTTTCAGAATCTTTTTCCTTATTCAATATAACAGGAAAAAAAGCTAACCATTCTGTTAAATTTAAATGCAAAGATGGGGGTTTTGCTTTTATTTAAAAATATATGCAAATGTTAAGTATTTCTGGCTCTTTTTTTTCTTAAGTTGTATACAGAATAAGAAAACTGCATAGCTCTTAACCATTCTCTAAAGATACAAAACCAAAAAATTTAAATAATAGCAATGGATTTAAAGACTAGTGTGCTGGGGCTCCTGGGTGGCTCAGTCGTTAAGCGTCTGCCTTTGGCTCAGGGCGTGATCCCAGAGTCCTGGATCGAGCCCCACATCAGGCTCCCTGCTCTGCTGGGAGCTTGCTTCTTCCTCTCCCTCTCCCCCTGCTTGTGTTCTCTCACTGGCTGTCTCTCTCTCTGTCAAATAAATAAATAAAATCTTTAAAAATAAAATAAAATACAGACTAGTGTGCTGGTTGTTTACAAAGAACATAAGAATAAGAAGTTAATGTATAAAATTTTTATAGATAATCAATGATGCTAAGGACATTGTATCAGGCCCCTCAGGGAATACAAAGATTGCCAAAACATGGTTCCTTTTCCTCAAGCAATTTATAATGTAGAACCAAATGAGATCATCATATTTTTATTAATACTTTTCTACTTAATTCTGTCACTGAAAAAGAGGTATTTTTTTTTAAAGATTTTATTTATTCATTTGAGAGAGAGAACATAAGCATAGGGAGAGGCAGAGGGAGAGGGAGAAGCAGACTCCCCACTGAGCTGGTAGCCCGACATGGGCCTCAACCCCAGGACTCTGAGATCATGACCTGAGCTGAAGGCAGACGCTTAACCATCTGAGCCACCCAGGTGCCCTGAAAAAGAGGTATTAATGATTAAAAATATATTAACTTAAATATGAGAAATATGACTATACAATTTGTTAATGCACTCCTTTAATCTTAATTATGATTTTTATAATCTTAAGGTATTCACTTATGAATTACAGATGTTAATTACATCAATTACTAACAACTAATGCGTATTGTGCAAAGAAATTAAGTGACACTAATTCAGACCATAGAAAATAATGCACACAAAAGACATCACAGGTGTTGAGATTATAACAATTTGATATTTAACAAAATCTCTAATCTGTTTTGGCTTTAAAATATATTTACCATTTCTTGGTAAATACTTAAGTGACATAGTTCTAAAATATGCAAATATTTTATTATTTTTTTAAAGATTCACTTATTTATTTTAGAGAGATGGGGGGAGGGACAGAAAGAGAGGGAGAGAGTCTTACGCAGACTCTGCACTGAGTGCGGAGCCCAACGTGGGGCACAATCTCACAACCCTGAAATCAGGACCTGAACCAAACAAGAGTTGGACGCTCAGCCCACTGTGCCACGCAGTTGTCCCAATATGCAAATATTTTAGAAATGATTAAAAAGAACAATCAGGTATAATCCTTTCCCAGATATAAAGTATCTTATTTGATGTCATTTAATAAGAGTATAATGGTATATTTATAGATTGCCTTTGAAAAGCAAGACTGTTAATTTTATAAGAATTTGCTTAAGCATACTTTAAACATACATACAGTTGTATATAAAAATCAACTTGTATAGAATAGAATACGTATAACAAATATACTTTTGTACTAAAAAAATCATGTAATGGATGAGTGACAGAGTACAGATTTTATAAACAGCAAATGAATGAAGTCTAGAAATCTTACCAGGAATGAATAATACATCTCCAGCTTTAAGGGAACATTCATACCTTCTAGCCTTGGAAAACAGCGGATATTTAGCTAAGTCTGGGTTATCTATATCCAGTACTTCTGATTTAGTACCTGAAAAGTTCCAAAAAAGGATAATATAGATTAAGCAAAGTTAGCATTTCTAAAAAGATAATCACAAATATAAACCTGAAAATTTATTCTTTTCTGTACAATTATTTATTGTATCCACACTGTAATAAGAATTACTATTCTCCTGAAACCTAAGACAATTTTCAATGATCCACCCTTTTTGACTATTGACATCCCTATAATATAACTAAGAAAATCTGAAAATTTCATTGTTCATACAGCCTATCATTACCTATATACATGTGGAGAACACAAATACATCATAATTATAAACTTAAAAAAAAAAGTACCTGATAAATATAAATACTGGGCATCTCGAGGACTGAAGAGTACAACACGCTTTTTTCCCGTCACTTGTATTAAGAAGTTATCCATTACCTGAAGGCCAATAAGAACTTATGGATAAGCAATATCTAAAATTTAAATAAACAGAACCAATGGTATATTCCAAACAGTTAAATGTAAACCCTATCCTTCAGTAGGACTTGACTCACATTATCTAAAACACAGTAATATTCTAATCTAACAATGCAAACATTCTATTGTAAATACAACTGTGCCTCTATTAAAGATATTCCTGTAGCACTGCCTTAAAATGGGAAGGACTGGCAAGCCATTAGGAAATCTGAGAACTATTTGCCCTTGCCCCACCATTCTGACAGGGAGGGTAGTGACGACACCTGTTTGAGGCTCTCCTTGGTTAGTACTTACTTATCTGTCACGGAATGTTACACAGCCAACGTTAGGCAACAGATTGAAAGCACTTACAAAAATTAAGTGCTGGGAAAACACAAGGTACTGCTGTAATCAACCATCGCTAAATTCTTTTAATACATATGGCCAACCATACTTTAGCTTTACAGGCATCTTGATTTCCAAATTATTTCTATAGGATTATAACCTGGCAAATTCTCTTGATGTACTTATTAATGGAGTAATCTTGACTATTTCTGCATATACAAGGGTACGCTTTGTGGAAAATGTTAAAAGGCAGAGCTATGTAATTCTCAGCCAAGGAATTAAAATATATACTAAACAAGATATATTCATAATTATTTCCATATCGCTTCTACCTAAGCATCTTTCCTTTCATTATTAACACTTTTCTTATGTAAACTTTATATAGCAAGCATTCCTTTGACTTACTCTTAATGTAAGAAAATCTGTATAGAATTCTATTATAAATCTAGACAAAAGTGATACTAGTTAAAATTTAAAAGTCACATAATACAATTAAAAATATATTTAAGTTACCACATCATTCTTTCACATCATTTATGCAAAACCTTTAAAAAATATGCTAATAATTTATGTCTTTCTCATTTAATTAGTTATGATGTTAAAATTCTCCCAAGGGGCCCTCAGCTGAATTATAACACACTTATAAAACTTACTATAGCTTGATTTAGAGCTTTTTAAAAAATTATTTTATCTTTAGAAACCCACTAGGTATTGCTTTAGCTTCCTAAATTTCTCCACCCGACACCAAACCATACACAATACTATACTTTTAATGTGTTTAAAATATTTATATGCATTCATTTAAGCAAGTAAAATTATAATATCATAGAGTAAATGATCAGGGACAATATTCTATACATCTTGCTGCTCAACAAATACAGTGGACATTTCACATTCTCAAGAGATGTATAATCTAAGACCTTCAGAAATCCCTAAATTCTTAAAACTGGAAATGGCTCTCCACAAACTTCTGCCTTCCTCTTGAATAACAGTTCCATCTAGTCATTTGTACCATTTCCCCATCCTCATTGTCACAACCTTATTGCTTTTTCCACTTGTACAACTTTACCCCTCACCTAGTGGCCATTTTTCACATATTAAAAAACCACTTCATAAAACTTGACACAAACACACAAAATATAACGAATCAACACCACCACAGAGAAATGCAAATGTGAGAAACTAACTAGGCTATAGCATTAGTTAAATAATTTATTCCCATATCACCAACTTGCAGAGCACCTGTTTTCAAATCTCAGTGTTTCAGTAAATTATGTCTCCAAGATCTTTACGGTAGTCTACAGAAAGCTGAAACTGTAAATGTTATGTCTATAAGTGCTAAATATCTACTGTAGCTTCAGATTTCTCATTTATGTAGCATACATCATAGTGGGTCCAAAGTTGCAATCCTGGTGAGCTAATTCGAAAAACACTGGAAAAGAACTGCTCCTCTTTGAAAAATTCTGGAAACTTGATATCTCCTTCCAGTAAAGGAAACTGCTTTCTGATATCTGCAACATCCTGCATTGAGAGAAACATGGTAAGAATTTTAATAATAAATGCAATATTTGTGTAATGCTTGTTTTACCTCACAGGCTGCCATCAGAGCCCATGATACTAAGGAGGAATGGGGTAAAACTCTGTTCCTTGCTTTAAAATACTAGTAAGTGACCACAGTCAACACATGATCTTTCAAATGAAAGAGTAACAGACTATGTAACAGACTGCAGATTCAACAGTATCAGTACAGTTAATCTTAATATGCTTCATTAATAGGTTCTTCCTATTTAGACAACAATCACACAATTGCCATCTACCCCAATAATAAGCATTTAAAATTTAGGAGTTAACAATTTGAACTTTATCAACTACATAAAACCTGTGGGTTTTACCAAGGAAAGAGACTAAAAGAAGTCCAGAACTAAATGGGGACAGAAAAGGAAAAAACAGAATCCTACTTGATCATTTTAGGGACCATTCCTTAACAATGCAGCCATATTAATTTGACTCTGAATACATGTCAAAGCTTATATTATGAATTATTCAATATTTTAATAATTATTTTTTATTATATTTTATTAGCTGAATGGCCATCTGTAAAATATAGTAGAAAGGATTTTTTAATTGTGTAGAGATTAGAGGAGATGACTTTAAACACTAAGATACTATGGTCCTACTTAAAAACTAATCAAATTTTAATAATTTTACTTCTTTTTTCTCTTTTAAAGATTCATTTATTTATTTTAGAGAGAGAGAAAGCACATGCATGCAAGCAGGGGAGGGGCAGAAAAGAGAGAGAAAATCCTCAAGCAGACTCCCTGCTAAGTGCAGAGCCTGACTCAGGGCTTGACCCCAGGGCCCTGAGTTCATAACCTGAGCCAAAATCAAGAGTTGGCCACTCAGCCGACTGAGCCATCCAGGCACCCCTAATAATTTTACTTCTTATTCAAGGGCAGAAATCATTGAGAAAAGAATGGGAAAAAGATGAAACAGGTCATATGTCATGCAATAAGTATAAAAACTACAGTGCCAGTTTAAATATATACATCCATTAGGTTTTAAGTCTTTGTTTTACATTCAGAATTCTTACCTTTCTAGGGTCCTCCCCAAGTGACCGTAAGTAGTACTTCTCATCCTTAAACGCCCCAAAGAAAAGTAACATAAATATTCATGTAAAAATAATAGAAAGTAAAGATGGAAGGAAATGAGTTTTAAAATCTAACCTAGTTGTTTTTGAAACAGTTCTATTTTCTTACCCTTTCTAGTAATGCTCTCTGGTGGCCATATGAAGAAATGTCTTTATAGGCTGCTTGTAATAATGACTGGATTCATAAAATATGTAAGTATGAAAGGCAACACATATCTATTATATCTAAAACACAATGCTTAATTTAGGCTTTAAATTATTTAGACTCTTAACAATAAGAAGACTTAAAAGAATTCTCATTTGTATAACACACATGATCTCAAGGTATTGTTGAGGCCAATAACAAACTTCTTAATATAATGCAAATGTAGAATAGGAGATAAATACAATAATTATACTTTCAGTAATACATTTCTTAAAAATCTGGAACACTGCATTTTATAAAGTTAAGCCTACCACTGGCCATATAAATTCTCAAGCCAAATCCTTTAGAGTCAGTTCATGTATGAATGAGAAATATGTCATTTCAAAAAAAAAATGTCATTTCAGAGTAGTAAATTTATGTTCATACTTTAAAAAAGTGCCAATTACCCTTCATTGAGTAGCTGTTAAGAGGGAACTGTTTGAATTATAAAACACTACTGTTGCCTGCCTTTCCTCTAAGAATGAGAGAACTAAGATACTGGGTCAAGCACAAGGGCAATCCAACTCAAGAATTCTGCCTCTTTTTTACCTGAACAAAATTCAAAAATCCATGTTAGTTACCTTAACAAAATATTATAAATCTATGACCAAAAATTTAACTCTACTCTCAGATTCAATGTTTTTATATTTTTAAGTAGTACCAGATAATTTCTATAAATTTATTATGGCTTAATAGGTTTCGAAGTATGTTCTTCAAAATCCTAAGGGTTTTCTACCAGTTCTAATGTTTCAGGATTGGAAAAAAATTCATGGAGCAGACACAGAGGTGCACTGCTCAGAACCCCTTCAGGAAAGAACTCATTGCTAGCTGCAAAGAGTGTGATTAACTTACGGCCGCCAACTATTAATTCTTTCAGGTCCACCTCAGCCTTTCAAGGTCATGCTCTTCTTGGGATAGGCCAAACCAATGACTGAGCAAGATGGCAAAAGGCCTAGACATCGCCACCCACACAGCACTCCTCTAATAGGCGGTCTTTGCTCAGGAGTTCCACAGTGAGCTGGCAGAGAATCCCTCAGTTCTAGGTCACTGTCTGATGGCTTCCCCCTACCCAATCCTCCCCTTTCCTTTCAGAGGTATTACTCCCCAGTAAACCTATTTGCACTCCTAATTCCATCTTAGTACCTGCTTCCTGAAAGCCTGAACTAACAATGTTCATCTTATCTATATTCTTTCCATAATTTTAAGATGTAAATATATATGTATATTCAGTTGCCCTTTGGAGCTTTCCTGTCCAAGGGTAATGAGCAGCACAGATTTAAATAGCCATGAAAAGTCAAGTGAAGTAAAAGAAACAGAGACAAGATAAAGGATTTACTGTCTAGATTATGCAATGTATGTAGATAAGATGAACATACACTGTTACTTCAGGTATAGTTAATGGAATCAGTTTCAATAGACAATCTAATCATACTACAGAATCACAGACCTGCAGAGTTTGGAGGGATCCTGGTGGTAATCTGGTGTAATCACTACCTGTTGAGACAACTGTGAGCAGGCAGCACCTGTCACTACTAAACTGGCCACCAGCCCAGCTGGCTCAAATGCAGATAGCAGCTTTATTCAAAGCTTAAAAAGCAGTTTATTTTTAAAATGTGCTTTAGAGATAACAGTGAATTTTTTAAAAATGTATTTATATATAAGCCTCAGTGCTTTATCTCAAGATATTTAAATTGAATTATTTAAAGCTGGATTATAATGTAAATAAGTAGAATTCTTCTGCATTTAATCCTGAACAATGTTATAGCAAATACAACAGAAATCACACTGATAATAACAATAATAAAATATAGAAATAGTCTAATAGTCAATAAGATACGAAAATAAAGTTCTCCTTCAGCATTTGAACTTTGCCTATCAGGCCAAAGCATTTTCTTTCTTTCCTTCTTTCTTTCTTTCTTTTCTCTTCTTTTCTTTCTTTCTTTCTTTCTTTCTTTCTTTCTTTCTTTCTTTCTTTCTTTCTTTCTTTCTTTCTTTTTTTTTTTTTTTTTTACAGAGAGAGAGAGCACAAGCAGGGGGAGCAGCAGGCAGAGGGCGAGGGAGAAGCAGGCTCCTTGCTGAGCAGGGCCCTGGGATCATGACCTGAGCCGAAGGCAGCTGCTTAACCAACTGAGCGACCCAGGCGCCCCAGACCAAAGCATTTTCAAAGAAAGTATTATTAATTGCTAACATTTAGAGAGGAGTTTCTACATGTCAGGCATTGTGCTAAGTACTCTACAGATTTTATTTAGTTAACTGCACAAAAACCTTATCAAATAGGTACTATTATTGTTCCTATTTTATAGTGAGTATACTGAGGCACAGAAAAATAATTTGGCCAAGGTTTGAGATCTAATAAATAGCAAAACTAGGTCTATTGGCATACACAACCAAACCTTAAAAACAGCCATCAGAGAAGGCTACAGCTCTTGTATATCTAATATTCTCGTATAAGAAAATCCACCTAGTATATACATATTAATGCTTTCTAAAGAAAGTATGTTCAAAGCAGTTACCTCTGAAATAAAGAATTCTTCATGCTTTTCTTCAGCTGCCCTCTGAACCAACTTATCAAAAGGTAAAGTTCTGAAATAAAGACAAAGAAGCCTTGGACTCAATGAATCAACTAGTAATACCCTTATCACTATATATATATATATAGGCTTGTTGTAGTTGTATACGCTGTTTTGTTTTATAATAGCCATAATTTTATTATAATCTATTATGTGGAATTCTAAATTTTCAAAATTCATTTAGCAGTGTGCTTATTTGCCCTAGACTGTCTAAAATTATGATTTTAAAAATTAAAGACTTTTAAATCTATGGGACAGATGAATCCTTATGTCAATACCCTCCTATTCCAAGTTACTGTTAGAAAAATGTTTCTATGGTATCTGGTTACCTTCGGATATACACAAACTTTCAAATGTGCTACTTCAAGTGTCAGAGCAAAACAAGTCTTGTGACTGAGGGATGCGACAAACTACCAAGTGCTACTTTGGAAGAAATAGTAGGCAAATGGTCAAGATCCTGTCCTTCACTCTCTCACTGATCTTCCTGCCTTTCGGCACCACCACAGAAAACAGAAGCCCACAACACTGCTCTCAATCTCTTCACCACTCTCTCATTTTAAGGCTTCTGAGGAATACCTCAAGGAGAATTCAGGGAAGTGACCACGTTTTATTCTTCAATATTTCTGTTCAAATGGCTGTCTCCTTCCCTTGTTATAAACAGGGCTGAACATCACAGAAGCAGTTCGTTTCCTTTTATCTCACTCTTGAGCCTGGAGGGTTACCATTTCTCTGGATCCTATCCTGTCCCTTCATCATTCTGGAAGCAAAAGTACTGACCCCTACATGAAGATGATAACAGTAAAATCAAGACAATGAAGTCCTCAAAAGCATCTGGGTCAAAAACATCTCCCCCCAACCTCCACACCTCTGATTAAGAGTAGTAGTCTTTTTTGGGGGCGCCTGGGTGGCACAGCGGTTAAGCGTCTGCCTTCGGCTCAGGGCGTGATCCCGGCGTTATGGGATCGAGCCCCACATCAGGCTCCTCCACTATGAGCCTGCTTCTTCCTCTCCCACTCCCCCTGCTTGTGTTCCCTCTCTCGCTGGCTGTCTCTCTCTCTGTCAAATAAATAAATAAAATCTTTAAAAAAAAAAAAAAGAGTAGTAGTCTTTTCTCTCTCTCTTTTTTTCTTCTAGTCTTTTCACTCTTACCACTAAATATCTTTCCACTTGAACAATCTGTACTGAGGGAGCGGAGAGAGGAGAGAAAGGATTAGCAAAAACCCTTTCTCTTTCTCTATAAGAAGATGACCATGGGCTTACCTTTTCCTAGCAATGTTTTTGTAGAAACATAATGAGTTAAGATAAATGTGGAATGTCACCTATGATATCAGTTAAGATTGTTTATTGTAAAAATGACCCTTGATTGATGAACTATGTCTGAACTAAAAGGCTGATGAGTGGATTATATCTATTTGTTAAGAAGCAAAAGATACGGCCTCCCTGTGGGTGGCGTAACTCTTGTAATTGAGTTTGTCCCTTGGAGGAACCTAGAAACTAAATTCATGGGCCATTTCATGTCACTGGTTTTTGTCTACTATGTGGCTTAATTTAGCTAAGGTGTTTCTGTACCCATCTTTATAGTCTTATTCCCTTGCAATTAAGCTGTCACTTGGTGAACCAAAAAAAAAAACGGCTCCTGGATTGGTATAAGGACTTCCACTGATACTATACGGCTAGAATGTGGTTTCCTGCCTTGTATCCTTTTGTAAAGCTAAGTGAATCTGATGCCAGATTATGGACTAGTGGGTCCTGTGGGTGTGAATGTCAATCTGAACTTGAGGACATTGCTGATGATTACGTGTAAGAGTGAGCACTGCAAGAGAGAAGACAGGAGTCTGCCATCTGCTCAGACCAATTTGCTACTACAGTTTCTAGTTAATTATATCAACAAATTTACTTGGCATCTTCCAATGCAATGTTTTCCATCTCTGACCTAACCATATACCCTTCATTCCTACCAAAGCAACTCTGAAGAGTCTGGGGAAATTATGGAAGCCTCTCAGGTCCGGGGCTACCCCTGTAATTGGTGCAGGTGTCCAGGCTTATCTTTTTACTAGGGAAAACTCAGAAGTGTTTCAAGACCTCTATAAGAACAGGGCGGATAGAGTAATTCAACCCAGAGAAGCAGAACTTGGGTGCTCTCAGCAATCTTTTTCCTTAGGTAGTGGTGCCTGTCAGAGTTTCTGAAGAAGCAAAGCTTAGAGAGGGGGAAACAAGGTATGAATTAGGAAGTCTCTTAGACTCAAGGTTTTATCTACCCTACGCGTGTTTCAAAAAGAAGGGCATCTATCTGGACTGGTAAACACGTCAGTAAGGGAGGTAATATCAAAGAGGGGTTAGGATCATGGGTTCTGTGGAGTCAAGCAAATTTGGGTACAAATTTGGTTCCATTATTTCAAGCTATATGATCTTGGGTAAGTTACTTAATGTTTTTAAGCTTCCATTTTCTCAACTGTTTAATTACTGAAAACAAAACAAAAACTACCTCACAGACTGTTTCTAAATTAAATGACTAACATAATCTAGGATGCATGGCACAGTACTTGATATATAGTAAGTGCTCAGTAAAGGATAAATGGTGGGGTTAACAACGATAATGTACCCTTCAGCAGCATGAAAGTAGTTGCCAACATTAAGAAAAAGAAAAAAAAATCTTCACTGTCCTGTTCCCCATTTGCAAAGACTGCTTTGGGAACTCAAGATCAGGATTAATAAAAGTATAATAAACAATAAGAGCAGGGTGATAACAGGAATTAGGTGATATGATAGACAGAAGCAGTTAAATAAAGCTTATATAAGAGTCAGACTGATTTAGTTCTTTAACTCTATGACCAGAAGAAAACCAACAGGATTCTTTCACCACATAATACTCCTCTCGCTCACAATACCCTGATTCTGGAAGAACAATGAGAGCCAGCAAGAAGAAAGAAGTAAAGCTGAGATCTGGAAATGTATTGCTCTTCAAATATTTAATAAGCAGAAATGCAACCTTAAACTGAAGTGATAACAATGATGTATGTGTGTACAATTTCTTCCTTCCTAGACTCTTTCTGACCCAGATGCCTCCCTTCTTTCCTACTCCCTGGTAACTGCCAAAAATGACTAAATCTATTTTTTTCTTGCACTAAGAAAATAATCTTGCAACTCTTTAGTAGCTTTAGTGAAAGGCTTGGAGAAAAATGGGATAGGAACATTACATAATGTATGTGATTCAAAAACAAGTTTGAAAAGTTTATGGAACATGACAAAACAGCAAAGCAATTCAAGATGAAGTTTCAATACCCATTTGTTATGGCTTTGGACTCTCTGGAAAATAAACATCACTAATTGCCAGCTTAAAAATGTTCATCATTCCAGCACTTTCTTCCACCTTTTTGATTTAATAAAAAATGAAAAGTTCTTATACTTAGAAAAACTTACGGCAATTAAATGCAATTCACGGCCTATTAAAAATCAAAACTATAATGGTGACTATTCAAAGGATCAAAAACTAAGAAATGCTTTGGCAAGCTGCTATATGAGCTTGGAAAACTCTAATGAGAAAGGAATGGCTCTGGACATTACAAGCTCTGTTTAACTCATCTCTAAACTCTGGAAGGAACAGTGAGAACCACCTTTCTTTAAAAATCAATCTTTTGTGAACTACATGGTTTTTCAATAGACTGAATTTGTTGGAAACTGCACATGCTCAGAATATAAAAATTTGCTTTTTAATATTTTTAATGAAACATGGGAATAAATAACATATTACATCTATAAGATCACAACATTTAAAACTTTCAAGTTTGGACATTCAGCAGCTTTTACATATCTTACTTACTTTTAAGACATCCCAAAACATAAAATGACAACCACAAGGGAAATTAAAAGTATTTAAGGTTATTTTGCCAAAAGAGAAAATTTTGTAAGATTTTTTTAAAACTATCCAAGTTGATGAAAAACTATACCAATCATAGCAACTACCTGTTCTTTATTTCTGGAGAGAGCAGAAAAAGAAAACACGGGCTTATGCTTCTGTAACAATTCGGAATTAGAAAATTTTCTAAAAATAAAGAGCATTAAAAATCAAAATAGGTTATGAAGGAAAACTTTAGAATTCATTACTCTAGATAAGAATTACTAATGAGGTAGGATCAATTAATAAATGAAGCACTGAATGAGTATAGCACTGCCAACGTTAGAGGTACTCTTAACTCCAGTTACAGAAATCCAGTTCCTTCCATAGCTCCGAAAGGTATCAGGCGTATATCCTATTTGAAAAAAATGGTCTTTGAAAATGTCTTTATATTATTGTGTAAACTCAGAATTCTTGTCTTTTAAAAGCTATTCTTTAAAAATTAGCAAGCTATTCCATGACTATATCAAAGCAGCCAAAAGATGTAATGCCATATGGTCTTTGTATAATAATACAAAAATATTTTCAAGGTTTAAAATAAGTTATTTGTAGTCCCAGAGTAAACCGCAGAAGAAAATACCTATATACAAAGTTCTTACTAATGAAGTCCATCTGGGCAACTGCAGCAACATGAATCTTTACTTCTTTTCTCCCTCCAACTTGGCTCAGGTAATCCACTGTCCATTTGCTTGTACATGCCCCCAAATCAATTCCCTCCAACACTAGGGGTTTTCTCTGTAAGTGGGGAAAAATATACAACAGAAAATTAGGGAAAATAAACAATAATATCAGGAGTTATATTTGGCAATAGAAGGACAATTAAATGATTCTTATTCCTAAAATGCTCAAACTCAAACCTTTTGACAATTCATGCTACAAAGCAGGAAGAGCAACAATGTAATATACTTAGAACAAAATTTTAACATTAGGAAAACAAACCAAATAAAACAGCAGTACCATCACTAGCTGAGAACAAGAAATCTGAACATTATTCAAAGCATTTTCAGGGTGCCTAGGTGGCTCAGTCAGCTGAGCATCCAACTAGTGATTTCTGCTCAGGTCATGATCTCATGGGTCATGGGATCAAGCCCCACATCTGGGCTCGAGCGCTCCGCAGGGTCTGCTCAAGATTCTCTCTCTTCCTCTGCCCTCCCTGACCTCACACTTGCTCTCTCTCTGTCTCTCTCAAATAGATAGATAGATAGATAGATAGATAGATAGATAGATAGATAGATAAATCTTTTTAAAATAAAGGCATTTTCACAAGTATTATTATGACAAAAATATAAATGATTAAAATTTGTATTTTACAGTCAAATATTGTTCGTAACTTTTTATTTCGATACTATTTCAGACTTGTGGAAATGTTGCAAGAACAAAGAACTCCCATATACCCTTTACTCTGATTCACCAACAGTTAATTTAACATTTGCCCCATTTACTTTATCATTTGCTCTCACTCTATGTGTGTGTAGAGAGGAACATATTATTAAAAATAATTAAATTTTTTCTTAACTACTTCAAGGTAAGTTGCTGACATCATACTCCTTTATCTCCAAAAACTGGAGTATATTTCCTGAGAACAAAGACATCTTCTTACATAGCCACAGAATTATCAAAATTACCTTTAACACTAATATAATTCTACGACTTCACAGTCCATATCCAAATTTTGCTAACTGTCCTAATAATATCCGTTATAGTTGCTTTTTGTTGTTGTTGTTGTTTTTTTCCTATTTCTGAGATGCCACATTGCATTTAGTTGCCATGTCTCTTAATCTGGAACAGTTCCTCAGCCTTTTCCTTCCATGATCTTGACATTTTTGAATAGTACAGGCCAGTTATTTTGTAGGATGCCCTTCAATTTCAGTTTATCTGATGTTTCTTCATGATTAGATTCAGGTTATGCATTTTTAGAAGGAATGTACCAAAGAAGCAATGTTGTGTCCTCAGTGCAACACATCAGGTAGCACATGATATCCTGCTCTATTATTTGTGATGTTAATTTTGATCAACTGGTAATTCCTGCCTGAATTAAGTATTGCTATGATGAATGCAAAAATTATTATTTTTTAAAAACTCCATCATCTTCTACATTAGTTGGCTTTCTAAAGTCAAAATGAGCTTATTTATTTATCTCTATTAATTTTATTCACTTGGTTATAATCTACTGATGTGATTGTGATGCTCAAATTTTCTTAGATTTGGCCAGCAGGACCCAAATTAAGCTGGCTCTTGTGACTTTTTGCCTGAACACTTCCTTACTTTATAGCACAAAAACACAATCCAGAATCCTTTTATACTCTTTCTATCCCAGACCTAGTCATTTCTTCAAGCAGCTCTGGTTTCTTTTAAAGGGAATGCTACTTAGAAACCATGATCTGGGTGTTAGATATATTCATTGGTATTGGGGTATCATTACTTCTAGGCCTTCTTAGCGGACAGAGCTAGGAAATATGTGGAAGTCTGTGTATAGTCATTCTCCTTTTTCTCAAATATGCACGCGTGCGCACACCCCCCCACCCACATATGTATATACCATATCTATTTCTCTCTCCCTCCAAGCATTCATACATACTACACACATACACACACACACACACACACACACACACACACACTTAATGGATGTATGTATGAACGAACCATAATACCTCTAATACTGATACCTCAATTCCGATCTTATAACACAAGACTCATTTTAATTTTTGTTTATATATTTGTAACTCCTTTCTCTTAACAATGAGAAACCTTGCCCCATCATCCTCAATGTTCAATCAGTTGCATAAATTCACAGTAAGTACTTTCACAATTGCTAAGTCACATCACCATAAAACAAGTCTATTAACTAGAATTCAGTATATGTTTACAGTTCTTCTTGTCTTTAGACTGAGGACATACCATATGTACTATGTTCAAAAGTGAGTTACTTATCTTCCTTCCCCTTGCTTATTATTTTTTTATATTCTATATTTGAGTTTTGGGTTTTTTATTCCTCCTCATCCTTGTTAATTTTATTATTACTATTACTTTAGAATGTAAAACATTAATGTGCTCCCCAAAGTCAAAACTATACCAAAAGGTCACCCCAGCCACCTCATACTCACTCATCCCCTATAGATAACCAGTCTCATTTCTGGCTTATCATTCTTGTTTTTTTTCTTTTCTTTCTTTCTTTTTTTTTCAAAGAGACCAAAAACATATGTACTTCTTTATTTCCCTTTCTTTTTTTCACAAAAAGGTGGCATGTTATGTATTTTCTTTTGTAATTTGATTTTTTTTAAATTTAAAAATATACCCTGGAAATCACTGCTATCGGTTCACTCTTTTTTACAGCTTTGTACACCATAGTGTAAATGAGCAATTTAATCAATCACTCTCCTATGCATAGTTTTTTTTAGCTTATCTGCAATAATCCTCAAAGTAAACTCCTAAAAGAGGGACTGCTGGATCATAAAGTAAGCATATATAGTTTTGTTAGATATGCCAAATTCCCCTCCACAAGGGTTGTACCACTTGGCATAAAGTGTGAGAGTGCCAGTTCCTTCATAGCCTCACCAAGAGTATCATTAAAAATCAGGCTTCTAATTTTTTGCCAATGATAGTTATATAAGAAATGGCATATCGGTGTGGCTTGAAGTTCTGAGTAAAGCTGAACATCTTTTTATGCTTAGAGGCCATTATTTATTTATTTATTTATTTAGGTCAACTGCTCACATTTTATCAGACTTTTGGCCTTTCACACCCCAGCCCTTTAATTTTTAAAGGTTTTTAAATACATGGGCTTTTATGGCCCTTTTATGAAACGTGTTGCCAATATTTTTTTCCCAGCTTGTATTTTATGCATTCAAATTTTAATTTTTTACTATATCTGAATTTTCAGTCATAGTTAGAAAGCCCTTCCACAGACCTACATTATAGAGGAATTTACCCATGTTTTCTTCTAGTACTGTGTAGTTTCATTTTTTTATATTTGCGTCTCTGATCCATTTAGAGGTTACTCTTGTGTATGGTTTCAGATATAAATCTAATTTCATCATTTTTAAAAAATGATCCAGTTTTTTAAAACTATCCAGTTGCCCCAGCACCATTTATTTAAAAGTTCCTTTGCCCTAGTGATTCTTAACATGTCATGTTCATCACATACTGAATCTCCATATAAATGGAAATTTCTGGATATATGTAGATCTCCAGGCTTTTGGTTCTATTTCTCTGGTCTATCTATTAATGCACCCATATCACACTGTTAATTATTAAAACATGTTAAAAATATGAAGACTATGCCCCCTTGTAGATATTCTTTAGTGTGTCCAAGTAGAAAGATCTTGTTTTCCAATTTCATTAATTTCTAATTTTATTACCCTGTGACCAGAGTGTTGTTTGCAATTTTCCAGTTTATGAAACTTAGTGATGCGTTCTCTGTGACATATTATATATCTTGCCTGGGAAGATTACATTATAAAATACCTTTTGCCATGCATCTTACAAAGCATTTCCACATACAACACTGGATCTCCACCATGGTGCCCTGCAAACATCTTATACTAACACATCCTGAGGTGGGGGTGGGGAGGGCAACAACAAACCATCCAGCACTAGACCCAAAAATAAATGAAGGCTTAGATCCTCTCTGTAGGTTGCTTACTCCTAAAAGAAAAAACTTCATTCCTGCTTTTTTAATACTGAGAACTGTAGCTCTATGACCACCTTGTAAATATCAAGAAAAACTGTAGGGAAACAGGAGTTCAACCTTAAGCATACTAACTATAACCTTGTGGATTATTTTTTTCTTTAAATATCTGCTGGGCTCTTTAGTCTCAGTTTCTCTGAAGTATGGGTTCCCTTACAAAGCACTGCAAGTAAAAATACTTCTCTTTAATATTTTCCTCTTGAGTTTTCTCTTAAAGAACTAAGGTTCGAATTACACATGTAAGAGCTTCCAATGTCTGAACTAGAACTCAGGTTAGTTAGAATCCAAAACCGGTGGAAGTTTCCTGAGGGATTCCCATTGCTTCCCCTCTGGCTCAGTGCAGTGAAAAATTGCTCTTCTGAATCCAGTAACTCGAGCAGACCAGGCATCTTACGCGCCACCAGTGGGGCGGTGAAACCTCCTCTAAACTTCAGGAAACCCAATGCAAGATGGGGTGGGAAAGCCCCCTTCGTTGCCATGGTAACGGAAGAAGGCCGTATAAGACAGTCCCAGAAAGGCCACTCTTCGCAGGGAGCAGTGCTTACTAGGCAAGCCATTTCTCGCACTCAGCCCTCCGCTGTCATCCTGCTCCCCAAACGTGGAGCTGTTCTCTCTGGAAAACTTAGCAGATGATCCATTCTACATTCCCCATGAGCCATCTCCCCTAGCCAGAGAGCCAACCAACCATCTTCAGCCGCCCGCTGCCTCCTCCCCATACCCTGGGTCTCAAGAAACCTGTTCGGAGCCGCCAAGTGGTAGAGAGGGCCTCACCTGCGGGTACAGGTGCTGCATGAACCGTTCCTGCGAAACGCCCTCAAGCCGGGGTACCGGGAGACTCTGCCAGGCCATGGTTGCTCACGCCCGTCCTCTCCCAAGTCCTGGAAACCCTGGCCTGACACCTTCCTCAGTGTGCCATCCGCCCGGAAACACGAGCCGGAGAGAAAAGGTCCGCGGCACCGGCGGACTCGGAAGCGCGGCTGGTGGGAGAGGGCGGCCCGGGCCTAAAAGGCCTCTACGTGAGCTGCGTGCTGGAGCGGCCGAATGGGGCTGACTGACCAGAGGTGGCAGCAGCAGGTCGGCTTTGCTCACTAGTCTCTCTCCGGATGCTGCTCAGATGGTTTCCCACCGACTTTCATTCGACACAGCACAGACAGGGACTGGGGTGAAAAGTCATAAAAATGGCGCTGGCCGTTCGTCTTTTGCCCCGCTTGCTGCTCTTTCCGCCGCTGTTCGGCGGGCCCGCTCGACCCCGGACTCCCGGTATAGCCGAGGTGAGAGCGCCGTTGGCTGGACTTTGCTGCTTCTGCCGCCGCCTCCTTGGCTCCGGAGCGGCCCCGTTTCCTCGAGTCACTTGGGCCTCGGCGCCGCCCGCTCGGGGCCCGCAGCGTCCCCTGCTTAGCCCTCCGGGACTCCCCGCCGCCTTCTCTGCTTTCCCTGCCTACCCTCGGCGCGGCTACAGCGCCGAGGAGCAGCCCCAGCCGCGCCAGAAAACCAAGATGATCATTCTGGGATTCTCCAACCCCATCAACTGGGTTCGGACTCGAATTTACGCCTTCCTAATCTGGGCCTATTTCGACCAAGAGTTCAGCATCGCAGAATTCTCTGAGGGAGCGAAGCAGGTTTGTTTATTTCCTTGGGGTTGACCCGTTAGCCTCTCATGCGTTCAGCTGTTACACGCAAGAAGGGTTTAGCGAAGAGTTTTCCTCACGGGTCCCAAGTTATCCAAAGGGGTAGTGACCCAGGCACAGAGTCCTCTGGCTACTTTTTAAATTAAGCTTCCGCTTATGTTTGCGTGGTTCGATTGAGACACGAGGGTGAAGTCCCCCAGTTTCTTTTTCCACTCTACAGGTTTTGAATCCGATAGAAATGGATTCGATTCAAACCCCATTTCTGCCACTTAAAAGCTACATCGCTTTATCTTTTCTGAACGTGGTTTTCTGCAAAATTAAGAAGACAATGCCTGGCACACAGTAGGCACTACACAAATGTTTGTTGAATAAATGAATAGATAAGATTGTTTTGAAGAGTAAATAAGACAGTGTTTTCATAGTGCAGTAATACGATTTTGGTAGAAAAACAAAACTTCCTGCTAGCTATTTGGTAGAGCTTCCTTGCCCATCTTCGTACCCCCAATCCCTCCCCATCATACTCTTTAAAGAATAACCTACAGATAAGCAGATTTCCCCTTTCAAAGAATTTGCTGAGACAGCCTGGCCTGCGATAAGTGCACAGCACCCTGCACACTGAGTTTAACCCCTGCCTATTCTCTCTCTCTGAGTGACTGGTAATACCCTGCCTTACTCTTGTCACACAATGGTCACTTTGGGTCCTGAGATTATTTACGGATTTTGTGTGTACATGCATTTTTCGAGGATGAAAGTCCATATGTAAATTTCTTTTGAATCCCTTCAAGAGTTTGTCATTCCCAAACATTTCAGAACTGTTGATAAATAAAAGTCATAGTTTATTTCCCAGTTCATACTGCCATATATCTTAAACTTCTGATTAGTGTAATCATTTCACAATACTGATTGTATACTGATATGGATATATTTATTCCTAATTTATTTCAGATTATTTCTGTAAACACAGCCATTTATATTTGTTTGTGTAACCCATCAGTCATAAATCGTTTCCAGCTTTATATAATCAATGTCAATATTAACTCCTGGTTCCTGCTTCCCTGAGTCAACTCTCTTGACTGCTCTATGTGTTTATAAAAAATTAAAAAGCAAAGGGCAAGCTTGACTTATAGCATTGTAAGAGGTGAACCTCTGCTCATGTCAGTTCTCAAAATCTTTGGTCCATGCTGAGGTAAGTTGGCATGATCTTACTGTGCTCCACAGTGCTCACTGATGATATGTTAATTTGTCTACCTCATAACATTATATAACTGTACCAGCTCATGTATATGTCAATAAGGAATGAAATCCTCTCCCCTACATGGGCAGGAATCAGCCCTTAGGCCCCATTTCCTCAGAACACAGAGGAGCATGAAACACTTTTTAGCCACGCTCTGATTTTGTCTCCAGCTGTTAGCTATTTTAGCCCTCCTCCTTGCTATTAAGTAGTGTCTCTGCCCCTTAATCAGCCAGTCTGTAAACAATTTTTGCCTCATCTAAATCAGTTTTTGTGCATTTAACCACTGTCATTTTCGAAAGGAATATTGGTCATCCATGACAAATATTAATCTAGTGCCTTAAACCATTGGTCGCGTAATGTATCTTTTTTTTTTTTTTTTTTTTTTTTTTTTATTTATTTATTGGAAAGAGAGAGACAGCCAGCGAGAGAGGGAACACAAGCAGGGGGAGAGGGAGAGGAAGAAGCAGGCTCACAGCAGAAGAGCCTGATGTGGGGCTCGATCCCGCAACGCCAGGATCACGCCCTGAGCCGAAGGCAAACGCTTAACCGCTGTGCCACCCAGGCGCCCCGCGTAATGTATCTTTTACATCAAGCAAATCACTTAGCATAATCTCCTCCAGTTCCATCCATGTTGATGCAAATGTTGGGTAATCATCCTTTCTGATGGCCGAGTAATAATCCATTGTATATATGGACCACGTCTTTATCCATTCGTCTGTTGAAGGACATCTTGGCTCCTTCCACAGTTTGGCTATTGTGGACATTTTTGCTGCTATGAACATTGGGGTGCATATGGCCCTTCTTTTCACTACACCTTTATCTTTGCGGTAAATGAAGGGGGGAGGAAACAGAGGGGGGACTAACCATGAGAGACTATGGACTCCGGGAAACAAATTGAGGGTTTTAGAGGGGAGGGGGTGGGGGGATGAGCTAGCCTGGTGATGGGTATTAAGGAGGGCACATATTGCATGGAGCACTGGGTGTTATATGCAAACAATGAATCATGGAACACTACCTCAAAAACTAATGATGTACTGTATGGTGACTAACATATCATAATAACAAAAAATATATATATCAAGCAAATCAGTTCTTCAACACCTAAGATTTAAAAGGACATGGCAAAAAAAAAACCTTCTCCCTACTAGTTCTCTTAATGCGACTGTATCTTTTTTTGCATGGGTATAATTCTAGGGTTTGGGAACAATCTGGTGCAGAAACATTAGCTAGTTTATCTGCTCTCGTGGGCTCCACTTCCTTTTCTCCTTAAGCTTAACTTCCAGCAATAAAATGTTATTTTGGGTTATGAATATCAAGTTTTCATTAGATCATGTTCATTCAGATTTTTTAAAAATTGGAGAACGTGAAAACAAAAAGACATCTTAAAGATCATCATTCTAGTCTAACTCTCCTTTATAAATGATAAAACAGTTGGCTCAAGGATGCATTGTAACCACTGTCCTGTGACCCAGTCTACAAGCAGTCTTGGTCCTCTAGTCACTAGAAATTGAAATGGTTAAGTACAATCTAGTCAAGCTTTTATTCATCACATGAGGCAGGGAAATAGGTGGTCCAATGCTAAGCTTTATTAGTGCCACACACCCTGCTTTCCATTAATATGTACATATAACATATCTTCCCTATTACTGACATTAAACCACATTAATCATATACTGTATGTTTTCTTATATCTCTTGTTCGCAAGTCTTAACCTTTTCTGTGAAGAAGAGGGCTATATCTTAGAAGCCTCTCTAGGTTAGACACTCCTTTGTCATCAAGGCCTTGCAGGGCATCCTACTACCGCTCTGACACTAACTCCCTGGAGTTAAAGCAGACCCCACAGGTTAGGGCGCAGTCCTAGATGAATGCCTCCACTTCAGATGCTAATCACAAGTCAGGGCCCCATTTGACTGGCCAGTTATAAATTGGGGGTTTCCACATCTTCCTTCCTCAAGTTCGATGGTTTGCTGGAACAGCTCCTAGAACTTAGGAATGCACTTTACTTGGTATTTCCAGTTTATTAAAAAGGATACAATTCAGGAACAGCCAGATGGAAGGGATGTATAGGGCAAGGTATGTGGGAAGGGTATGAAGCTTCCATGCTTTCTGGGCACACCTCCACGTGTTCCCCAACCTTGAAGCTTCCCTATCCCTTTGTTTAGGGTTTTTATGGAGGTTCCATTATGTAGGCATGATGGATCAAAACATTGGTGGTTAATTCAATTCCCAGCCCTCCTCCCCTCCCTGAAGTCTAGGGGTGGAACTGAAAATTCCAACCCTCTAATCACATGGTTAGTCCTCTGACAACAGTCACCTCATTAGCCTAAACTCACGTTTGGTTGAAAGAGGCTTGTTTTAGGAGCTCTGTGGCAGGAATCAGAATGAAGAACAAGGGTGTATTTTCTTCTTCTATCACAATATCGCACTATCGATATGGGCATATGATCTGTCTTCCCTGTTACTGCCCTCAAACCACATTAATCATACAGTGTTTATTTTCCTGTGTCTTGCTTGCATGTTTTAGAGGGCTATTTCCTAGAAGCCTCTTTGAGTTAGATAATCCTGTATTATCAAAGCCTTGTCAGAGCAGCCTCCTATTGGTTCGTTATTATCTTATCAGATAATTTGCTCAGGTGGGATCTTCGGCCCCCCAAACCTCATACCTTGGCCATGCAAACTAGAATGTAATGGTTGGGTTTCACCATGATCACTGTGGTCTTTGTTTCTTCTCACCTAAGTGCCACCTATCTTCCTCACATGAAGGCTTATTAATATATACAGTGTCCTTAGGGCCTCTAAAGTGTTTGCAGAGTGTCCTTGAATCCATTTGGATATATGCATTTTCTCAAAATTCAACTCTGTTATTGTCTAGTTTGGCAGGGCTGGCATAACAAAATACCACAGTCTGGGTTACTTAAACCACAGGACTTTATTTTCTCACAGTTTGGGGGCTAGAAGTCCAAGATCCAGGCATTGGCAGGTTTGGTTTCTTCTGAGGCCTCTCTCCTTTGCTTGCAAATGGCTGCGTTCTGTTTGCCACGTGGTTTTGTCCCTGTGCGTGCATGTACCCTGGTGCTTTGTGTGTCAAAATTTCCTCTCTACAAAGACACTAGTTAGATTGGATTAAGGCCCACCCTCATCTTACTTAATCACCTTTTTGAAGACCCTGTCTCCAAATACAGTCACCTTCTGAGGTACTGGGAGCTCGGGCTTCAGCATATGAATTTGGGGGAAACACTGTTAATCCCATAACATCCCATCCCGAACAGTTATTGTCTGTCTGGCGTGCCAGTGCATCCCCCTGGTCCTGCTGGTTCTTCAGCTTTCATCTTAGATGTTACTTCCTTAAGAGGCCCTCCCTGGTCCTCCCAGATTGGCTTCAGTGGCTCTTCTGCTCAGGTCATCCTGTTCTGACCCCTGTCATAGTTCTTGAACTTGTCAGTTTACTCCCCTCCCTTCTCAAGTAGCCTGAGAGCTCCTTGAAGACAGGTGGAGTCTTACACACAGTTTCATTTCTCACTGCTAAGAATATGGAGGGGTACAGTTGGCTCCCCCCTACTTTACAGTGGGATCTCATACTTCAGAGTTGGCATCCGCTTAGACTGTAAACTCATTATCTTCTCTCCACTTCTCCAAACCTACCTTAACAATCTTAATGAAGATTGAAGACCCAAATCTCCAGACTCCCATTACAATCTGGATTGCACTGCTTCTCAAATTCTTTGTGTTCATGGTTAAGAGGGGGGTGTCATATAGTAGTCATTACAGTGATAACAGTGATTACTTCATTATTATTTTAAAAGGAAATCTGTAGGAGGATTTTTATCGAGGAGCAAATGTGTATGCACACACCATCTTTTCCCCTTTCCTGAGAGTGGATACATAATCGGCTGTCAGCTCTCTACTGTATATGTGGGAAAGTCGTATGAGAAGAGAAAAGCCAACCAACTTTGAAGGAGTCATGCCTAACAGTGGTATCATAGTATTTGACATTGTTTACCACCTTCATCATGAAATAGTCTTTGTGATACTAAGCTATTTAAGTGTGAGCATTGTATATTGTATGGTATTTTGCATGGTGTTTTGAAATAACGATTACCAACCTCTTCTCACTTTTTTTTTTAAGGCTTTTGCTCATGTGTCCAAGTTACTGTCACAGTGTAAATTTGATCTATTGGAAGAACTTGTGGCCAAAGAGGTAAAGTATACTTTTAATTTTCCTTTAAAAATAAATGTAGTATTCTCCTGCAATAGAATAATATATGTTACCCTTACTTAAAAGTGGTATGTGTGCCATCAGCCAAAGTAGAGTCCCTGTATCTTTAGTTTTGGGTACTTTGGGTCATATAAAAGCATAGAATGACTTGCTACTTAAGGAATAAGTAAGTAAACACGATGTCTTTCAATTGTCTTTATACTGAATGTTCTGTTAGGAATTACCTATTCAACAATTTGATGCCTTTCAGCCTAGCTTTTGAATATGAGTAAATATGGTAGTGAATTTAAAAATAGGCTTAGGGGTGCCTGGGTGGCACAGCGGTTAAGCGTCTGCCTTCGGCTCAGGGCGTGATCCCGGCGTTATGGGATCGAGCCCCACATCAGGCTCCTCTGCTGTGAGCCTGCTTCTTCCTCTCCCACTCCCCCTGCTTGTGTTCCCTCTCTCGCTGGCTATCTCTGTCGAATAAATAAATAAAATCTTAAAAAAAAAAATAAAATAAAAAATAAAAATAGGCTTAGAAAAATTGATTCCATAAAGAATTCATCTGCTTTTTGAGAGGCTTTTGAAAATTCAACAAGTGGACTATGGTTTGCTTTTTCCATACTTAGGTGCTCCATGTATTGAAGGAAAAGGTTACTTTACTACCTGACAACCATAAAAATGCCCTTGCTGCTGACATAGATGAAATTGTATACACATCAACAGGAGACATCTCCATTTACTATGATGAGAAAGGTAATGCTAGAGCATAGTCAACATTAAATGATATATAATTGCCAATAAGCTAAACTAGGGGGTAATCATGAAATAGTGGGGTTTTGTTGGTACAAGCCGACTTCAGGGAAAATAATACATTCATTCTTTCAAGACCTAACTCTGGGAGAATTGAGATATGACAATTACTTAAACCCTTCTATCGAGGACCTTCCTCTACTGTTATTTCATTCACAAGAGATGGCATCATCACTTAAGTTGATGAAAATTGTCTAAGGTTGCTATCATGTCTCAAATAGAAAATATTTGTGTTTCAGATTTCCTCACTTGAAGGAAACAATTCAGCATTTTAAATGTCCAGCTGTATATTAAATAGAAAGAGTAAGGGGTAAAAGAAAAATAATATCAGTTAATGACTTTTTTGAAAGTAAGACTAACTGTGGAACTCCCAAATTGGATTTGTTTGGAGTCATGAAAAAGGTTGAAAGGAACTTTAGTGATTATCTGGTTCTTCTCCTTGTCCAATGCATCCATTTTCTCTAGAGCCTTCCTAAAAATGTATTGACTCATTTATTTCTTCTACAAATAATTGCAAATGTATTATGTGCCAGGCATACAGGAAATCTAGCCTTTGCTTACACACTTTCTAGGCAGTTCTGATATAGGACTGTTTAATGGTTAAACATTTTTTACACACATGTTAATTTGGAACATTTCTACAGGTACTTTTAGTGATAAATATTTTCTTCTCCCCTAATATTTCAAATTGCATCTCAGCATCATGGTCACTACCTGATTTTAACATAGGACACTGTCATAATCACTAGCACATAGCAAAGTGAATTAGGGTAAATAGTACATGCTCAGTAAATCATAACTATTATTTCTGAGATGCAGAGAAGAAGGCAAATACATCATAAACCCTAAGAATTTTTTAAAAATAAAAAGGTGTCAATGTAAGTATCTTAAATTAGACTAGAATAAGTATAAAATATGATCTGTAACAACTGTGTAGCTACTGCCATTTTCTAATTTCATTTTGGATATATGGATGATAGATTATTGTGATTTGTATTTGTATATGTGTGTGTGTGTTTTTTCTCTAAGGAAGGAAGTTTGTTAACATCCTGATGTGCTTTTGGTATCTAACCAGTGCCAACATCCCCAGTGAAACTTTAAGTGGAGCCAGTGTATTCCAGGTTAAGTTGGGGGATCAGAACGTGGAAACTAAACAACTTCTTAGTGCAAGCTATGAGTAAGTCTAATCTCATTTCATTGTTTCCTTTCTCTAGAAAATGGAAGGTAGTATGAAGGAAGTATGAAGGTATGAAAACTAAAGGGAGCTTTAGGAAGAAAAGGATTGAAATTTGACAAGTTATTTAAGAAGAGAGAAAGTCATAAAGACATACTGGACATGAAACAGAAGTGTTCAGAGATTAGAAAGAGGTAATATTGCCGAATTTAAAAGGTGTTTAAGCTGTCTATTGCTGCATTATAACCACCCCCCCCCCAAACTCAGTCACTTCAAGCAGCCATTTATTTTGTCTGCTGTTTTACTGCTCAGGAATTTTGGTAAGGCTCAGATGTGGGGTTTTCTTTGTTTCCTTTCGCATCAACTGGGGTGTCAGGGACTGGAGGATTCATTTCCACAACGGCTTCGTCACTCACGTGCACCTTGACTTCTCCACAAAACGTCTCATTCTCCAAGGCCTCTCTTCATGGCTTGGGTTTGTGGTAGTCTCAGGCTATTGACACATTTTATGTGGTCGTTGGCTAGACCAGTAAAGGGCTTTGCCCAGGACTGGATCATTTCCACCCTATTCTGCCTGTCAAAGCAGTCCTAGGACCTACACAGTTGAAAGGGCATGGAGACACTCCACCTTTTTATGGGGCACTAGCAGGGTCACACTGCAGAAGAACATGTGGGATGGGGCATATGGTTATAACCATCCTTGGAAAATAAGATCTGCCACAGTTGGCACATGGACCATCCACTCTCTAGACATTTATTCATCATTTCCTATTTACCAGGTACTCTGGTAGGGGTTCAGATACAAAATTCCTGCCTATAAAGACGTACTATCTAGTAGGTTAGCAACTTATTTAAAAGAGACACTAGCATGTATTTTTGTGCTAATAAAATTTGGGACAGTGAACCAGTCATGCAAGTCAGTGGAGACATAATTTAATATTTATTTAAAGAAAATACTGTTGTGTTACCAAAACTATATAAACTTGATTTAAAATAACAAATCCCAAAAAGGACCTAAGAAAGAAAATATATTCTGTTTCACTAAGGTAAAAGGTATCCTTATTTTTTCACTTTTCTTTAATGGACGGTGCTTTTTTTCTTTTTTCTTTATTTTGAATTTTGCATTGTTATTATACAAAATCTGAATCATCTCCTTTTAAAGACATTATTTATAATTAAAGAACAATATAATCAATATTCACCTCTGCTGCTTCTGATATTCCATAGTAAGACCATGGACAGTTCGTAAGCACCGTTATTTTCAAGATTGATCTAATGTATATAAACCAAATTCCACTAAAGTACTCTTTCCATCACCATGGTGCAATTTCTTTTTCCGCATATTAGGCATTTGTGATAGCAAGTACTTAACAGAATAATACCTAAGTTTCTCTTAAGGACTGGCAGATGTTGGAATGTATATCAGTTCATTAAAATACTCATTTCTGGGGCACCTGGGTGGCCCAATCGATTGTGGCCGGTTCTTGATCTCAGAGTCATGAGTTCAAGTCCCACATTGGGCTCCATACTGGGTGTGGAGCCTACCTCAGGAAAACAAAAATACTCATTTTAGTGGAGAATGTTCTAATTTTGTGAGGATATTTTTTGTGATTGAATTGGTAAATTAAACTTTTTTTGTTTTGATGTTTATTTATGATTAACCATTAGCCTGTTGCTAAAAACTGTCTCTAATGTACACTTGCAAATTACATAGTTATCCAAGAAGTATTTGGGCTAATGTTAAGATTCACATTATTTATAATATTTTCCCCTAGATTTCAGAGGGAGTTTACACAAGGAGTAAAGCCTGATTGGACCATTGCACGGATTGAACATTCAAAGTTATTAGAATGATCTTTCTTGGAAAAATCAGCTTATTGGACTGCTGGCAATTAACTATGAAAAATTAAGGAAAGAAATTTTTGGATGTGTTGATTTTCACTTAGACAAGTCTGTGGCTTACTTTTGTATTATTTTGAACTATTCCTTGTAGTATATTGGCATGATACAATAAAGCATTTTCCACAGATTGTTATCACCTTCTATAAAAGAGATCAAAGTAAAAAAACCACAACAGCCCATTGTTGGTGTCATTCATATTCAATATCATTTCTAATGTCACTTGTACACAACCTAATTTTATAGACAGTAAAGGAAGTATTGAAAAAACTATTTACACATTTCTAAATTAATAGTCCTTAAATATTTTATTTGTCATTAATACATTTAAACCAATAATTCCAGTACATCTAAGATTTATTTTTAAAAATCACTGCTGCTGTTTGATTACTTCTGATCACTAGGTAGATGAGAAGGACTAGATGGAATTGTACCAGATTGCTCACTGCAGAAACAGAGATCAGTCAAATTGAAGCTTACTACAGTACCAAGAGAAAAAAAATACAACAGTGCCTCAGCCACTATGGGATAATATCAAGTCCTCTAAGATACTTGTATTTGGATTCCTAGACGTTGGGGTAAGGGAGACAAAGACAATATAAGAAATAATGTCTGAACTTTTTCCTAATTGATGAAAACTATAAATTCACAGATCCAAGCAGGGTAACACATAAAGAATACCTTACTAAATATACCATAATCAAATTGTTGAAAACCAGAGAGAATTGTAAAGTACCTGGAGAAAAAAAAGACACATTCCACACAGGGAATGACTGTGTATTTCTTTCCTCAAAGTGCAAGTTAGAGACCTTGGTATAAGATCTTTAAAGTGCTTAAAGAAAAAGCCTATTAATCTAGAATTCTATATTCAGCAAAAATATCCTTCAGAAAAGGTGAGAAAAGACTTTTTCAGACAGGGAAAAGACAAATGAATTTGTTGCCAGTAGACCAGTAGACCTATAAGAAATATTAAGGATCAGGATGCCTGGGTGGCTCAGTCGGTTAAGCATCTGCCTTCAGCTCAGGTCATGATCTCAGGGTCCCGGGATCGAGTCCCTCATCTTGCTCCTTGCTCAGCGAGGAGGCTGCTTCTTCCTCTGCCTGCTACTTCCCCTGCTTGTGCTCTCTCTCTCTTACAAATAAATAAAATCTTTAAAAAAAAAATCTTAAGGGCCAATGGACAGAATAGAGTTCAGAAAGATATATGCCTATTGGACAATTGGTTTCTGACAAAGGTGGCCAAAGTAATTGAGGAAAAGGTAGTCTTTTTAACAAATGGAATAACTATTCAAATGGGAAATAACCTCAACTTTTGCCTCACACCATACATACTTCTAGTGCAAAATTGGATTGCAAAATGGGTCATAGATTTAAAAGCTAAAATTCTAGAAATTGTAGAAAGAAACTTTGAAATTGCTATCTTGGAAGAGACAAAGATTTCTTAGGACACACAAAGCATCAGTCATGAAAGAAAATAAGTAAATTGGAATATATTAAAACTTACGATCTTTGAAAGACAGTAGTAAGAAAATGAAAGCCAGGTCACAGATTGGGAGAAAATACTTGGAATACCTATACTTGACAAGGAACCTGTATTTGGAAAATATAAATAATGCTTATAAAGCTCAATAATGAAAAGTTAAACAGTCTACTAAATATTGGGCAAAAGATTTGAATAGATTCTCCATGAGATACTCAAACTGCCAACAAACACGTAGAAGGATGCTCTACACCCTTAGTCAACAGGAAAATGAAACGACATGGAGATACTACTACAAACCCACCAAAATGGTTTCAATAACAAAACTGCCAGTACCAGATACTGGTGAAGATCTGAAGCAACTGGAATTCTCAAATACTGTTTGTAATAATGCAAAGTGGTATAACCATTTGGAAGATATTTTGGCAGTTTCTTACAAAGTTAAACATATGCTTATAGGATCCAGCAATTCTATTCCTAGGTATTTATCCAAGAGAAGTGAAAGCCTACATCTTTGCAAAGTATTGTATGTGAATGTTCATAGCTTTTTTTTCTTAATGACTCCAAACTAAAAAGATCCCCAAATGTTCAGTAGATGAACAGATAGACAAATGAAAGAAAGAAGCCAGACATAAAAGAGTACTTACTGTATAATTACATTTCTGTGAAATTCTAAAGAAGTTAAAACATTCATTGTAGCATTATTTATAATAGCCGAGATATCAAGTTGGGGGCCAGTTATTTTATCTAAAGGAACATAAATTTGGTTTGACTTCTAGCTAGTTGACTTTTTAAATCTCTTTGAAAATGTTCAGCTACATGTTGGAACTCTCCAAATTGGCAATTTTCCATTTCATTGTACTTTCTCTGATTAAGTCCGCTATTTCAGGTGTGAGCCCATTGACACTGAGAGAACAAAGACCCTTTCTTTCAGGTGTTGGGTGTATTGTGTCTACTCCAACTGTTTAAATGTTTCCTGAAGTTTATTTTTAAAGTCTGTTATTAGTTTATCATCACTTCCTTTCCAATTTTGAATCTGCCTTCAATTATGCATAAAGGAAAGACTACATGTCCCGATGTAATGCATTTCATATATATATGTTGCCCTTTCAAAGCCATTTTCTTACATACAATTGGGTTAGTTAGATCTCCTCCTGCTGTTCCCTAACTTGCTACTTTTAATCTCTTTTTTTTTTTACTTTTTGAGAGGCTAGCAATTAAGCAAGCTAACTATAAATTAGATAGCCCAGGAAGATATCTATCTATGAATAAGATATAACATATAAAATATCCTATTATGTATGTGCTATCTATATTATACATATGCTATCTATATATAATGAAATACATCCTATTATATATGTGCTAGAAAGAGAGGGAGAGATAAGGGAGAGTTACTAAGGAATTGGGTCATGTGATTGTGGAAGCTGGCAAGTGAAATATCTGCAGGATAGGTGGGCAGGCAGGACACCCAGAGAAGAGTCAGTGCTGCAGTTTAAGACAGAAGGTGGTCTCCTGACAGAATTCATTCTTACAGGGGAGGGGTGTCAGTCTTCTCCATTTAAGGCCTTCAACTGACTAAATGAGGCCCACCCACAGTATGGAGGATAATCTGCTTTACTCAAATCTGCTGATTTAAATGTTAATCTCATCTAAAAATACCTTCATAGAAACATCTAGAATAATGTTTGGCCAAATATCTGAGTATCATGACCTAGCCAAATTGACTCATAAAATTAACTGTCACAGCTACAATATAGACTATATACTCTCCCCTTAGAATAAAAAAATGAATATTTTGCCATATTATTTCATCTCTCCAGCCCCCCCAACACAGTTTTTATCTAAACTATTTGAAAGTAAGTTTTGGACATTGTATATTTCACTCCTAAGTATTTCAACATGCATTTCCAAAAATAAAGACAGTATCCTATATAAATATAAGAATATTAGCAATAATTCCATGTCATCTAATATTTAACCCAAGTTTAAAATTCCACCAATTGTCTTTAAAATGTCTTTGAACCAAGATCCAATCAAGGTTCACACATTGCATTTAGTTATGTCTTAAGTTCTTTTAAAACTTTTGGAATATTCTCCATTTTTATGGCATTGTAATTCTGAGGAGTCTAGGATAGTATAACATATAGCGTAGTAAACATATAGCATGTCTGATGCAGAATGTGTTTGATTATTTTATTATGGTGTCATTTCTGTAAGCTGGCTGGAAGTTAGGGCTAAAGGCTTGATTAGATTCAAGGTAAACATTTTTGGTAAGAATATCTTACAAGTGATTTGCGTACTTGGTATTATAGAACACATATATACACATATATAGAACACGTACACACAAATAAATATATATAGTCATACATACTACCATACACAGCTGTAGGCTGTATAATAGTGTCAGCGACGTTTATATCCTAATGCCGGGAACCTGTAAATATGTTATCTTACATGACAAAATGGGAGTTTGCAGATATGATTAAGGATCTTGTGATGGGAAGAATAGCCTGGATTATCTGGGCCTGAGCCTGATGTTATCGCAAGGGTCCTTATGAAAGGGAAGCAGATAAGTCAGAGTCAGAGTGAAGGAGATGCAGTAATGGAAGCGAAAGTCGGAGTGATGTGGGGCCATGAGAGCCAAGGAATGTAGACAGCATCTAGAATGTAGAAAAGACAAGAAACAGATTTCCCCCCAGAGCCTGCGGAAGGAGAGCGGCCATGCTCACCCACTTTAGACTCCTGACCTCCAGAACTGTAAAATAATAAATCTGTGTTGTTTTAAGCCACTAAGATTGTAGTAATTTGTTACATTGGCAACAGGAATTAATATACCAGATGATCCTTGCATGAATTCTACTACAGTTTGCAAAACAACGGTTCTCTAATTCTATAATACCTTCTATTGGCATTCTATAAAACAGAGCCCCTTCCCTTTAAAAAGATAAATCACCACAAACTCATGAATTTTAGTCATCCAGTGTAATATCAATTACTATCCTCTCGATTCTTAAATAGCCCCCAGTTTGGCCAGTGGGAGCCCCTATAATTTGTTTGCTGTGACAGGTAAAGACTATTATGACTGTAGTTGTTAATCTTTGAATGCTTCTGCATTTTTTGGCATAAAGATATGTCCCAGGATCTTCATGTTCATTTCCTGCCTCAGATCTGAAAAATCAGTGTTTTTTTTTTTTTTAAAGATTTTATTTATTTGAGAGAGAGACAGCCAGGGAGAGAGGGAACACAAGCAGGGGGAGTGGGAGAGGAAGAAGCAGGCTCCTAGCGGAGGAGCCTGATGTGGAGCTCGATCCCAGAATGCCAGGATCAGGCCCTGAGCCGAAGGCGGACGCTTAATGACTGCGCCACCCAGGCGCCCCTGAAAAATCAGTGTTTTGTGCAAAGAATCATGATTTCTTTTTGGGGTGATTGCTATAGCCTGAATGTGTACCTCCTAAATTCATATGTTGACATCCTAACCCCCAATATCATGTTGTTAGGAGATGAGGACTTTGGGAAGGATTCAGTCATGAGGGCAGAGTCCTCATGAGTGTGATTTGTCCTCAAAAAAGAGATCCCAGAAAGTTCCTTTTGCCATATGAGGGCACAATGAGAAAATGGCCATCTACAATCCAGGAAGAGGGTTCTCACCAGACACTGAATCTGCTGTCACCTAGATCTTGCACCTCCCACGCTCCAGAACTGTGAGAAATAAATGTTCGTTGTTTAAGCCACCCAGTCTATGGTACTTTCATTACAGCAACCTGATTGGACTAAGACAGGATAATGTTTAGAAACCAACCTTTGGGCATCTTGAAGCATTTTACATTTAATATCTGCAAGAGAATGCTCATATTTACATATATTTGAGATTTGGGATCATTTTTCTAAAGTAACTTTGGGAGAGTTAAATGTAGACCGTTTGCTTTTATTTCTGTCAACCTTATTTAAAACAATTCCTCCCCCATCACTCTCTATGCCCTAACTCAGATTTATTTTGGTTTATAGGACTTATCATATCTGCCAGTGTAGTATATATTGCTTTGTTGATTTATTCCATTGTCTGTCTTTCCAACCAAGGCAAGGAATTTGTCTGTCTTGTTCACTGCTGTATTTCCAGGGCCCAGAACAATATCTGGTATATGGCAGAACTTAGTAAATATTAGTTGAATGAATAAATAAATGAGCAAGCCTCACTACTATTGAGTTTCCTGGTTCATATGACAGGAAAATTTTCCCTCTTGCTTTTGATTTGGTGTCCCAGCAAGCTGGATGTGGTTTCTTTTGTCATGTGCAATCCCCTTCTCAGTGGGTAAATGATATTATTTGATAAGTGACCTTGCTTTTTATAGTCCTATAGTAAATGTCATTTATTGTAAATACCACACGGTGGCGCTAATGGTGTATGGAATCTGAATGCCAGGCTGGGCAGTAAATTTGATAGGGTCTGAAGTCACTGAGGAATGGGAGAATTGCTTTGCTTACTGACAGATTTTTGTAAATAGATATGTTGTAGGAAACTGCTTAACAAAAAAGTTTCATGAACAGAGTTTATTGATGTCAAAAGGGTTACGTGCATGAAACTTACCCACATCTCTTCTCTGAATGTTGGAACTGTAGATTGTATCATTCAGTTCTGCTGTGATCACTCCCATCTTCAGAAGGTTTTTTCTGGATGGTGTAGTGTATCAGTCAGGATAATATAGATTATGGTGCAGTAACAAACAATCTCCAAATATCAGTGGATTGAAGCAAAAAAAATATTTTTTGTTTACACTGCTAATGCTATTAATAAGAGATACCTGGGGGCTCTACTCAGCAGTGGTATCACACCACCTGCCCTCCTGGACACAGCTGATGGGCAGCCACTACCTGATATGATGGTAAATAAAAAATGCAACTTTGCAGGGTCTCACATTAGCAATTAAAGACTAAACTTGGGGGGCGCCTGGGTGGCACAGCGGTTAAGCGTCTGCCTTCGGCTCAGGGCGTGATCCCAGCGTTATGGGATTGAGCCCCACATCAGGCTCCTCTGCTATTAGCCTGCTTCTTCCTCTCCCACTCTCCCTGCTTGTGTTCCCTCTCTTGCTGGCTGTCTCTATCTCTGTTGAATAAATAAATAAAATCTTTAAAAAAAAAAAAAATAAAGACTAAACTTGGAAGTGATGCAGTTCATTGGCCAGAACATGACCCTACTTAACTACAGAGATCCACCAAGTACAGTTCTATCATGTGGCTGAAAGACAGAGATTGAGAAGCATTTGGTGAACAGTAACAATTGTTACCACATGCTGCAAGTAATTACCTCTCTTGTTTTAATTCTAAGAATGGCTATTGTAGAGCCAGTCAGCTCATACTATTACATCAGAAAGATCAGGAAGCTTGGTAAAAAAAAAGGGACTTCCCAGATCTTCTGGTAACTTATTATTAGCTGAGGATTATTGACTACTCTGCTATAAGAGCCTGAAGATGAGGGGCTCTATTTCCGTATACTAGTGATGGAAGAGGTCTTAGACCAGTGTTAAATGAAAGAGACCATTGAACACCTGAATTCCATTCTCTTCTGTGATGAGATCTGCCAAGGTGCTTTAAAATACCCTTTAGATTAATGGGGGCAACATTTGAAATTGAATTTGGTTAGCTAAGACCTTATATAGTGTCAATCTTATTATAAGTTGTTTATTGTTCCAAAATAATAGTTTTAAGAAACTTAGATAAAAATAAAACTTTATGAGAGTACTTAATCTTGGTCATTCAATCTCAGTTTGGGTAAATCATGCAAATATTGGCATATCATTTAGGATTACTTCTGACTGCATGAAATGAAAACTTTTAAGATCACGACTTAAATAATACAGAAGTAGTTGACTTCTCTTACACATGAAAGAACTCCAGAGATAGGATACTTTGGGCTGGTATGCCAACTCCACAGAGTCCTTGGGGGTCCAGGCTCCTTCCAGTCAACATTGCCTTCCTTAGAGTATGACACTTGTCCTCATAGTACAAAATGGCTGGTAGAGCTCCAGCCATTATATCTATATTCCAGTAGCAGAATGGGGGGAAGGAAAGAATAAGCAAAGAGGCAAAGATGCTTTCTCAGAAATCACACAAAACACTTCCATTAGACATATGGCCAGACACAATTTTATTAGGGCTGGGAAATACTGTCTTTTTGCTGGGTACATTTTATTGCCCAAATAAAACTAGGGGTCCTAAAACTAAAGGAAGAGGAGGCGGCAACGAGCAACTTGCCCTAATTGAGTTACTTGAGTCATGAGTCGGTGTGGACTCTGGTAAACGGCTGATAGGTTTGCTTTGCCAGCTTCACTGAGGAAGAACCCCATATGCTTTCTTGCTGGGGTCTGGTAATAGCCCTAACCATCGCCCAGCTAATTTTTAAAACCTGGATGTGATAGAGCACCAGAGAAGACTGAGCCCACAGCTGCTTAAGAATGCTCCAAATAGTATGTCCAGACCTCTGAGGGCTCACTTCCTGTTGTTTACACCACACACGCATTCCTGCCTGGAGGACTCTGGGTATAGTCTATCCCATCTTCAAAAATAGAAACCTCGTGACTGTACTCCCCTCCGTTCTATAAACCAATCAGGCTATTGGACATTCTATCAAAATTTACCTCATTTACTTGCTTAATGAATGACAACTCTGGTTCAATTTTGTATGAGAAGTAGTTAAAGTATCCTGTGATACTTTTTGCCTTTATGTGAAGAGTCCATTAGCAACAGTGGAAAAAGTAGATAATCAGATCCTGTGATGAGCCTTCCTCAGCCTGTGACTGTGAGCACAGAGGAACTACGGGCAAAGCTGTATGGGCTGAGCAAACACCTCACCTGCCCTCCTCCCCACCCCTTATCCTGGCTTTATTGATTCTCACAATGTGCATTGTGATACGGTGTTCTACCTGGGGCAAAAGCGCCAATAGAGCAAAATATGGTTTATCTCAAACAGGAATAGCCAATTCCAATAACTGACCTTGTTAACTAATTTATTGCTAAGAAAGAGACTCCCTATTATTGCTCCCTAAAGGGGGAAAAAACCCAATTTTAAAACCAACTTAAAATTTATACCACTTAACAAATCACATATTTTTGTCACCATCAAGTACTTTGAGGCAATCATTTTTCCGAGGGACTAAACCAAGGATTAGCTTTGCCCAAAAGAAGCCATTCTGTGTAGACTTATTGGACTATTACTTGATTACCTACCTCCCCCCTCACCACTGGTCTCTAGCCTCCCATTCTTTCTGTTCCTCAGGCACATCAAGGTTGTCCCTACCTTGGCACCTTTGGAAGAACTATCCCTTTGCCAGCTATATGCTCTCTGTTCAGATCTTTAATGGCTGGTCATTTCTTGTCATCCAGGTTCCAGTTTAAATGCCACTGCCTCCATGAAGTCTTCCTGCTCAATCTACAGCAGCCCGACCTGATCATGCTCTGATTTATTTTTTCTCACAGCATTTACTGTCATCCAATAGTTTCTTTTTCATTTATTTCTTTATTGTCTGGCCTCCCTCTGCTAGACTGGGGGCTTCCCATTTCAAGGTACTGTCTCATCATGTCTGGCAAAATATCCTTTACCTCACGGGAGTTCGGTTTAGGGCAGAGTTTCTCGACCTTGGCACCACTCACACTTGGGGCTACATACTTTTTGTTGTGGGATGAGCTGTCTTGTCCACTATAGGGTATTTAACAATATCTCTGGCCCCCTAGTTGTGACAACCAAACACGTCTTGACATCGCCAAGGGTCTCCTAGGAAACGAAATCACCAGCATTTGAGGAACACCGGGTTAAGCTATTGGCCGCTGGGTTGCTGTGCTGGGGTTCAGAAGGCGATATTGTCAATACTGTCCGAGAGTAATAGTACCTATCATTTATGGATTGTCTACAGATACTGGGCACTGTTCTATGGGTTTTACATGTAATCGATGGAACATCCCTTATAATAGGTACTATTATCCTCATTGTACAGCTTGGGAAACTGAGGCACACAGTGATCAGTTAATTTTCTAAATTCACACCATTAGTATGTGCGGAAGCCCGGGATTCAAACCAGACAACAGGCTCCAGAACTCTGTGCCAAGAGGAGTGGGCACTATTGTGGGCATCTCACTGCCCCGCCCCTGGTGGCAGAGACTGGGCATCAGATGGGCTCCCATCTTTCAACCCACGCGGCTGTTCATCCAGTGACCATGAGCAAGTGACAACGTTCCTCTCCAAGCCTCATTTACATCTGTATATAAAAACTAACTAATTAATGAAAAAATCCATGCAGAGTTGCTTTAGGCATTGATTGCAGTAGCCTATCCGTAAGCACCCTGGTTAATGGCACACGGTAAATCCTGCATTCGTTTCTGCTCTCCTTCCCTTCTCCTTGGCTCCACGCGCCAAGTACTGAAGGCAGCTGCTAAAAATCTTGGTTAGACAAGTCCACGGGGAAATCTAACCTTTAAGCAATCTGCAGGGTTTTTGTTGTTGTTGACCAGGAGCAGGTGAAAGCAGCCCCCTTAGAAACAGCCTGCCGGGCTGGCATCTCGTCCTCGCCTGCTAATGACCAGCAGCCACAAACCATCGGCCCTTCCCCATTAAGCCAAATGGAGCTTTTAAATCTGTACTGATTAGATCCCCCGGAGCCTGGCTGACAAGGAGCTTTCCTGCTCCATTTCTTGATGTGAGTGAATTAATTGCCTGACCTATTGTTTTCTACCACGGCCAATTACGGGCGTTTGCAGATGACGCGCTTGAGCCCTTTGGCCAGCAGGGGGCCTCCTTTGCCAACATAACTGAGTTGGTGCTCAGGCTAGCTGGCAGAGCCCCACAGGAAACTGGTACCTTTGAAAAGTTAGCTTAGATCAGGGGTTCTTAATTTGGGGGCAAAACATCTCTATGGATAGAATTGGGTGGGGAAAAAGCTATGTGTTTATTTTCACTATCCTCTTACTGAAATTTAGAATTTTCTTCAATCATGAATGTAGGCAACAAATCACAGGTATTTGTAGATCCCACCATAGGTGCTGCAGAGCTCTTGAAATATTGGTTGTATCCCTCACTCCTTCAAAATAAGGTCATGAGAGGACCTGCTGCTGGATCTTGTTATTTAATACATCAATAAAAAAGCACATATGGACCATACCACACATTTGTTATTTTTGTTGTTGGTATTTTAATATTGGTATCATTAGTTTGCTATTTTATTTTATTTTTTTATTTTACTTCGCTTTTTTTTTTTTTTTAAACATATTCTGAGAAGAGGCCGATGGACTTAATCAAACTGTCGAAAGTATTCCTGGTACAATGGTGTCTGGGTGGCTCAGTTGGTTACATATCTGACTCTCGATTTCAGTACAGGTCATGATCTCAGGGTCGTGAGATCAAGCCCCGTGTTGGGCTCTATGCTGAGCATGGAGCCTGCTTGAGATTCTCTCTTCCTCTCCCTCCTCCCCCTGGTCATGCACACGCCCTCTCTCTTTCTCTCTCTCAAAAAAAAAAAAAAAAAAAAAAAAGTATCCGTGGTACAGAGAGAGGGTTAGGAACACTTGGCTGAGAGGCCACTGGGCAAGTCTCTGGAAGAAAGAAGTTAGTCTTCAAGGGAATCTTTATACTTAATAATTTTTAGTTGTGACTCACCTCCTGCCCTTCCATCTCCTCTGATGATGTAAAGATGTGTCAAACATATCAAAACTATTAGTTACAGTGCTTGGCAGCGTACAATTGACATCAGAATGAAATTTTAGTGTATTCAGAATTGTGTTGAATTTTAGAGAATTCAGGACGCCTGTCATTCTGGCCTCAGGGAGGAAGGGGCCTAGCTTTTCTAGCTGTCTCTGGCTTCACATTTTCGCTATACTTGGCTGGTTTCCAGGGCTCAGGAATCATCTGAAATCATGAGTTTCCTTCCATGCTCAGCTCTGAGACATAGAGTCACTTTTCAGTGAGAAGGCCTCAGCCCGTGGGAGCGTTGCTTCCAGAACCTAATCCTCTTCCACTGCTGTAAGAAACATTCTGAAATACGTACACCAGAAGTGGGGATGTGGAGAGTTCCCTTCCCCAGAGTCTTCTGTTTCTTTTCCCTCAGGGAAGTAAAGCCAGGCTGGACCTGGCTGAGGTGTCTGGTTTTCCTGACCAATGCTGATAGCTTATCCAGGGTCTTGGCCTCCAGGGGGCACAGACAATATGCGAGCCCACACGGTAACTGTCACTCTGGCACTTCCTCCTCTCCCTCTCTGAACCTCCTACTTTCTCTCTGCTGTATCTTTATGCTGTCCCTTCCCTTCTGCTCCTTAGGCCTGCCCTTTCATTCCCAGATCAAACCTTTTTAAAAATTCCTTAGGAAAACAATGGCTCCTGCAGCAGCAATAGTAACAAAACCAATAACCATTCCTTTGTTTATTAAAGGCCTGTAACATGCAAGTGTTGCGTGAGACACTTCTCATTTAACCCCCTGACCAGCCATCACAGGTTAATGGTGACCCCCCCCCATTCGTGTCCACTTGCAACCTCAGAATTTGACCTTATTAGGAAATAAGGTCTCTGTAGATGTAATTAGCTAAAAATCAAGATGAGATCATCTCATTTAGGGTTGGCCTGAATCTAACGACTGATGCCCTTATAAGACAAGGGACACAGAGAGAAGAAGGCCATGTAAAGATGAGGCAGAGACTGGAGTTATGCCGCCATAAACCAAGGTGTGCCTGGGGCCACCAGCAGCTGGAAGAGGCAAGGAACGAGTCTTCCCTAGAGCCTTCAGAAGGAACTTACCCCTGCTAATACCTTGATTTCGGACTTGAGCCTCCAGAACTATGAAAGTAAATGTTTCTGTTATTTTAAGCCACCCAGTTCGTGGTACTTCTTCACAACAGCCACGGAAACTAATACACCAGTCAATGAGACGGGTTTTATCGCCCATCTTTGTCCAATGAAGACAGCCAGGCTCAAGAGGCTATATACCCACTCAGATTTGTAGAGCTGGTAGAAGACCTGGGATTTGAGCCCTGACCTAAGAAACCACCCCATGTCTTCAGTGGAAATATTGGATTCCATTAGTCATTGACTTTGATAGTTGATTAAAGTAATTCATTTTCATGTTTGAGGGAGACACTGGGCACAAGCTGTGGCTACATTGTAAAGACAGTATAGAATTCCCGAAGGAAGCCCAGTCTATGTGGGGAGGGAAGAGGAGAAACAGGAACAGCTCTCCACCCTCCTGCTTAGCTGTTGCTTGAGTCCTGACCTGGAACGGGCACTCCAGGACCATTCCTTGGGAAGGCTTGTTCTCTCCGCTTCACTCGCTTTCTTATCCAAACTCTTTCTGGGGCTCTACAGATGTTCAGGTGACGAATCAAGATCTCTCTGAGGCAGGCCTCTTGTTATTACAGTGAGCACTCTGTTTCCCAGAAGATAGGGTCCAAAAGGCTAGTAGGGACTTTATCATAAGCCCAATGTGGCACTGCAAACGTTCTGGCTAAAATCATCTGAGGGTGAACAGAAAAGGTTGGCTTTAGCCCAGGTGCACAATCTTTTTTCCCCCATAGGAACATTTCTAAGAAAATGGGTGTCTGTCCTTAGAAAAATCACCTCATTCCTGAGGCTTTTATGGGTTTTGTCATATTCTACATATCAGGCCCAGTAGTGTGGTGGGAAGTTCCTGGGGACACTGGACAGCCGTGGGCCCCATCAGCATGGTAGGTGGCTGGCCTGTGACTTGCTTTGGTGACACTTTTAGGGATTCAGTGGTGTCAGGTCATTTGGCCGAAGGGCTGGCAATTTATTAACATCCCTATCCCTGGCTTGTCAGGAGTTACAAGGTTACACACTGACAGGATGTTTTTTATTTAAAAAATAGGATTTCCAAGATAAGGTCAGTTTTAGTCTTGGTAGCCCTGCTACTGTCACTATAGGTAAAACTCATCACAAGTTCAAATCCCAGCTCAGTTCTTACCAGGCGGGTATCCTCAGGCAAGTTCTCAAGCATCCCTGGTCTCTGGACCTTTCCGTTTCGAAAATACTAACCCATCTCAAAGGTCTGTGGTAGACTGAACATTTAAAAGTCAAATAGGATATAAAAATAGGAAAAAACAAAGTAATAAAAAATGTGTGTTATCCCCTCCCCAATTCAGTATTAAGGATTATAGTCAGATGCAGAATGACCACGGAGCTACATGCCAAAAGCAAGAAACAGATTATCCTAAATGACTTTTTTCCCCTAAAAAATCTGTTGATCCCCTTCCTTTTAGTTCTCATCTAACTCCTAGCAGGAGACTAGGTGATGGGGAATAATAACCTATATCGAGTTGGCAGGTTCTGTACTTACGTGCAAGATTGTGCTATTATTAGTCTTGTGAGATCAGGGGTCTATAAATATGTGAGAGAGCCTTTCTTTGTGGTTAGGTTTTAGTCATGGCCCCTGAGTTCTTTTGTAATAGGATCCTAGGGTCTTGCAGATACAGCCTTCAGTGTCAGCTGGTCCAACCTCCTCAGTTTGACAGACAGACAAACAGAGGCCAGAGAGTCATAGTCTCTTTGGGCTTCATTTTCCTCATCTGTAGAATGAGGATGACAGTCCTCACCTCAGAGGGTGTTCTATACTTTAGGGCCCAGAAAGGTGCCTGGCATGTGTGAGAGCCAGCAAACCTTGGTAGTGAAAGAAAATCTCTGTAGCAGACTGCTGGGTTCATACTCTGGTCTTCCCCTTACTCTTTTGTGGCCTTGGGTGAATTAACTAAAGTCTCCGATCCTCACAGAACTGTTGGAAGGATTGAATTAGTTACTATACATGAAACACTTAGTGCCTGATACCTAGTAAGTACTAGACAGGGATTAATTCCTTACTATTGTGATTCTGAAAGAGATGACATCGTTTATAGAAGATTGCCCATTTAGGGGCAGAACCAGAGAAAGAATAAAACCTGTTAGTTCCTACCTGTGTGTACTCCCTACCAAACCCACATTCCTCTTCAAGGAAACCAGTTAGATATCAGCACAGCATCCATTTCTAACCTCTTTGATGCCTTTTCTGACTCCTGGAATTATGATAGAGCTGAATTGTTTATTTCACCCACGAGGATCATAGAGTTTGCAATACAACTTAACCGATAAGGTTAAGGGGTGAGTAAGGTGCATCAGCACGCTGTACACAATCCCCGGGGACCGAGGGAGAAGCGCTGCCATTTGTCTCCATTAGGGGGCGTCAAAGGGAGAGAGAAAGGTGGAAGGAAGAGGAGGAACCAGCAGCTCCCCATCCTTCCTGTTCCTGTGGGGGTGGCCCAGCAATGGCCCTTCCGCCTGACTCTACCCCGGAGGCGTTGATTTCAGTTTTGCAGTTTTTCCAGCCTTCCCTGACACCCCTCGTCAGGGATCTGAATTCGTCCTCCAAGATCCCAAGGCACCAGCACCAGCCAAGCTCCCTTCCAAACTTTTAAAATGTAATGATGCCGACCTCCCTTTACCCCAGCCCGAGGTGGCGGGTGCTTTGTGCAGTTAGTACCTCTTTTATGCTTTTAGTTCTTTAACACTTGGTTAGAAATTCCTTATGTTAAAGTCTCACTGTTGAAATAATTGGGATGGTTTATGTCTTCTGAGACGCTGGCAGATACGCACATGAGGACATGACTGTGCATTTACAAAAATAAAAATAATCCACTAATGGGGCAAATAAAAAGTCTTCAATCATCTCCTGTCCCATCTCACATTCCATACTGGATGTGGTCATGTAAATGAGGTCTTTTTTGAGTGTCCATCAGTCACGCCATTCCCTGGAAGAAATCGGAGTTTTTAGCAGGTGTCTGTCCCTCCAGAATTAAAAACAAATACACATTTACAGACATATCTATATGCAGTCATGTATTGTAGAGTAGGATTACCTAATGAAAACATAACGAAATAATGTAGCATAAACACAACCATATATTAGCATTTAAAGTCCTTTTTCTCTTTTCTAAGGAAATTGGTTTCTTCCATTTTCAAATCTTAATTAGCGTTAGATCCCAGCTCTCTCATTTTAATTGTTCTGCTTTATTTCCCCACTCAAAATGTTCTAGTCTTTCATTTTTTTCTTTGCTCTTGATATAACTTATGCGTATAGGTGTAAGTTAAACGCACAATAAATGGCGTCACGAAGAAAAGAGAATGCCAGAAGAGTTCAGAATAGGAAGGAATCACTTTCAACTGAAGAAGCCAGCAAAGACTTCTTAGAGGAGGTAGAATTTGGGTGAATCTTGAAGGATGTGTTGGACTTGAAGTAAGAAAAAAGCCGGAGAGAACATTACGAAGCCTGATGACGCATGTGATCTATCACAGTGAGACGACCAGCCTTCCGCGTTGTGGAACAGGACTACGCAAAATCCGCGATGCAGTCGGTCCACGAGAAACATATCCGTACATAAAACCATGAGATGGACCCAAGGAGAAAAACATCTATTTCTCCGGTCCAGAGTGGGATGAGTTTATAAGCCCATGTCTGAGATGCTGTCAGATTCCTTTTCCTCTTTGTTTATCCTTTCCACAGTTCGGACAGTTGCTCCATTGTCCCCCTTCCCCGTTCAACACCACTCAAGGCCCCTTCCCACCTCAACAAGCCCAAGCCCTCCACCATTGAACAAATAAACAGGAATCTTTTTTTTATTCACCTAAATTTGCAGACCCTGGTCTTACATTCAAAAGTCAAGCAGCCCTGTTGCATTATCATTTGTAATCCCTTTAGATTTTCCCTTAACATCTCAATGAAATTCTCTCATAAATCCCCTTCTTTGCTGACCAAGTGCTGTGCAGTTGCTGATTTTGCAAGATACGTGCTAATGTAAAGTATGTCTCCTTTGAGTCTCTTTATCACTTGGTTGCTCTCTGCTCCACCTTCTCCATATTTATGTCCTTATCAGGGCCGCACACAGTATTTCAAATGAGCCTCAGTGTTCTTCCTGCCATGCCGGCATATTGACTGTAACCCGATAGCCTATCTCAAAATTGGCTTGGGGGGGGGCGGGGGGGGATTCTTTTCCTCATTGTGGTTAGAATAGCTTGCCTTGTAAATGCCAGAGTATATATGTGCAGATTAGGGTTTTTACAAAGAACGGTGTCAAATGCTTTCCGGAAAGGTGTTTAAATTATTTGGAGAGGCTGCTTCAGCCATTAACATGTTCCTTTGCAGATTCACCTTGCAGGTTTGTAAGACAGTTTCCCCACTGAAAATCTGTGCTGATTTCTTTGTAATTAAACATAACGTTCTTAGCAATTCCTGCATTCAAGCTGTGGCTTAGAGCTTCAAAACGCTTTCCCCTGCTGTTGAAATCAGGAGGCCCATGGTCTCCCAGATACTTTCTAAAAGCCTCTCTTAACAGTGAAGAAGCCTTCACAGCTTCTGTCTTATTCAGCTGTTGCCACTGATAATTTCAAAGACATATTCACAGGCTCTGCTTTGCATCAGGCAGCTGTTATGTGGTTACTGAGTGTTTGTGGGAGAGTGTGCGGCTCCACGTCTCCTTTCAAGTTTCCACTTGCATGCAGGATTGTCTGAGGAAGGTTTTGTGCTTTTCCCCCAGTGCAGTGTGTTTCCTGTTTTCCTTGGGAGGGCTCTGTGCTGTAATCATTTTTCCATTCCGAGTGCCTTAGAGGCTGATTTACTTAACTGTTTTGACGCCTTCTCTGCGTCTAAATTTGCATTTCTGCAATAGAGTTTGGCGTTTGTTTCCTAGGGGCAGAGCACATTTCACTTCTGTCTCATCCCTATCGTTTCCCTCTACTCACCGTATCTGTGCACAAGCCGCCTCCTTCCAGACCTGAGACCCGAAACCTCAGTTTTGCTTTTCTCCTGCTTGGCCTGATGTCAAGATGATTTATAAAGCACTCTGGCCCCAGTGCCATGGGCCAACGATAGCATCAGGTTAGCAGCCTCTGAACTGCGTTCCTGGACTTGCCTATCGATTAAGGCCACTCCCGGGTGCAGCGCATGCCACACGTTCCGTCCAGCAAGCCCTGGTTTATACACCGGTCATTTACAATGAGCAGCATTTCAGTCATCATTGCCCCATGTGCCCGTGGCACTGTTTTGATTCGCATTCATAGACTGCAGTCACCCGTAATTAAATCCTGTTGCTGTTGCATGAATTATTTTATCTAGTCCTATTTAATTCACCCCTCTCTTCTTTGGGAAATCTCTAGTGAGCTTCAGGCTTCATCCTGTAGATCTTTTGTCTATTTCTGAAGCTAAAGCTAGATTGATTACACATTCTGGCCTTTGAACACTTTGTGCTAGTCCTCATGCCAGGAATAAAAAGCAACCTATTACCAATCTCGTTTTCTTCTTTCTTTGGCATGATCCAAGGTTTTTCAGATCACTGCAACCCACCTGAAGGTGGAAGTGCTTCCCTGGATCAGTGCTTCTCAACTGGGACTGATTTTGTTCCCTGGGGACGTTTGGTGATTTCTTGAGACAGTTTGGGTTGTTTACAACTGCTGGTGGGGGTGATACTGGCCTCTCGTGCACAGAGGCCAGAGAGGCTACTCAACGTCTCGCGATGCCCATGATAGCTCCTCATGATAATGAATTTTTCAGCCCCAAATGTCAATAGTGTGAGGGCTGGGAAACCCAGCAGTAGACCATATGGTTCTATATGCACTTAAATTTGGTAATGATATATCTCCACATGTTCCTTCCCAGATCCCTGATACCTGTTCTCTGGGTTTGGGCACCATCAGACTATCCCTTAATAATATATCTCTACTTCCAACCCCAGCTTTAGGATTAGGCATGGGAATGGTTGAAACCATGCGTGCAGAGCCCAAATTTGCTGTTCATCCTTACTACCTTCTTCATTTAGTTACACATGATTCTTTTGACCAGAAAAGAAATAATACAGCCAGCCAGTGGACATTCATTCATTCATTAATTCATGGGTATTTTTTGAGTTCCTATTATGATAAGGACTGTGCTAGGTGCTGGGAAACAAAATTGAAATGCTCTTTTGCAGTCTTGGAATTTGCAGTCTAGTCAGGAAGACTGACAAAATTCAGGAAAGCATTATGAAGAAAGCCCGGTGTGTTGATACAGAATAATGGGAGGGAGGGAGAAGGGGGGATGGGAAGTGGTCTTAGAGACGGAGGTCAGAGAAGACCTCTCTGAGGGGATGACATGGTGGCCAAGGAGGATCCAGTCATGCAGAAGCAGAGATGGAGGGTAGAACATTGTGCTAAGGACCCTAGGCCAGAACGAGCTTGGCTCATGGGAAGGACCACAGTGAGCAAAGGGACAGTGGGCCTATCCCAGGGCAGAGAGAAAGCAGAGGGCTACCCCATGCAGGTCTATTCAAGGCACAGGATACAATAGATTTTATGCAAAGTGGTTTGAGGTTTCCTCCACCCGCCATAACCCCATCGGTCCTTCCTCTGCTCATTCTTTAATTGCTGTTTCCCCAATATTAGGGAAGTGATACACAACAGTCCTTCTCCCAACCTGTATAGATGTTCCAAAGCCGCCAGTGCATTGGAGGCTTTAGCAGGACAGAGATTATCATCTGATTTGCATTTTAAAAGAGCATTCTGGCTGATGTGTGGAAAATGGGAAAAGAGAGAAAATAAGGAAGCGTCTGGAATTGCTGTCATACCAGTCTGGGTTTGGGCTGGGCTGGTGGCAGTGGGGATGGAGAGAAGGCTTTGAGAGCTCTAAGTGTCTTGCCTATGTACTGAAGTTGGAGGAGTGGAGGGAAGAGAGGAATCATATCAGTGCCTGTGGTACTACGGAACTACTCAGTGAAGGAAGTGAGAGGACTTTGGGTCACTATTGATACAAACATCAGTCCAGAAGCCCCTACATCCTGACTTCTGGATCTCCCAAGTGAGTTATGCCTGAAGGCAGAGGAGAAGAGACTGAGTAGGAATTCATTTAGTCATGAACTCTGACCAAGTGACCTCCTCTGACTTAGTCTAGTGACGTAGCACTCAAGAAGGCAGCAGGCAAAGAAGGGTGGGATAGAAGCGTTGGTAGTAAAAGCCATGTAGAGAACAAGACTACAGCTGTCTTCATCAGGGGGACTGCACCTGGCCCCCAGTGGACAGGCCCCAGCTTCCTTAAAAGACTTAACTTCCAAAGGAAGTATGTTGGGAGAGGTAATGAGCTGGGGGTAAGGATTGGCTCTGTTTGCCATCCGGGGATAAGAGGAGAACCACAGGAACAGCAACAACCCCTTGTTTCTCTACCTTACCTTGGATGATGGGACGGTCCTATCTCTATTCTTTCTAGAATACCTGGCATGTATCCTACTCAGTAACCCACAGAAATACTGATGCTGTCCATTCCACTTATAACCCTACTCCCCATTAATTTAAGCAAGTCAGCAATGGCTCAGACCTCTCCAAAAAGTATAAATTATTTTGTATTTAAAGACCACGTTATCTTGGTTTGAATGGTCTAGAATATATCAACTTGTACTTAGAGCAAAAGAGAACGTACTTCAATCACAAAGTGAAGTCTGAGACTGCACTTTGCTCTGAGCTCTGGGGAGACCAGCTATTATGTTCCTTGGGTAATCTAAACATGACCTTTCCAAATGTTTTCATCTAGAGCAAATGATTTCAATCTCTTTCACCAGAGGAACATAGTCCTTTTATTATTTTCCTTATTGTTTCTGAGATGTGTGAGGTTTCCTATGTGCTCAGAGTTGTTCTTTGGAAATCAAGTACAACCATTACCATTGGTGTTCCATACTTTTACATCCAAATGGGGATTCTTATTCTTCCTTGGCTCTAATGTTAACTGGGATTTGTGTGAATGTCTTTAAATCCTTTCCACAGCTCACACTCTACCAGACTTGGTTACTTGGGCTACCTGAGCCAACGTGTAACAGGTACAGCCTGAAGGAGTGGGGGTTGGGGCTGCAGACCCAGTCAAGAGGAATCTTTGCTCAGACTCCAAAGTCATGACTCACTGAGAATCAAGACCATGAGCCTCTGGCCTTTCCACAGGAGTTCTTTGGAAAACAACCAAAATAATTGCCCAATCATCTCTATCTCTGTCTCTGTCTCTCAGTCTCTGTCTCTATCTCACTGTCCCTCTAGCATCTCTATCTCTCTATATATCACTATTAATGTAGGCACTTATAGCAACAAATATACTTCTCTTAATTGGGGCACAGAATGAGTAGGCAAAATAGAGTAAAAAGGTATTTTTTTTTGAACCACAACAACCTGAAGCCACTCTGTTTCTAAGGGTGTTTCTGTGTTTATTTGAAAGGCAAGTGTCACTTTTCCCGTTTTGCTCCCTCCCACCACCCTTTGGTTTAAAAGAATGGGAAGAGAGCATTAAGCTGCTCTCCAAAAGAAATGAGGGGGAGAACAGTGGGAAAGGAGAAGAGGGGCCACAAAATGCCACCAGTGAAAAATCACCAATGGTAAGGTGGTGGTGGTCGTGGCTCTAGGACTTTTAAGGACAGGAACGTTTAACGTTGAAATTTAAAGCTATTTGTTTCCCAGTGCTGTAGTGTGAACACTGTTGCTTCCCTCGCTTCTCCTCTGTCCCAGCAAATGCTCCAACACTTCTGCTTTATCCTCAAAGCCTGGTCAGGTGGTGTTTGAGGCCAATGAGAAAGCAAAAGCTGTTTCTCATCTGGGGCATGTTGGAGCAGAAATCTAAGAACAGCTTCATGAGAAGAGATGTGAATGAGACCGAGAATTTACAGGAGCAGCAAATTAAAACCAGAAGTGCTCTTGAGAACTGAGACACCAGGAATTCACAAACATCCTGAGGAGGACATTGAACTTTTGCAGGAAGGAAAGTTCCTCTCAACTATATGTAAATCTGAAAGAATGGGTACTGCAAGCTGATGTCTGAGTTACTTAACATTCAAATAATTGTGAAGTAGGACCAGATATCTTATGAATGCACATGTAACTTGACAGGTGAAGCACATCTGAGTCATTCATTCATTATTCAATAAATACAGTATAGAGCAAATGCTGGTGCTTATACCAGATTCAGTAGCATATGATGGTGAACAGGACAGACACAGCCTCTGATTTTATGGAGTTAACAAATGTGTGGGAGGAGTAGAGAAAGAGGTGGGGAGAGACGATAAACATTTAAACCAATGGTCAAAATAATGATGGATTCTATTCAATGTTAGTGGCAGTACTGTAATAGAAAATACAAAGGCGGGCTATTTTATGTAAGGAAGTCAACGAGGTCTCTTTATAAAGTGATATTTAGGCAGAGATCTAAAAGCTGAGAAAGAATCCTTCATTCAAAGAGCAGAGAGAAGAACACTCCTAGGCAAAAGGAACAGTGATTGAAAAGGCCCTGAGGTGGAAGGAAATTGGAAATTTCCAGGAATTCATGGAAGACCAATGACTAAAAGTTAATGAGAAAGTTTGAAATGATTATGAAATGAGGTCAAAAAGTTACAAATAGCCATTCAAGTCTTAGTAGGCCAAGGAATGGAGTTCGAATTTCCTCGAAGCCCAATGGGAAGCCTCTGAAGGATTTTAAGCAAAGGAGTGCTATCATCTGATGCTGTGACGAGAACAGATTGGCAAGCAGCAAAAGTGGAAGCAGCAAGACAAAAAGAAAGGCTATTTCAGACATCCAGGTGAAAGATCATCAGAATGGTAGCCAGGAGAAGAGGAGGCACGAGCAGGTGGGAGTACAGTTTGAATTGAAAGTGTAATTAATCAGATTTGCTGGTGAATTGGATGTGGAGCATGAGAAAAATTAAGGGAATCATTTATTCAACAAATAAACATTGAGTGCTTACTATGTGCCAGTCACTGTTCTAGTTGTTTGAGATATGTCAACAATGAAAACAGACAAAGATCCCCTCCCTTGTGGAACTTACATTCAACAAGGATTACTGGCCTGAGCAACTGACTGGGTAGAAGTGTTATGCCTTTTTCTTGCTGGAGAAAGGCTGAAGAAGAAAGAGAGGTTTAAAGGAATCAAAAGTTCCATTTCGGCCATTTGCAAATACCTATGAGATCCCCAATGGAGAATTCTAGCAGTGAGTGGAGTCTGAATTTCAGAGGTGAAGTTGGAGGCATATTTGTGAACTGAAGAGTGATCAGCACATAAATGGTATTTAAAGAGATCTAAACCCATGAGAATGGATGAGACGTATCTGGCCCTCAATAGGATGTAAAGAAAAAATGAGGCTCTGGGCTGAACAATGAGCAGCTCCAGTATTTAGGGGTTGGATAGAAGAGGGTAGACTAGCAAAGGAGCCAGACAGAGGGTGATTAGTGAATAGGGATGAAAATCAGACACAGTTGGCATTACAGATGCCAAGGAGGAAAGGTTACATGAAGGACAGTGGTCAACTTCACTGAAAGCTGATACAAAGCCAAGCAAGACGAAGATAGAAAATATCCCCCAAGATCTGTCATCATGGAGATCTTTTGGAGTCTTGATAATAGCAGTGGCAACAGAGAGAAAGGAATGGAAGCCACAATGGATTGTGTCATGGAGGGAATGGGGATGAAAAAGAGGAGACAGACAGTACTGACAATTCTTCTAAAAGGTCTGAGAAGTAGGATAGTGATTGGAGGGGCATGCAGGGTAAGGAGAGGGTGTCCATTTTGTTTTGGTTGCTTATTAACCGGGAGATGACAAAGTATGTATGTATGGTGTTAGGAATGATCCAGTCCAGAGGGAAGCATTCATGATGAAGAGGAGAGAGGAGATAATGGAAGGAAACCACTTCAAGGACTGGGATCTGAGCCAAAGCAGAGGGCTGGCTGTAGGGGTCCTTGCCCTGTGGCTGGAGGAAGAAGAAGAGAAGGCAGATTCCCCAAGTGTCTCTTACTGAGGAAGCAAGTCAGGATCAGGAGCAAGTTCTGTGTCTTCCACTCAAGGCCTCCAGTGCTAACTGGACCCGATGTGGCCAGGCTCTTCTGGCGACGGCTAATGTCACGGAGGAATAAGGGAGTTTGAACTACAAACACACGCAACAGCCCAGAAGGAAGTTTCTGGGGCTCCAGTGTCTCCAGCTAGCCCTGCATCCTGCTCTAACCCAAGAGAAGAGTTTCGTCCCCGTGGGGGTGTTTTGAGGGCCTTCAGAGTCAGGGGACCTTCAGCTACTAGGACCGCATGCTTCCCCAGCTGTGCGTTTACTCTCACCCTGGCCAGGCCCAGGTCACCTGGGTGGAGGTATCGCCTAGCCAACAAGTAGTTTTTTGTGGTAGGAGAAATGAAAGACTTCCTCCATACGTCTCCCCGGGGCAGGGAGAATTTGATGTGGGCCAGGCGGCTGTTGAGAAAGGACATTCTGGGACTGGTGAGAAAGAATTGGATAAGTGAGGGTAGGGCTCAACCCGAGAGTCAGGAATAGCAGCAGAGAGGGAATCTGTTGCTGGGAACAGTGGGGGTGGGTGAGGATTATTAGACATAGCAGGTTTTCCTGGCCAAGTCCTACACATGCTTCAGGGTTTCCAGTGGGGGAGAAGGGGTGATGGGAGGGAATTTACAGCGCGTATACCTGACTGGGCAGGAGCTGCTCTTGAGTTTTATGTGTACTCTCTTGACTCAAGCCTCACGGCAACCTTGTGAGGTATTTCTCCCTCCTCTTCATGTCACGGGTTGGCAAATTAAGGCTCAGAAAGTTACCATGTTTATGACTCCATACCTAGTAAATAGCAGATCTGGAATTTTAGCTTGGTTCTACTTGGCTCCAAACCCCACACATTTGCCATAATGGCACTCTGTCAGTGTGGGCCGGTAGTGAGTGCTAACGGGTGGAAAGGACAGATTGTCGTTCTGGTGAAGGGCTTACCAGGTGGGGCAAGTTGGTGCTGGGATTCAGCCTGAGTGGCCACGTTGCTGGTGCCCCAAGGGGTTTGTACTGCCATCTTTTCTTCCCTAAGCTCATGCGTTGTGACATTCGGAAGACTTTCGTCAATAAGCTCCCAGGAAGTCTTTGACTTTGAGTGGCTGATCAGGAAGGAAAAGGACAGAATCTCTTAGCGAAGACTCTGCTCCTTATTTTCCTCCCTTTTCCTCATTTCAACTTCCTCTCCTTCCCGAATTTGCCACATTGGGCTGGTAGGACTTAGAACCGCCCTTCCCCACAAGAATTGAATTAAAGCCCTCCCAGGACCCATTTAGCCAAAGCAAACCTCATATGAGTTAGCCACGCAGAGCACATCCTCAGTGTTTACATGTTGAATAGTTTATGATTTGCTCTACATCTGATCAGGCAGAGTCAACTACCAAAACTGCTGATCCGTGGAAACTTCACAGCCTTTCCGGGCATAATAACGGCTACAGCTCATTCAAAGAGAGAAATAGCCTTTGATGAGCAGAGCAAGGACAAATTAAGACGTGGCTATCACCCAGTATCTAGATAGTAGCCTACTGCTGCAGGCTTCGCTTGAATAGAAATGAGGTCGGGGGGCAAGGGAGGTTTCCGTCACCCCCTCCTAAACAGCAGCAGAAAGACTAGGGTGGAAAGGTGGCCAGACCACCGAAGACTTCTCAGTGGATCAGAAGCAAAGAGAGGCTGTTGCTAAGGCAACTCATTCTGTTACCTCTTCTCTTCCAACCTGTGGCAGAGTCCCTAATTGTCTAATTGTCCTTATGTTTCCGTTCTATTCTTTAGCAATCGAGTCCCTCATGCTCAAGGGGGTGAGGAGAGAATCCTAGTTGACTGGAATAAATGCTGTATTTCCCAGCCTCTTGCAGTCTGATATGGCTATGTCTCTAAGCTCTGGACAAGGAGATGACAGTAGAACTGCCCCATATGACTTCTGAGAAATGTCTTTAAAGGGAAAGGTATATACTTTCTTCTTCTTCTTTCCAGCTTGCTAGGATGTGGTTGTGATGACTGGAGCTTGAGCAACTACTTTGAACCATGAGGTGGAAACTATTACTCAGAATGATGGATAGAAGGAGCCTGGGCTCCTGGTGTTGTGGCACCAATTTTGCAGCCTGGACTGCCACTATGTAAGTCATTGATATTTTTTGGCACTTGTAGCCAAACCTAATCTATCTTAGTATACCTTCTAAAATCCCTGATGCCCCCCGGAAAGCCACGTATCTTGCTAAAACAGCCTTACCAGGAGAGGGAGAGGCAACCACCTTTGCTCTGTGAGGACCATTGATTCCAGGGGCACTGCAAAACTCCACTGTCTTTAACAACTTTCTACCATCTGTCAGCTGGTGTGGGAAATCCCAGTTAATTTTATTTTATTTTTTTAGCTCAGTGATGTTCAAGTTTCTGCTGTTTGTGGCTCTTTGATCAAACTTTACATCCATGTTTCCAAAGGCCTGCAGGACATCTCCACCTGGGGTTCTGGACAGCTCCTCAAATTGGACACATTGAAAGCCAAACTTCCTCATTGTCTCTCTCCTAACAGCCTCTAGGCCTGGAAGAGTAGTCCTGCACTGGACCTCAGGCATTACAAGGCTCATTCCCTCCCTTCCCCTGCTCTGCCAGTCCCCACAAGGCAAGAAATCCGTAGGTCAGGGGAACTCTCCACGTAAAGCTCACATCCACTCTTTTAGATCACACTTGCCTGGGCATCCAGGACCCCAGAATTCCCTGTCCGGATAGCCTCAGGCCTGCTTCCAAGGCCTGTGCCTGCCTCTTCCCTGGCTTGGTCACCCCAACGATGGGGTGGGCAAAGGGAAGATGTTTTCAAGGAGTGTGGATGAAATTTGGGACTGAGGACTGGGATGTCCACACATGTCCTTGCAAGATCCCTCCCCATGTGGAGCAAACCCTGGTCAGAAAGAAAAGGGGGTTGTGTGGCAAGTTGGGGACTAGTTCTTATGTGCCTTCACATTTTGCCATAAAACTCTGAGGGGTTCAATACACTGAATTTTCAATCTGGACTTCAAAGACACTATGAAGGTATATCTGTCCAGGTAAGATAATAGAATGTGTTTTATTTAGCAGGCAGTTGGCTTAATGTATAACTTGAAAATATTTAGATGTACTATATAAGGACCTCCATTCATACTTCTACCTGGGACCCAGGTACTCCAGGTGACACTGCCTGGGACACAGGGGCCTGTTGCCCTGGGAAGCGCATCAGGAATCTGACCTCTCCCAGGTGGGAGATGACTAGTCAGATGCTCTAACTGGGGGAGCAAGAGGGTACATTGGAGCACACCAAAGCGGAGTCAGGACGCAGCTTCTGCTAGAAGCAGGGAGCAGAAAGAGCAAACCGGGGAAGACGACCAGGGATGGAAAGAAATCGGAGCAGGAGATGCCGAATCCAGAAATTCTGGGCTGGAGGGACGGGATGGAAAGGAGCTCCTAGTCACAGCGGTGGAAACTAGAGACGATCAAGGCTGGAGACAGGGAGGGCAGAGGCCAGATGTAGAGGGCCCTGCTTGAATCAGTCTTGCTTCTGCTCGCCTGTTTTTGCACCTACTCTATCCATGTAGCTGGCGCGATGGCTGTCCAGCGCCCAGGAAGTGGAGGGGAAGATTCACTCCAGACAGGCTCAGTGGGGCCCATGCCAGTGGGCGGGGAGGAGCCGTGGGGACACAGGCAGCAGGTCTTGGCCCCCGTCCGGCAGGTAGTGGCACTGTGCGTCCAGGCCATTTTATCGACGGAGGCGTCCAGGCCCTGGAAGAGGAGCTGGGAAGAACTTGGAAGGGTGTCGGGGCTGCCGTCAAGGACACTGGGGGTCAGGGAAGGCTTCCAGGTCCAGCAAGTCGACTGGGGCAGAGCAGCAGTTGTATGGACTTTGCCAGTGTAGCAGGGAGAGGGACAGGCCAGGAGCAAATATCAGAGAGAGGGCAGTGCCAGCTCCAGGCAGAACTACGGCCATAGCAACTGCTCAAAGCCTGTGTCAATTTTGCCAGTAGAACGGTTGGATGATTGGACGGTATTCATGCCGTGTTTGCTTTAAAAGAGCTTTAACGTCACCCCCAATCTCTTCTCAAGTCGTGGCTTGCTTTTGAAGTCAGAGAAAGGGAAGTGGTAAGCCTGACAGCTGAAGGGATTCCAGGAGGTGAGGCTGAGGACCAAGGGAAAGTGGCCATGAAGGGGGCCCATGACTCCCCTTCTGGACCATACTCCAGGTATCTAGGACTCTAGAAGTCTCTGTCCAAAAGGCTCCTACCCTACTTGCAGGGCCCGTGCAAACCTCTGTGTGCATCTGCCTTACTGAGTGTGGCCCATACTCCCCTGACACCCCCCCAGCCTGACCAGGGGCCAAAAACACTATCTTGGTGGGGTGTGGGTGGAGCTTAGGCATGAAGACAGAGATGTCCACATATGTGTGATCTTAGGGTGCCTCAAAGTGCAGGATGGAAGGGAAAGAGAGGGTACGAAGGCACCATATCCTAGGAAGGAACTCTGAGGTCTGAGGAATTCTAAATTTGAAACCAGCCTTCAAGGTCAGCGTGAAGGTATATTTGTCAAGATATGAGACTATTTTACTTAAGCACCATATTAGTTCAAAAACATTTCTACGTAGGGCGGGGGGATTTGCATTCATCCTCTTGCCCCGGGCCTCGAAAATGTCAGGGGGTGTGTGTATAAGAGGAGCGGGGAAAATTTTTTGGCAGTCATAGAAGGGGTCGAATGATCTAATATCATGAAAAAGCACGACGCATGCTCAAAAGACCTCCCCCAGCACGGCGACAGGGAAATTCTGAGCAGAAGGTGGAGACTGCGGCCCAGGGAGGGCACCGGCCCGTCTTCCCAGCTGCCGGGGCACCGAGGCCTGGAGGGCTTGGCGTGGGCTGCTTCTCTCTGGTAAGCACGGCACCTACTGTTTCACTCACCTATTCCCGGGTATGGGTGAAATTTTATCATTCGAGGCAGCTTTTTGTAAACAAAGCCTCTGTGGCCCCGTCAACACTCGGTAATGCTGACATGCGTTGCTTTGAAGTTTTCATCTTGAGTTTTCAAAATCCCTTCAAAAACACTACCTGGTTTATTCCTCACACCCAGCCTGTGAGCGGCAAAGCTGGTTGCATCATTGCCGTCAGGGGACGGGAACGCTGAGACTTAGGGAAGGTTCAGTAACTCCAGGATCCCAGAGAAAACAGAAGGAATGGCGTAGCTGGGAAACCAGGCCTGGTTACTCCTACCTGAGTACCTCTCTCACCTCACAGCTCCAACTGAACTCAGAAAGAGCAGGGCCGGAAGAAAACTCCAGCATTTCTTTTCCGAAATAGCCTGCGGACTGTGTTGGCTCAAAGGTCGGTGTGTGTATTTACGGGACTTCTTTCTTCCCCTTGGTTAATGGTATTTAATCATACGTACCTTGCCGTAAGCCGGCATAATGGGGAGAAACGCATAGGGGTCAACTAACAACATGTAGTTTGATAAAACCCCAAAGCTTTTCGGGAGCAAAACTGATACATTATATAAGGTTTCATGAGCCAAAGGTACAATTAAAGTCAGAGGAACTGCCTAAAAATGTCAGGTAGGTGTACTGGACCATGAAGTTTCTTTGTCTCAGGCGGTTTCAGGATCTGATACCTTAGCAAGATTGAAACCTTTATGTGTGAACGTTGGATGCATAAAACAAGCCAGTAATCAGACTGGCTGGCGTTCCTTTCGAGAAGCTGGGGACTTTGATGTCTCCAGTGAGCCAGATGATGACGCCTTCGGCCGTGCTATGCAGGGGACTGCACCGCGCTGTTCCGGCGATGGGGTTGCTCTCGCTGAGAGCGGTCGAGCCACCACATCAGCTCCCCTGTGTTGTGTAGCAAACCGCCGCCCAGACTTCGTGCATTAAAACGACAATCGCTGATTAGCTCATGATTCTCTGCACTGGCCATTTGGGCTGCACTCCCCTCGCCGTCCTGCCGGGCTTCTCCGGGCTCGCTCACTCCATCCGTTGCAGTCGGCTTACGGATGCATGGGACGGCTGTGGTCTCTTAACACAACTTCTCATTCCTAAGGAGGCAAGTTCAAGCTTGCTTACATGGTTTCCAAACGACAGCTGTGAACCACCATGTGCAAGCACACTTCAGGTTTCTTGCTGTATGTGTGCTAGTGTCCCGTTGACAAAGGCAGGCCATAGGACCAAGTGTTATTGGGGGGAATCCAAAGAGATTGTGACCCTTTTTTGCAAATCTACTATGGTCTTCACAGGTCATTCAAAATTCTCCTGTCATTGTGGTATCAGACTTGAAGTCCAGGATTATTATGGAAGCCAAGTCCAGCTGCAGACAAGGGGTTTCAGATAGACTCCCCCAGGGCAGCACCTCTTCCTCGAGACTTAGGAACTAGAAATACAAGGATCTCTGTCCCCTCCTCCTCCTCACACATACCCTCCATCAATGGTGACACGGTTAGGACACACTGAACACTCTCACGTATAAGGTGGAAGGATGAGGGGTAAAGAGCAGGCAGTAGTCATAGCAATTCTGAAATCCGGCGGGGCACATGCCGCCGGGTTCCCCATCTCTGGAGACAGCAAACGCTCTTGACTGCGGCTGGGTTCCACTCCCGGGAAGCAGTTCCCATCCCTTGTTCTCAGTTCCTCCCTGGGAGTGCTCGCCAATCTGCCGTCGTGTACTGCACCCTGTGAGGAAGCACAAGATACGTCAGAAAACATCCTTGCTGTCAGGGGCGCTGGGTGGCTCAGTCAGTTAAGAGTCTGCCTTTGGCTCAGGTCACGAGCTCAGGGTCCTGGGATTGAGGCCCGCATCAGGCTCCTTGCTCAGTGGAGATTCTGCTTCTCCCTCTCCCTCTGCTTCTTCCCTGGCTTGTGCGTGCTGTCTCTCAAATAAATAAATAAGATCTTTAAAAAAAAAAATCCCTGCCCTCAAAGGGCTTAACACTTAGATTATGCAAAAAGTCACAGAAGGTCAACATTAAATGCTAAACCCGCAGACACAAAGTATTCTAGAAGGTCAGAAGCACAGAACAGAGTAGGATCTGATGTCATGTTAGTGATTTCTCAGGTAGATGAAGCAACCTAAAATGGATGAGTGCTTTCCATTCTGGGCTATTGATTAAAACCTGGCAGTTTGGCCTGTATAGGTTGGTACACGATATAGTTACTAGTTCTCTAAAAATGTCTGGTTTTTATGACATCCTTATTTGTTCTTGGCTTAAATTATTTGAGGGACCCTCAAGTTGTTCCCTCTCTTCCTGCCCCCAGATTTGAGTCTTGTATGCTTGACATTTTTATCCTTAAAACTGTGAAGATACTGCATAAGGGTCAATTAATTGATTCTTATAGTTTAAATGGTATTTCATACTATGATGCCCTAATTCAATGGCTCTCAAGGATACCTTCCCCTAAGACCATTTGGAAACATGGAGGAGAATTTTCAATTGTCACAATGTTTAGGGGGTACAATGGCCATTCGGGAGATAAGTGTCAGGGATTGTGTATACTCGGCAATACACAAGACAGTCTTGCATAGTGAATAATTGATGCGTGATCTACACGTCTTTTAAATATCCCCAGAGACATCAATGTAGGTGAAAAACCTGTTTGTAATAATCTAAGCGTAAAGCCCAACTCTACTTTATATTAAACACAGACTATATTAGGTACAGTTTAAATATATACTGAATTTCCCATGAGGGCAACTACCATGCAAATGGATGGAAGATTCTACTTTGCTTTGTTGGGAATTTAATAAAAGTTTTTAGCCACTCCAGAAACTTGTATCACTGACAGCGATACTGCTTGGGGCACTTGAGTTGCCAACATAGCGCCTATAACAGTTGGCATTTTTCGCTCTGGCAACCAAAGTAATTCTACATATAGGTACAAACATCTGACTTTTTCATTCTTTTAATTCAGGCCTGTCTGAGCTTTTACATATTGAAATATATTTTATTTTATTATAAATCACTTTCCTTTTATTTCTTAAAATTACAGCTATGGCATTATATTGATTTTTTTTAAAGTTACAAGTGAAGTTAAGATACATTATCTGTTATTATCATCTCAAGATAGGAAAGGAGATGTTACAAAATACTTGCTCTAGAAGGAGATACTGAGTCTGACAGGGTTTAAAAGCACTACCCTAATACCCGAATATCTCTCAGAGGCTTAGGTGGCAGAGTTTAAATATGATAGGGGCTGTGCATTCTGTGAAGTCATACCCAGGGTCATGGGTAAATAGAAAGCTATCTTTAACATTGGAAATGCTTAGAAACTAGATGAGGCTCTGATGGGTTTTCTTAGCACACTACTAAAGTACATGATTTTTTAAAAAATAGGTTTAGAAAGGTATTTTCTCGTTAATTTTTATTTTAATATGTTCCAGAATTTAGCCATGTGTTTATGACCTCCTTAGATTATTTCAGTAAATGGCCTCGGGCTCCAGGTGTGTAGAAACAACCGTCCAGCGCTCTGTTTCTCGTCCCCCTCCTCCAGACCCAGGCTTGGTTGTGAGGAAGGTGCTGCTCTTGCCCCAGGCCAGGAGGAGCAAAGATTCCTAGCCGGGCACCTGCCTCCCGCAGTGTTCAGAGAGAGGATGAGCCAATCTGATGCCTGAACGAGCCCAGTCTGGCTCTGAAACGGGCTTGTCACCAGTCAGGCCCGACCTCTTGCTTCCTGGGTTTGACCCACATTTTGGCCATATCAGCTTTGCCAATGCTAACCTTCACCAGGTTGCAGCTTTCTTTGGGGCCTTTTGGCATCCCCTTAATCCAAAAAGAAGGACAAGAATAAATCCTCAGAGGAGACTAAGGGTCTGTGATATCCCTAACTCAGATAAGTAGTGGAAATTTGGTTATTTAGTCCCAGAATCATTGTTTGTACCAATTTGTGAAAACGAACCTTAAAACGATCTAGATTCCCAAATCTTGCCTGACTAGATTCGATCATGATGGGTGACGATTTTTTCATCACCATAGAAAGAAGTTGGTCAATCTGCTCACCCAACCCCTTTTCATCAGTGTGAGTCCAACAGGAGCATTTCAGTCTGCTCTACTTCCAGACGTGCCTTGGCCTAGCAACGCTGTTAATCTTCGGTAGATAGTAAATCAGCTATTTCACTTTTTTGACACCTTACTTTTCCATCTCTGTGGCACTGATAGAGGCTATAAACTAACCAGCTGGCATTTTAAAAGAGCCCTTCTCCCTTCCATCCTAAATTATGTCTTTGGGGAGGTAGATGTATCTTACTTGGCTTTAGAAGTTTTCTTTTTCAAAACCTGGTCTATCACGCTTGGTGGGTACATTGTAATCCATTGCTAGCTTTGCACGCTCTATACCGTGTCGAGGTGAGTCAAACGATGTTTTTAAAGCCATGAAAGCATTTGGGCTGAAGAATGTGCCATTCGTTTGGGATGGAGAGGCAATACTTCCAGCCACTGTTGGAAGTATTATGGCGAAGTATCGAAGAAAAGCTTGCCAGGCGTGATTCAATTCAAAACAATAGCCAGAGGGGTTCCTGAGCTTCAGATGCCTTCTGGTGTCACATCTCAGTTCAGGGCCATTTTCCTTCTCCTTTCAGGGGAATGCCCTATGGGAAGAGGGGGCAGTCCCCAGCTGTCGTGTTATATCAAGTAGCTTTCCCTTCTGGCTGAAGCTGAAGGATACAGCAGTGCACACCTGAGCCAAGCTAAGCAAATCAGATTCTGGAGGGAATCTCCAATTTGGGATTTTTCAATGAGATGTGCAGAGATAGGACCCCTTGGAGATGATTCACGTCAGTGGTGGCGCTTCAGAGAGAAGGTCCATGGACTCCTGCTGCCAAGAGTTTAGCCAGCGGGCTTGGCTATTTTCTTCATCCTCGGATTTGGGAACTGCTTAAGCACCCTTTCAATAAATTACTTTTTTTTTTTTTAACTTAACTTAGCCAGAGACTGTTTCTCTCACTTGCAACTGAAAGAATGCTAACTAGCACACAGACTATGGCAGAGAATACCAATGTAGCACAACGTCTGCCGCACTTAATGACGGAGGAATGAAGACACACAGCCTGTACGAAACAGGGAACTCTTTTCATCATGGGTGTACTAGTGACCTTGGTCTCCAAATTAAAAAGCAGGAAACATGATCTGACTGGTATGAATATGCTTATGGGGAAAATAGCAGAACATATTTGAAAGCAGAAGTCTCTAGAAATATGTAAGATGTAGGGGTACTTGATGTCTAAGTGTACATACAAGACAAAGAAAAACATAATGGGACCTAGAGAGGAGGGGAATAACAGAGGATTTAACAAGCCATTCTAAAATGAAAATGAAAAAACCCACTTTGCTTCACCCTGAGACAGCCCTGCTTTCTCCTGGTAACCCCAAATTCAACTTTCTCTCAGGAGGAAAGCAGGAACAGCATATTAATGAGAGTTCAACTTTGTATTTTTATGATCAGTGAGAACAGCCTAATATTGTCTTGATCACATGGGGTCACCTTCCTGTGCTGTTTGTCTGTTTTAAATGCAGCAGAAAAGCTGCTTTGTCTACAGCTCTGGAGGTCACTGGCTCCAAGGGAGAAAGGACAGGGAGATGGAAGGAGCCTATTACGTGTTGCTTGGAAAGGTGCCTTTTCAGATGTGAAGGGTAGTTTAGCTTCCTAAACCTGATTATAGCGGGTCATTTCTGGGAGAACACACCTTACCCTTGGTCCCATGAAAGAGTTAATGTTTCTCCCGAGTCCTGACTCAAAACAACAGAGTACCATGATGTAGATGCCATGGCAATATTTATGATTTGCCGGGTGATCCATTTTTCTTTGTAAGTTTAATGTTTTCAGTTCGATAGGTGATAACTCTGATTGGATTTATGCATCCAATAATCAACTGGGAAATAGTCCTGATTCAATAAGATACATTATACGGTTGCATCCATTTCAGTAAGTAATGTCTCTGGATTCCTGTACACTACTAGGGAATTCATCAAATTTTTTTAAAGAGGGCTATATCAGATTTTTAGGACAGTATATCTATCTCAGAACAAAGACAAACTATTGCCAGTAATATAAGCTGGCTAAGTTAATCTAGTTTGCAGTAATGTAGTCATTTTGAGGTCTAATTCATGGATACTGTTGGTAAAATCTGAAGTGAAAAGAAGATGTTCATAGCCTTTGATCAAATGAAGGATGAACCAGTAAGAGCGAATGCACTATTCAATATTCCACTAGTAGTCTGACTAGTTATAGTTTATGTAATTTGGAGAAAACAAGCAGACACAGTAACTGCCTCAGTTAATGGGATGTTCACTTTACAATCGTTGGCATGGGAAGAAATGCTTTTAATCCCAATGGCGCCTTTCCCACCCAACTGTGGTAGGGAACACAGTGAAACCGTTACTACAATTCACAGCCTCTTGAATCCCTGCGAAAAGTTCAGACTGCCTCTTCCCTGAATAGAAACCATCATTTTCAGAGAAATATACAGGCAGGTTCAAAATTTCAAAAGTCCATATATCTTTTTTTTACTTAGTATGTTAAAACTTGCACAGTAGAGTCTATGCATGAAGACCCACTTTAGAATTCCTTTTTGGTTTTCTGAAAAAGAACGAGATTTTAACATTTATCAAGTATTTCTTACATGCCAAGGAATTTTAAGAGCCTTACATGTGTTAACTCATTCAATCTTTATGGTGGTCCACCAGGTGAGTGTTACCATTATCACCATCACCGTTTTACAGCTGAGAGGTTAACTAAGTCATCTAGAGACTCATATATTTCATGTGTGCTGGAATTTCAAGGTCTATTACTAGGGTCTCCAGGGGAAGCAGTTATGCTAGGAACCTTGGAGTTGAACAACAAGCTGGAGCATGTTTCCTCTGAATGTGCCACACCTCTGCTCTCCTCCTTTATCCCCTCTGCCTCAGTAACTGTTTTTGCCCTCTTACATGTTTTTGATCAAGTAATGCCTTTACTTTCCTCTCACAGTAAAGCACACAATTGCAAGCGTAAAGTTTGATGAATTTTGACAAATGTATGCACTTGTAAACCAATATCCCAATCAAGTTATAGAATATTGCCATCACCCTAGAAAATTCTTACCGTAGAAAATTCTCTTCAAAGTCTGCAAGCACTCCCTTTGGACAAACACTGCTCTGATTTATATCTCCATATATTACATTTGCCTATTATTGAATACAGTTTAGGAGGTCTAGCTCCTTTCACTCAGTAGTCCTTTAGAGATTCATTCATGTTGTTGTATCAGTAGTTTCTTCCTTTTTATTGCTAAGAAGCATTCCATTATGTAAATATGCCATAACTGGTTTATCCATCTTTTTGTTGATGGACAGTTTGATTGTTTCTAATTTTATGCTACAATAAATGATATTGAAATGAATATTCTTATTTCAATATTTTTCTGGACATGTTTTCATTTCCTTGGGGTAAATACCTAGGAATAGAATTGCTGGACCAAAAGGCAAATATATTGTGAACTTTATAGAAAACTGTCAAATAGTTTTCCAAAGTTATTGTATCATTTAACAATTCCATCCGCCATGTATGACAGATCCAGTTGCTCTGTATAATCCCTACACTTGGTATTACCATCACTTAAAAGAAAATAATTTAAAAACTCTTGACCACTTCTATCTCCTTAGTCTTGCAGTCCCACTTTTGAGTAGAGTAAGTTGACTGTGGGCCATGTAAAAATAATGTTCACCCACTGCTTCCCTAAACTGATTTGAGATCAAACCAAAAATGAGGCAACTGCATTTCTGATATCTGCTTTGCTTGCTTCTCTCTGAAATTCTGGCAGAAAAGTGTAAGTTTTTGCCATCTTTAGAAGTCTTGAAAATTAACATAGTGGTTGAACGGTTTCTTATGCGTGGTTGCAGGAAGAAATCCATTTAAGTCGGGCTAATTAAAGAGAAGTTTATTGTAAGGATATGGATGCCTTTCGTGGTGCCCAACTTTAGCAAGTAGAGCCAAATTTTACAGAACCAAAAAATGATCAGTAAACTCCTCTTTCTTTTGCTCACTTTCTTTCTCTCCCTTTTTCTCTTGTCCCATGTGCTGTCTCTGCTGCACCTGCTTCATGCTTTTGTCTTTTGAAAAATATACAATTACGTATGTCCCTAAAAATAGCAGCTTCCATCTCTGATTACAAATGGCATTCTAGTTTGCATATCCAAAACCAAGAGAGAGAATGTGATGGTCTCATATTTGGGGATATTTCAACCTAGGTCCAATCAGCTCACACTGTCTGATAGTCAAGGACACATTGTTCTAGGGTCCCTTCTGGTCACAGCCAGACATCCTCTTCAAGAAGAACAAGTGGGCAGCAAGAAAATGATAGGTGGGTAGAATGGTAGTCATTGCCAATATTAGGTTTTGACAAGCTGGTGTTCATTCAATTTCTCAATTGTTATTACCAGTTATCAGTAACTATGTTATCTTTAGCCTTGTAATTTGGGACAGGTTCACCAAACGATGGACTACTCACCGATTCCTATCTGTGAAGAAAATGATATTGTATATACACTTTGATTATAATTCCTTCTAAATTATATTTTATAGGTATTATGGAAAAATATATAAATGGCTCATATCCTTCAATAATAATTCTATCTATCTTAAAACCTACTCTCAATACCTCACAACAGTGCTTTGTGAAGCCAGACAATAATTAACTATGTTTATTTTTGTTGCCAGTGTGAAGCTTTGATAAAAATCCTGAAAATGATCATCCTTAATGAAACCAGTTGAGAAATGATGTCTCATATTTAATATATATGTTCTCTTTCTGATATGTGACATTAAAATAATTTACTTAGAGATTATCATTGAATTTTTTCATTTAAAAATAAAAATCCTCATACATTCGAAGTTAGAGAGAGGCTAAAGAGAATGACTTCAATTCCAAAAACAAGATTTTGGGAATTACCTTTTAGTGCTAAAACATTACCATAAAATTATCATAAAATCTTTCTTAATTTCTGTCTTTCTCTCTCTCTCTCTCATACACACACACAAACACGCACATGCACACACACACAGAATGACAGATATCATAGATATTTAACAATTGACTCTTAACAAAGTTCTATATATTTAAGGTTTCTCTGTTATCTGGGTGTGAATTACCCATTTGTAGTTATTTGTGGCAAATTGCTAAATCTGGGCTTAATGCACCACTGCCAACAGCATACCTGGGCCATTCCTACTGTTATAAATTAGTGTGTGGTCAGGGATAGTAAATGAATTTGAACATTAACCTAAGGAATATGCAATTAGAAAGATCTAGCTACAAGAAAAGGAAGTAATTGACTATGCTCCCAACTAAAGAGCAATGTGTTTTTGAATGATCCACCCTTGGCATGATCTCCAGCTTGGCTTCCTCCATTAATGCAGCTGATTGGGGGCGGGGGGCATCTCTGACAACAGTTCCTAAAACCAGGCGAATCTGTTCTTCGTGGCCTGCTTCTGTGCATATCTTGAGCACTATAGATTTAAAAAATTATATTTCCTAAAAAATGTGAGTATCAAAATTTTCTTAAGTTTACAAAACTGCTTTAATATCCTAACAAAGAAAGCTTCTCTCACAGGAGAAAATGTCCTTCTAGTTAGTAGGACCTTTTCAAGTTCCTGTATCTTAACTTTCTGCATGGTATAGAGTAGGATAACCTGCAAGGAAAAAAAAAAAAAAAGAGGAAAGCAGATATGCTTGGACAACCTCTGTAATTGCTCATACTCCGGCTTTTCTTGGATTTCTTGGTGAAAAGAATTCACTTTGATCAAGTTCTTCAAAGCTTCCAATTACCTAGAGGATAAGGATAACAGATACCAATTTACATTGATCATAATTTAGAGACTCTAAGTATTTAAGTGTAATACTATAGAATGAATGAGAATAATTAATATTAATATTACATATTTATAGTGCCTCAGTTTTCAGAGTGCTTTCATATACATTATTGAATTCAATTTCCAAACACTTCTTTGTGATAGTCCAAGAACATAAGTATAATATGAAAATGTACCGCTGACTTACCAATAGTAAGCATGCACTTTTGCCTTTTTGCCAATACTCCATTTCTTCTCCAGCCAGTCCTTTTTTTTTTTTTTTTTAAGATTTGTTTGTTTATTTTAGAGAGAGAGAGAGAGAGGAGCAGGGGGAGTGGCAGAGGGAAAGAATCTCCAGTAGACTCCCCACACGGGGCTCTATCTCATGACCCTGAGATCATGACCTGATCTTAAATCAAGAGTTGGACACTCAACCAACTGAGCCACCCCAGTGCCCCTCCGGCCAGTCATGTAACTGCTGCCTGATTAACCTTCCTAAAAAACACCTTTCATCACCTCTCTCTTCTGCTCCTCATCACCTTTCCTGGAAGGTAAAATCTAGACTCCCTTTAGCTGGCATTCAACCTGCTCCATCTTTTTTGTCTTATTTCTCCCTCAGTCTCCTCCCCTGAGCCTCAGTTTTAGTCCAGGTGACCATTTCCCAGTATGAGCTCTGATTGGGTAATCTCTTTTTACCAAAACTTCCTCCTTCCCTTTTCTACCGTCTCAATCAATTCAAATCCTGGCATTCCTAATATTTTTGGATTAGTATGTTTTGATATTATTCTGAGGCTCATAAGTTGGTACTCTTAAAGCTTTTAATGGTTTATAGCTCTCACCATTATCAAATAATCCTTTTCTTTTATTTAATGCTTTTCAACTTGAATTTTATTGTTCAATAATCATATTGCCATCCCTGCTTTGTTTATTTGGTTTGGTTTGGTTTGGTGTAATTTTCCTAGCTCTTTGTTTTCAAAAATTTAACTAATTTTATTTTAAGGTGTTCTTTCCTCTCTTGCTTTCACTTCCACTGTTGCTCCCATTCTCCCCTTGCTTTAACATAATTTAAGACAGACGAATTTCTTTTTAATTGAGGGATTTAACCCATTCACTTTTATTGAGATAATTGTATGCTTGATTAAAACAGTCAATACCTGTGAAGCACTTAGGACAGTCCCTAGGACAATGCAGGTGCTGGGTTTTTGCTAAATCTATGCATTAGTCCTATTCCTGCCTTCTTGTGTTGTTCTCTACTTGCAAGACTTTCTTGACTTTGGTCTTGCTTACATTTTTGTGTGTGTCCTTGTTTTTCCCTTTTGTTAATAAAGTTTTCTTTTTCTCTCCATGGTATTTGAAAGTTCTAAATCTTGCTTTTATTGTCCAGTATTCTTAGGTTTTTAATAACCATATTTAAATTTACATTTTCTCTTGAAATTGATGCTTAATCTATATCTAAATCTCATGCCCCTCAAACTACGCAAGACTTTTCACTTAATTTTTCTACCCCATTCCCTTCCCCAGGTTTCATTGAAATAACTCTGAATTTTAAGTTCTAAGTATTCTGAATTATTTTACATTATCCTTATCTTTTCTTAAAAATTGTAGTTGTTTTATAGACACATTATCAACAATTATTTAACTTTAATTAAAAAGTCTTTTAGTATCTATTTTTTTCCTTGCATTGCACTTCTTTTTTTAAATGAATTTTCCAGTTTGCCCTATTTCATCTCCCAATAATTGCTCTAGGAAGGGTTCAAAATTGGTAAATGGAGAAATTACATGTCTAAACTTGCTCTCCCTCCACATATGATTGCCAGTTTTGCTCAAGAAAGGATTCTAGACTCAAAATAATTCCCTTCATAGCTTCGAAGGCATCACTCCATTGTTTTTTTTTTTAGCATCCTGTACTGCAGGTAAGATGTCAATATGATTCCTTTGCTCTGGTAGGTAATCTGCTTTTTCTGTGTTGTGGTTTTAGGATTTTCTCTTTAATCTTAGACTTCAGAAAATTCAGTATGAGGTGTCTAGGTTTGATTTTCTTAAAAAAATTTTTCCTGCTCGGCACTCAGTGAGTTCTTTCAATATGAAGACTTTTAAGTTCAGTGAAATTTTACATAATTTTTCTTCTTAGAAATGTCTGTTTAAATAATATATTTTGTTTTGCTTCAAAATTTTTCATTTTATCAAAATACACATAACATCAAATTTACCATTTTGACTATTTTTAAGTGTACACTCCAGTGACATTAAGTACACTCAAATTATGGTATAACCATCACCACCATTCATGTCCAGAACTTTTTCATCTTCTGAAACCAAAATCTGTAACCATTCAGCAATAACGCCCTTCCTGCAACCCCTGGTAATCACTAATTTAATTTTTGTCTCCACAAATTTTACTACTCTAAGTAGGTGGAATCATACAATCACTGTCCTTTTGTGCCTGGCTTATTTCATTTAAGCATAATGTTTTCAAGTTTTTTCCACGTTGAAGTAAGTATCGGGATTTCATTCTTTTTTATGGCTGAGTAATATTCATATGGCTATACTACATCTTGTTTATCCATTTATCCACTGATGGACATTTGGTTTGTTTCCACTTTTTGTCTATATTGTAAATAATGCTGTTATGAATAACAATGTTCAAATATCTGTTGGAGTCCTTGCTTTTAATTCTTTCGGATATATACCTAAAAGTGGAATTCCTGGATCATATGATAATTCTGTATTTAACTTTTTTGAGGAAACACTATACTGTTATCCACAGCAGCTCCACCATTTACCTTCCCACTAGCAATGTGCAAAGGTTCCAGGTTCTCCATATCTTTGCCAACATTTGTCATTTTCTTTTTTTTTTCTTTTCTGATAATAGCTATCCTAGTGTGTTGAAGAGATATCTCACTGCAGTTTTGATTTGCATTTCCCTAAAGATTAGTAATGTTGAACATTTTTAATGTGTTTACATAATTATTTATTTGATAATTTCCTCTCAGATTTCTCCCCTTCTGGAACTCCAATTAGACAAATGTTGGATCTCCTGTAACTATCTTTCCTGTCCCTTAATTTTGCACCTATTTTCATCTCATTATTTTTTATTGCATCCTGAGAGATTTCCTTGGCCAGATATTTTAATTTACTAATTTTATCTTCTGCTATGTAAATTCTGTTATTTGAGCCATCTGCTGTTTATTTTGGTGATCATATTTTTAATTTCCAAGGATTCTGATAAATTCTTTCTAAAACCATCTGCTCTTCTTTTGGATGTGACATGCTCTTGACTCTCTTTTGTTTCTTCTCTTAACTTTTATTCTTCAGGAAGTAGTTCTTTCACTCCTGGAGTCGGCTCCCTCTCTTTCATGTCATTTTTTTTCTTGAAATGATTGATGATTGTTGGCTGTATATTCATATTTATTAATGTTCTATATTGACCTAGATAGGTAGCTGAAGTGCTTTTCCTCAGCCCAAGTGAAAATCCTTGTTTACCTGTCATTGACAGGTTCTGAATATTGCAAACCTTCTTTTGGCAATTGATAAGTGAAGTTAAGGGAAAAATGTACAAGTTGCTTGTTTTTTTTCACTGGGGATCACATAGTGATCATACATTATCTCGGGAACTTCATGATTTTCTGGTCCCAAAAACTACCCTGGGAATACTCTGTATCAGATTTTTCATTTATTTGGGCAGTGGAAGAGTGTATCCTGGGACAAACAACAGAGCCAGCAACACTGAGAGCAGGGTACTGGTGCAGTTGTTCTGCAGGCTTTAGTTATTTACCCAACCTCCCTCCCCATAGTCAGTTCTTCTTTTAATTCCTACTATCCTTAATCTTAAGATTCCAACATTCTTTTGGGAAACTTCTTTCCTTCCTTCCTTCCTTTCATATTTGTTTTCCTATTTTCTCTCTCTCTCTTCTCTTTTTCTTTTTTTCTGAGGGAGAGCGCTCCTCTCTTTCAACTACATGGAGTTTCAGGTTCTTCAGCTTTAGGGGGATTTTCCATTTGCTTTATATCCTCCAGGAATTCTTTACTTGCTTGAAGGTACCCCCTCAGTTTTTCAGTACTACAATGGGTTTGTTCTTCCTTCGACATTACTTACGACATCTTGATGGGGTTTGGAAAAGAGAGACAAATATATGTATTTAGGTAGGGAAATAAATGTAATCTGAAATTTTCAGTTTAAACTTCGTTTTCAGGTTGCCTCGGTGGCTCAGTTGGTTAAGTGTCTGCCATCAGCTCAGGTCATGATCTCAAGGTCCTGGGATCGAGTCCCGCATTGGGCTCCTTGCTCAGCGGGGAGCCCGCTTCTCCCTCTGCCTGATGCTCTCTCTCTCTCTTTCTCTGACCAAAAAAAAAAAAAATTAAAAAAAAATTTCGTCTGCACACCTTTAAATCATAGTCATGAGTTCAAATCATAGTTCTTCCCAGAAAAACCTTTCATTACCTCTTGGGCCCATAGTCTTCCCTCCCTCATGGGCCTGCACACATAGTTATAACAAAGATAAAAGTATTAAAATATTAAAATCTAAGCTAACCATAACCATTTCTGCCCCCATCCTAACTCTCAAAGATGGGTGGTAAGATTAATATCCCTGGGGGGGAATTATTTTTACTGGCCCAGTTCTCTTATAGAGACCAGTGAGGAAGTAGATGACCTATTGTCCAATAGCTAGAGGGTCTTTGGATGTGCCAAGGGGGGACTGGGCTGAGTTAAGGAGAACTGAATTGCATTGCATAATAACATGCGACAAATTATTGGCAAGGAGTTAGAGAAGGAACGCGCTAAAATGTGTTGCAAAATGCTGAGGCATGAATTGTTGGAAAGAGCTGAGGGACTTTTTAAAAATATAGAAATCACATACTTTTTTTTTGAACCAGTTATCTCTTCTGTGATGTGAGTCCCCTCATTTTTCCAAAGATTGAGTAGTTTGCTATACAGTAGTGCCCCCCTTATCTGTGGTTTTGTTTTCCATGATTTCAGTTACCCACTGTCAACTGCAGTCTAAAACAGGTGGTCCTCCTTCTAACAGACCATCAGATGGTCCATAGGAGCCTAATGCTATGTCACAATGACTATGTCACTCTCCTCACTTCATCTCATCATGTAGGTATTTTATCATCTTACATCATCACAAGAAGAGTGAGTACAGTACAATAAGGCATTTTGAGAGAGAGAGAGAGACCATATTCATATAACTTTTATTATGGTATATTGTTATAATTTTTCTATTTTATTGTTAGTTGTTATTGTGAATCTCTTAATGTGCCTAATTTATAAATTAAATTTTATCATAAATATATATATGTAGGAAAAACCATATTATCTATAAGGTTCAGTACTATCCGTGGTTTCAGGCATCCACTGTGGGTCTTGGAATGTATCCCTGGAGATAAGGGGGTCTACTATACTCAGATATATGCCTTTTTGTTTTTTAAGTAGGAGTGCTGCTGGTTTGGTATAGAGCAGAGAAAAGGCAGCAACTGTGGGGCAGAAATAAAAGTAAAAATAAGATTCCAGGGGTAGCGGATACTAAGATTCAAAAGTGACCTTGAATACAGAAGCCTCTGGATTCTTCAGGAAACTGAGAGGGAAAGGAATGTGTAGTTTCCATTGACATCTGGATTACATATTTGTTATTTGAACTTTCACTTAATTGTGTGTGCATACATTCATTACAAACTCCTTAGGTGTAGGCAGTTGTACTTTTGTTGGGTGTATCTGTTTTTTTTACTACCCACAAGGCTAGCACTGCAGTGTGCACATAATACGCTTTCATTAAACAGTATTTAAATCACTGAACAAATTGAGTTTCTACTGATCTATTTACACTCCTACTTATTTTTTTGAGGGAAAAGAAAAGATAAAAAGACCTACTCTTGTAGTTGAGGTAAGAGATTAGGCTTAAAGGCAGACTGGCTTCTTTAAGGATTAAATCCATAACAGGGGACACATGGCTGGCTCGTTTGGTAGAGCATGAACCTCTTGACCTCAGGGTTATGAGTTCAAGCCCCAGGTGTGGAGCCTACTTTAAATAAATAAATAAATAAATAAATAAATAAATAAATAAATAGTTAAATCCATAACAAATCTACCCTACAACCAGGTATTGAGACATTGAAAATGCTTCATTTTAATTAAATGAAAAAATATGTACACAAATGGAAAAATACACAGTTGAAAGTATAACCAACAAGTGAACTAAAATATGACTTACCGGTTTTGTTTAATAATCACTGATTTTCTGATTCATATAATATAAGAAAACCTCTCTAGAAATGAATACCTGTGTGTTTTGTTTTGTTTTTGCCTGCCCAGAATCCATTCCCCTTTCTTTGGCTAAACATCATTTGATTTTCCTTTGAGAAATCATCCCTCATCTATTGCAGATTTGGTGGGGCTTTTAATCAATGTGTCCGCCATTCCTTGGCCAAGATTTAAGTAGTGCCATTAAAATTCTCCTTGGAATTTGAATGTTAAGCCAATGATTGAAGTGTTAGAGCTGATTCATTCCTACTATGATGTCCTTACTAGAGTATCCATTCATTTCTGTTACCATGATCCACAGAGCTGCCCTGATTATTTTCTTTTCTGATTCTAAGTCATTTAAGTTTTTTGTTTGTTTGTTTGTTTTTCTAAACTACTCAAATACAGTCCAACAAATTCCTTTTTTGCTGAAGTCAACCAGGGTCAGTTTCTGTTGCCTGCAACCAAAGAACCCTGACATAGCTCATATACTGATGGTATGTATTCAGAGTTTCTATAAATATTTGATAAATTCATTTTAAAAATTGGATGACAGCATCTGCTCAAATAAAAATCGGTTTCTTCGATCAGTAACTCTAAGTTTCTGGTTATTGTGGCATTCCATCAAAAAGGACTGAGTATTTTCCAAGGCTTCATGAAGGAGAGGAAAAGGGGAGGGGCAGGTATGTTTCTTTACTTCCAGAGCATGTAAGTTGACAGAGGAAGGACATATACGAATCAAAATTTGTATTATGCCTTCTGTATTTTTGTTCGTTCCATTAATGGCATGTGCTATTGCAGTACAAAGACTAAAACTAAGGCCTAATATTATGTGTTCCTTGCTTGACTTCTGAGGAAAACCGAGAGGACCTAATCACAAGTTCACCTCCCTGCCCTGCTCCTGTGAAAGAGGAGAGCCTAGCAGCTCTTCTCACCACTGGGACCAGGCATAGTGCCTGGTTATCTTTGAATAACAGGCTTCAGGTCCCTGTCAGCTCACAGAATTATTCAAATAAGTCAATTACATACTCCCGTGGAAATCAGGGGCCTTTCACCCTCTTCATACTATAGCATCTCTCTCGCACAGCCTCCCTGGTTGTTCATTCTCTTACTGAGTGAACCCTCATGTGGCCATGTGTGATGTGCAGTGCCTTCCTTTCCCAGTCTGTGAGTATATGTGATTTATAAACTGTCGTTGACCTCACCTGTACAGTGTTGGCTTCATGTGTTTGGTCATCCACAAAACTCTAGGGTGGGAATCCCTCCTTCACTGATAGGGTGAATAAGAGACGATTAAAACGATTGCCTCTAGAAGAGCTCAAGGCTTTCTCCTTCAAGCCAAGAAAAATGCATTTGGGTGTGAGACAAGGACACAATTTGGCCAAGGGCATTCCCTGTGCATCTTTTCTTTCATTTGGGAAATAATGCTAAGGATTGGAGCAAAAACTCCAATGGGAGAGGCAAAAGCTAAAAGCTGTCACTCTTCACATAAAACCCCATTTGTAATAGGGCAACGAGAAAGTCTAGGACTATCTCCTATTTGGCTGCTCTTAGAAGACCAAGAGGCAACCAGAGCTCACAGAGCCCATCCTACCTCCCAAGGAGACCAGTTTGGGCTTTGAAGCCCTAAACCAGCCCTGTAATCAGCAATGTAACTTTATTTAGAGTGTCAGCTGTGCATGTCCTCCTCTCAGGTAAGGATTAGAGGATTTGAAGTCTAAGCCATCTTTCTGTTGATCATGACTAGCATGTACTATTAGCAACCACACCAAACGAGTGGCTGTCAAGACTTTTGGTTGGCTGGTTTTTCTTTCCCATCACTTTCACTACTCTGCCCCATCAAGACCAATCTACCCTTCTTTGATGTCCTGACTACCAAGATGCGTATGAGGTATCAGTATCCTTTCTGCTCCTTTTGAATATTATTTTAATTTTAATCAGGGGTTTGTTTCTAAGATATTTACTTTATAGCTCATTTACTTGATCTAGTAGTGGCTCAAAAATGGAGATTGGAGTCTGTAAGATTGTGCTTGAATCCTGGCTTGGTGAGGCTGTGAAACTGAGGGCAGGCTTTGGATGTGGGTTTCCTCTAATGTAAAATGGAGATAATACACCTTCATGCGTGGGTTGCTGTTAATATTTAATGAGGTCATGTATGTCAGTCCCTGGCACAGTGTCTGGCATATAACAGATCCTCAGCTCATGTTAGTTTCCACTCCTCTCTATCCCTTTAATTTGTAAACAGGTTTCTTATTCATCAAAAGTTACTGAGAATAAACAGAGACAAGAAGACTCGATTTATATGGAGTATAAGACCCAAAGAAGTGGGTGAAAGTATATTGGGGGGGTCTATGAAAAATGTGTACTACTGTCACCTAGAAGTATCAATAAAGTTAATTTGGCATAAAAGAATGGTCAGTGAGTAGGGCCAGTCCTGTGTGGGTATGAATGCCATTTACAGACAGAAGGATAAAAGTAGGCTTGCTACTCTGGAAAACAGTGTGGAGGTCCCTTAAAAAGTTAAAAATTGAGCTACCCTATGATCCAGCTATTGCACTACTGGGTGTTTACCCCAAAGATACAGACGTAGTAAAGAGAAGGGCCATATGCACCCCAATGTTCATAGCAGCAATGTCCACAATAGCTAAATCATGGAAGGAGACGAGATGCCCTTCAACAGATGACTGGATTAAGAAGTTGTGGTCCATATATACAATGGAATATTACTCAGCTATCAGAAAGAACGAGTTCTCAACATTTGCTGCAACATGGACGGCACTGGAGGAGATAATGCTAAGTGAAATAAGTCAAGCAGAGAAAGACAACTATCATATGATTTCTCTCATCTATGGAATATAAGAACTAGGACGATCGGTAGGGGAAGAAAGGGATAAAGAAAGGGGGGGTAATCAGAAGGGAGAATGAAACATGAGAGACTATGGAATATGAGAAACAAACTGAGGGCCTCAGAGGGGAGGGGGGTGGGGGAATGGGATAGACCGGTGATGGGTAGTAAGGAGGGCACGTATTGCATGGTGCACTGGGTGTTATACACAACTAATGAATCATCGAGCCTTACATCGGAAACCGGGGATGTACTGTATGGTGACTAACATAATATAATAAAAAATCATTAAAAAAAAAAGTAGGCTTGCTTTAAATCTCTTTAGGCAGACTTGGCAATAGTCATAGGGACTCTGGTTATAGCCTTTTTACAGACTCTCAAAGGCCCTCCACATCTCATTGCCATCCTTAAACTTCTCATACTCATTCCCCTTGTTTCCTTGATGCACTTCTTCCCAGCTTTTTATCAAGTTATAAAGGATTTGGAAAACTCATTGACACTGGAGTTGGTGATTAGTAATACCATAACACCTGAACATGTAATCCCCCTCAAAGGAAATTGCCACTTAATAAGGGACTGTATCTTATGCCAAGCAAGTGGCTTTCTAATGTAAAATTTAAGAGTAAAGAGCTGAGCATATGGTTCAGAACTTGGACTCCTCAATTAGACGTGCCCACATTTGAATCTTGGATCCATTAATGAGTAGCTATATTAGGCAAGTTACTTATTATCTCTAAGCCTCAGTTTCATTATCTATAAAATAGGGACAATTATACCTACCTTATAGGATTATCATGAAAATTTACAGAAATAATCCCTGTGAGGTATGTAGCCTCATGCAGGCACTTAATAAGTGTTAGTTTTTATTGCTTATGTGGAATCCCATTTCATAGGCAAGGATTGATTCTGTTTATATGTCAGGCCAGCCCAGTAACCAGGAAAGGTGGAGAATTCATTTAATCTGAATTAGTTGTGGAAAGTGGCATATTCAGGTCATTTGAATCCCTGCCTGCCCTGGCTTGAATGCATGGCTCTCACAACAGAGCCAGAACATTTCTTGTCTTTTCCAGGCAGAGCGTAGAAGCTGCATGTTTCACTGCTGATGACTTTAATTCTAAGATAAAATATCCTACCTCTTTAGCATATTGTTAAATTAGACTGGCTCCCTATCTTCTGAAATGCACATTTTGGGATTGATAGATTTAGAATATTTTTTTTTTTAGGTTTTGCTGAGTCATTAAGTCTTTTCATCTCCTCTCACATGGATAAACATTGACAAAAATATAATCATTGAGTGGCCCATTTGAATAAAATAAAACAGTCAAAGGAAGATATAACGAAGCTTAGGGTTTGGTGGTTCTTGGTGTCCAGGTTTACTTTTTCAAGTACAACCAGTCGGAAGTTAGGGATGCTAGATTTGCCCTTTGTGAACGAACAGACAAATGACTTGGCCTTCCATTTGGCCAGGCCTTGATCTCTTGAGTTAAAGAAAAGAGTGTAAGTAATTCCTCCCTTGGAGCAACAGCTTCCAGAGACAGCTGGTTTCCAGCTTATGGGGAGGAAGAATTTCTGGCTGCTAGCTAGCCTCACTGAGGGCTTTGCAGACTTCCTGCTCTTCCCCAGTTGGCACTAATGCATTCCTGATTGTCTGCCGTTGCTGGACTGTTCTCTTCATTAAGAGAATAGGGATAAGGATCAATTTTCTTTCTTTTTTTTTTTTTTAAAGATTTTATTTATTTATTTGACAGAGAGAGAGACAGCCAGCGAGAGAGGGAGCACAGCAGGGGGAGTGGGAGAGGAAGAAGCAGGCTCACAGTGGAGGAGCCTGATGTGGGGCTCGATCCCGTAACGCCGGGATGACGCCCTGAGCCGAAGGCAGACGCTTAACCGCTGTGCCACCCAGGCGCCCCAAGGATCAATTTTCAAAATCACAGACATCTCTGATATGTGTGCAGAATTTGGGATTTTAGACATTAGTATTTAAGATGAACAACCTCAGAGGTAGGAGAGTATGTTTCAAGCAAGGTAGGGAGTAAACCTCCCTTCTAAGAGGATTGCCTTGAAGAGTAAACAAGGCCTTAAATGAGTGAGAATTCCAATTTCAAAGCTTCCATGGAGACTAATTCTACTGAAGCATTTGACAGTTCCAGTTTCTTCATCTCTAACATGAGCACGATCATTTAAGCCGGACTCATGGACTGGTTGTGAGAAGTGTAAATTTCATCCTATTATGTTTTTATTTTTGAAAGCAGAAAAAAATTCTGAGCATTTATCCCACAGAAATGAAAACTTAACATTCACACAAAAACATATGCACAAATATTCATAGTGGCTTTATTTGTAATAGCCAAACATGAAAACCAACCCAGATATCCTGCAATGGGTGAGCAGATAAACTGTGGCACATCCACACCATGTAATACTACGCAGCAACAGAAAGGAACTGCTCTGTGTAACAACTTGGATGGAGCTCAAGTGAATTATGCTGAGTTTAAAAAGTCAATCTGAGAAGGTCACATACTGTATGATTCTTCCATTTTATATGACGGCCTTGAAATGACAAAATCTTAGAGATGGAGAACAGATTAGTAGTTGCCAGGGGATAGAGAGATGGGGGCTGTGGTCATAAAAGGGCAGGACAAGGGACCCTTATGGTGATGAATCTCTTCTGTCTCCAGACAGTGGAGAGGATTATGTGAATTTGTACGTGCAACATAAAACTGCATAGAATTAAATACATGATTGGAGAGCCTGGGTGGCTCAGTTGGTTAAGTGTCACACTCTTGATCTGTGCTCAGGTCTTGATCTCAGGGTCGTGAGTTCAAGCTCTGCGTTGGGCTCCATGCTGGGCATGGAGCCTACTTAAAAAACAAACAAATAAATAAATGACTAAGTACATGTGAAACTCATGAAATATGTACAAGATTGGTGGATTATACTAATGCCAATTGTCTGAATGTGATATTACACTATGGTTACATAAGGTGTTATGGGGGAAGCTGGGTAAAGGGTACATAGGACCTCTCTATATTATTTCTTTCAACTGCATGTGAATCTACAATTACCTCAAATGAAAAAACATTAAAATTGTAAAGATACAGATGAAAAAACAACAACACCTCTCTTCCATGACTGGCCCAGTAAGATATTAATCTCTCCTTTTTAGATCAGTTGAATTTCTTGGTGCTTTCTGTATTTCTGTACTTTATCCATCATTGCTACGTATTTGGAGCAGAGTGAGTTTTCAAAAATGAATTCACACTGCTCTATTAGCCTAGCAGACTTAGCTTTAATGAAGTAGAGAACCATTAAAAACAGTCCTAAGGCTATATTCAGTCAGTGCTGGGTAGCATTCCATTCAGACAGTCCTCCCATGGGGTTAACATCTTCATGCTAATTCGAAGTGTTCACAATTTACTAACTTCTTTACAACAGTTTTACTAAGTTACATGAGTAATTCATGTTCTCTATAGAAAAAGTAGAAATTCAAATAAGCAAAAGAAAAAGATCAAAGAACCCAGCTAATTTCTAATCTGATTTTAGAACATAAACTTGTTACCTGAGAATAAACTCCAGAACCACTTGCTCTTAATTGAAACTTTGAGCAGAAAGTTTATCAAACTAGAGCATGGATTTTCTTAAACAGAACTCACTTGCAACCAGCGGTCATTTGGCTCTTCCTCTTATGTTCTACTTCCCACCTCTCAAAACAGGGGGCTAGTAGTCAGAATTTCACAGATCCAAAGGAAAATTTGTGCAGACTCTTATGAGATGACTGGAGGAAAGGTAGAGTCCAATGTAAGCAATAGGACAAAACTGCACAAGGCAGAGCTTCATCTTCCAGAGAAATACACAATACATCAGGTAGTTCAGCTGAGATATTCGGAAAAGTGGTGCTTAAATGTTCTGGGCCTCAGTTTTCCCCATGGTGAAGGACAGCTGTTGGACTTAATGAACATAATAATCATATGATAGTAGTTCTGTGAGGGAGTGGCATGTTGATATCCATAAAAAGAGATGGAAGACTATTAAAAATTCAAACGAGGTAATCATTCTTTAATAAGTTCTTCTAAGGCTGTAACATTAGGCCATTAGAAAAGAATTTGACGAGCAACTGTCAGGTTTCCAAAATAGTTACTAGTATTTGTATCAGAAGCAATCAAGCACATGTCCACTGCTGTTACTTGAGTGTGCAGGGATAGAAACAGTGCACAGTCTTGGCTTAAGAACAAATCATCATCCTATGATGATGAAGTGGGGTTAATGCTGATGCTAGACATACGTGGAAATACAAGCAGGTGTTTTGGGAGAGGCTTATCTGTGGTGCAATGCTGGTCTCCACAAACAGCAAAGAGATGACAGGGCTGCCTGTTATCCGAATGGCTTGTGGAGATGCTCCACTTGGTTCTGGGGGCACAAATGCCTAAGGGCTATTCCTGGGAAATGTTGACTTTCTAATAGGCATCTAGGTCTTGCGGTTCGAACCTCTCTAACTTCTGTGCTGGCTGAGCAGGCAGACACATGGCCATCTGTTTACCCCCATTAACTGAAGGTGGAGATGGGTAAACCTGACAGCAGGCTCAGGGCTCCCTTTCTCCGGGCCCTACCCGAGGCCCTACCCGGGCCCACGAGGCCCTCAAAAAGGAGAAGTCCTTCCCAAGCAGAAGCCCCTCACCCACCCCAATCTTACCTCCAGTTGCCTAGGAGGAAAGAAAGCTGGAGAGAACCAGGAAGAGGGCATTTAACTTCATTTTTCTCCTTCTTCGGAAACTTCTATTCCTTTAGTACAGAAGACCCCTTATAACCTCTTAAAAAGTGAGTGTAGGGGGAAGGGACGTTATAAATGTGCCCTACAGGTGAAAGGATTTGACCAAGAGTGTATGGGGGAGGGAGCCATTCTCCTGTCCCGTCTGCATCTTAACAGCCTGGAGCAGGAAGTTGGGGAGGGTCTCGATGTCCTCTGGGTCTCTCCCGGGGGGGTCTAATGGGTCAGTGGCTCATGTTATACCTTGGCTCACGTTTTTCCTGTTTGGATTTGTCTGACTTCAGAAGGAGTTGCTTCAAATAGCTGATCTTCTATAGCTGCTTTAGACCTTCACCTGCTAGGAAGGTCTGCATTTCTCCAGTTGTTTAGTTGCATCAGTGGGTGAGTCCAAATTGGAGAAAGAAGTCAAGTGTCTGTGCCCATTACTCACATCGACTTCGCCAGTGCTATACTGTTTCTCATTTGACTCCTTAAGTCTATTTATAAATGGGTTACAACTGATAAATGAGGAGTGAGTGACTAGTCCTGCTCCACTTCTAACAGCAAAGTGAAACAGGGGTGTCATTGAAGCTAACTGTGATCAACAGCTCTTGAAAGAGAAGGAAAGGGCAGCTCTGTTATCGAGAGGAAAAATCTGACTGGAGGATGGGGGAACATATAAGTACTAATGTGGGAGCAAATTCAAGAGCTATGTGTAGCTGGAATGCCACGTCTGGGCATATTTGGGGAAATGTTGGGTGGGCCACCCAAAGTCTCATCGAATGAGTCCAGGGAACTTCGCAAGAGAAAACAAAGTCATTCTAGAAAAAGGAATCAGGTTCAATACTCTGAATTAGAATGTTACAATTTCTTTTTTTTTTTTTTTAAATAGAATGTTACTGATTCTTAAATATTAATGGGAAGGGCGATTCTGAGTATAGCAGAGAGCTCATCTTTCGGATTTGTCTCCTGATCCAGATGGCCACTAGAAGTATGTATCGGTCTGCTGTATTGCCTGCATGGTATTTTAATTTGAAACAGTTCAGTACGAACAATGTGATAGATATATGCAAATTGATTTTCGCCTACATCTAAGGGTTAGTATATTCTTTGGTTAGCATTTGAAATTCCTTAGTCTTTAATCCAAACTCCAAAAGGGGCTAAGAAACATTTCAAATATCCTTATCAAGGTCCAGCCAAGCACACATCTTGAATACTACTAGTTTCACCATTGAAAATTTATTTCTAGTATCTTTTATGCTGATTAATCAAATCACATTGCTCTGATGTTCCCTAAGAGAACCTCACACTGAATACAGAAAGAGTCACTTTCCCCTTACTTCCCAGTAGCAGTCTGGGGGGCCTGTTCCCCTTGAATTGACACTGGCAGCCTGCAGAGGCCGCAGGCCTATTGGGTGGGTGGTATGGCCAGAGCAGTGGGACTGTCCAGCTGAGGCCGTGACACCCAGAAGAGGGAATAGACACAGCAGACTCAAGGGGAAGCCGTGGTGAGTCCAGCAGGTTCAAGAGAGCAACACCCAGGGGAGGGAGCAAGGAGAGAGAACAAAAATATCAGAAGTCACTAATGAGTAATCTCTGAGAATTCCCAGAAATAGCTGGTGGAGATTTTGTTGGGATTTGCAGGTCAGAAGCTGCAAGCATGGATTGCATTCGTCTAATTGCATCGAAGTAGGAAGTTAGACATGAAAATACTTAATTGGCATAGAAGTCCAAAAAAGATCTCCCAAAGACTTCCAATTACACACTTGGCCCAGCCAAAAACGGTTGTCTCGAGTCCTTATAAAGAAAGGACAAAAGCTGCCTGATAGAAACAGGTTGTCAAGGATGCATCTAGTTCCCGGGAAGGCACACAGCTAATTTAACTGAACAGGCGCGCAGCTGTGACTGCAGGTGTCTTGTGAAGGATCCGAGGCCTAGCTTGGGGTACCTGCCTAAAGTCAAAGCAGCGATTTCTATTTGGGAGGCAGGTTGGGATGGAAGGGGTAAGTATTTGAATCATCTGGAGCATCTTTTCAAAACTCAAATTCTTCAGGCCCCCCTCTGAATACTGAATACTGAATCAGAATTTCTGGTAGTGGAATGAGAATGAGTATGGGGGCCCAGATAATTCTAATTCAGCCTACTCCTCCCCTACTCTGGCGGAAGACTGGTTTTATTTGTAATGTGTCATTATCCAAGGAGAAGGAGGTGCAAGAGGAGAAGGGAGAGAATAGATTTCACAAGGAAAGGTCAAATCATGTCAACAAAGGGAAAAAGTTGATATGTATTTTACAAACATAATCTCCAAAAAAGTATCTTCTTATACAAATAGATATTGGATTAGTTATATCTCTTCACTTGTCTGTGTTTTTTCATTAGTCCTAAAATCAAAATAAATACATTATTGCAAATTAACAGACAAGGAAACCAACAGGTATAGAAGGGTAACTAAGGTGTTCATGTTCACACAGCCAGCAAGTGGTGGAATTGGGCTTTGCGCATAACTTTGCCTAATTTTTTTTTAAAGATTTTATTTATTTATTTGACAGAGATAGAGACAGCCAGCGAGAGAGGGAACACAAGCAGGGGGAGTGGGAGAGGAAGAAGCAGGCTCACAGCAGAGGAGCCTGATGTGGGGCTCGATCCCAGAACGCCAGGATCACGCCCTGAGCCGAAGGCAGACGCTTAACCGCTGTGCCACCCAGGCGCCCCAACTATGCCTAATTTTTAAGACTCTATAATATAACTATGAAAATAAAATGAACAACCTAGTGAAAATATTTTTTTAAATATTAAAATAAATGTTAAATAAACATTAAACATTAAAAAGAATATCCAGAGAAGGCAATAATATCCAGGGAAGGGAAAACTGAGAGCCAATGGCCCCCAAGTGTCTCCAGAATGAGGAAGTAAATGGAAGGTCAGGGAATTTCAGGGGAGAGATGGGGAATATATGCTCATGTTAATAGGTGGTAGGGTAGAGAGGACCAGACAGGTAATACAGAGACTGGGATTCCAGAGGAGGTGGGAGGGAAGATAGGCAAGGACACAGCTGGCCTTAAAGGGAAAAAGAGGAGTGGCACTCCATTTTTTTGGGAAGAAAGAGGGCAAGAAAAAGTGTGGGTGTAGAGGGGCCTAAAGCTGAAGGGTGAGGCAGAGAGCCTTGGGTCGTGAGTGGGGGTCGCCATTTTCTCTATGTGTGAGTGTGGCTGACTGTGGGCAGGGCAAAGGGAGGCTCTGAGAGGTGAAGTAATTTCTTCCAAATTCTACTAGGACTAGTGGCTGACCTGCACCGCAAACAGGTCTTTCTGAGTCCCAACTCCCTGGTTTTCTCCTCTGACTCTGGCAATGGCATTCAGTTTTATCTCTGTGCAGTACTGTCTAACCAAACCCTGATATTATACCTTTCCAGGTAAGTACCTTCCTTGAAAAGTAATTTTTGTCACAATTCATTTGGTGGAGGCTGGAGACAAAATAGCTTTTTACATTAAACTACATTGTTTCCATGTCTCCATCCTGTATCTCTGCCTCCAAACCAGGCTCCCCCAAGTCCCTGGTTAGTTAGGATCTGTGATCTTCGTCACGTGATGTGAACTGGAATTGGAAAGGAATCCCTGTCTTGGTAAGGATGCGTGTACAATTGCCGTACATTTTCGGTTGACCCCTCTCCTCAATTATCCTTCTGAAAAGAGGTCTCTCTATTTCTCTCTCTTTCTCTCTGTCTCTCTCTTCTCTGGGATTTTTGGCTGCTGTTTGATTCGGAAAGAGCACAATAGGAAAAACAAATTCTCCATTCCTACCAACCTAAGCCTTCTCTAAACAAACCATAGAGCACCACCTTCCTTCCTCAGGCCAGCATGTCTTCATAGTCCCAGAGAAGCCACTGGACTTCTGAATGCTGAGCTCCTGCTGCCTACCCAGAGTCTCTCCCCACATACCATCTGTATGACAATAACAGTGCTTCCCCCGCTCATCACAGAAACTCCACCCAGACAACCTAAAGAAAGAGCCCACAGATGTTCAGGAAAATACACAATAATCCTTGGCTGATTAATTTAATATCCTTTGGAGACATTCTATAGATCACTAGGCTGCTGTTTTATTCTGGAAGCCATAACCTCCACCATCGTCACTCCTGTAATGTTTCATTTTGATTCATCTCTGGGCAAGGCAGATGATACCCAAACGTATGAACAAAGGGGCTGAAACATACATCATTGCCTCCCTGATAAGAATATCAGTGCCTAGGATAGAAGCCTTCAGCAGCAAAGTTGAAAGACACATGGAAGGACAAATGATGTGGGAATTTATAAACCATTTCACATCTTGCCAAATAACTTTGTGTATCTGTGATTTTTTTAAAGATTGCAACTTTTTTATTTCTATTTTATACATTTTCTATATTATTTGCCTAGAAAATAAACCTTCTTACTTTAGCTTTCTGTACAATAAACGAAACAAGCAGAGATACGTATCTAAAATCTGACAAAAGGATACTGACTGTGTCGATTTCTTTTATTGCCATGGTAAGTGTGTCCATAGCAGGGGTTGGCAAACTTTTTCAATAAAAGGCCAAAGCATAAATATTTTAAGCTTTTCAGGCTATATAGTTTCTGTTGCAACTAGTCAGCTCTGCTGTTGTAAAATGAATGCAGCCATAAACAACACATCAATGAATGAGCATGGCTGTGTTCCAATAAAACTTTATTTATACCGATAGGCAGTGGGCCAGATTTAACCTATAGGTTGTAGTTTGCTGATTTCTGGAATGTAAGCTACAAAAGGACAAGTGAGTCCTCTTCCATATAAAGTTTGCTAATGACTAATGGGAAAAAATAGCTAATATTATTGAGAACTAATTATGCTCTAGCATTGTGTTAAGGATATATACATATTGTCTAATGAGGTGGGTATTACTAACCTGTTTCATAGATTGAAAAACTAAATCCAGAACACCTAAGTCACTTAGGCAAGACCGCCTGGATAAGTACTGGAGTTGGAGAACTTTCTTTTGGCGAGGGTGTGGCATACTGGGAACAGTGAGCATTCTAAAGCACTCAGCCGGGATCTGTGTCGCAGCACTTATGAGATACTTGGGCTCGGGACCCCAGGAATTGTACCCTCAATTTTATAGAAAAGCCGAGATGCTAAGCAGTCTTGGGACAAGAAATATAACTGGTGTCCTTTATGTTTCCCCCCACGCTGTCCAGTGGAGCCGGTGTGTGTGCTCTGGAGCCTGAGCTCCCAGGTTCCGTGTTCAGTCCTGCTGTTCACCAGGATGCCTGGGCAGGTTGGTTGAGATCTCTGCACGTCGGCGTCCTTGTCGGCCGAAGAGGAGTAGTGGTATTACTACCCAGGAGGTTTGTTGTGTGGATTAAAAGAATCAATACGTGTGAATGCTTAACACAGTGCACGATGAGCTTTGCTATTTTAACACCAAATATAGGTCATGGAAAAAAAAAAAGGCTGCTTCTACATGTGACTGGCTGACAAGACTTGTGATCAGTGGGCAGGCAAAGGAGAGAAGGAAGCAAAAGAAAAATGATGAGAAAGATGAAGAAGGAAGCTAAGAGTAGTAGGAGTACACACGAATGACACGAGAGTTGTAAGAGCAGAGGTTTTGAAAGTGACGTCTCGTGCATGTCGTCATAATACACGTGGCCGGACGAAAACAATGAATACGCCCATAACCCCACTTATGCCCATGCGGTGTTTGGTTTATCTCCTCCCGGGATTTTACCTCTCTCTCTCTCTTACCTGCTGTAGAGAGGCTTCATGTTTTCCGGCCTTTCCTCTCATATTAAAAGAATAATCGTCTGAGCTCCCCTCAAGGTGAATGAAGGGCAACCCCGTCTTGAATATTTCTGCGCGGTGGAGGGGGGGTTAGCCTGCGTGGGCCCCCCGCTATCCTGACTCTCTTCACCTCCCGCCCTGAACTGGCAGCCGCTCCTGCTTCTGTCTCGGCCTCTCCTGGGTAGGCTTCGGCTGCTCGCGGATGCCTGTCTGGCTGCTCTGTGCCCCCCCCCCCCCCCCCCCCGTTATTCTGCATGGTGCAGCTACCACGAGGCAGTCATGTTTAACAGACTTCATATGTCTCGAGGATCACACGAGGCCATTTCGGGGTAGGGAAGGAACCTCACAACAGAGTACCCCATGTTGCTCTGTCCAGCATCCCTGAGCCATACACATCCCACCGGCCGTCTCTTTCCCCGACCCTGACTCAATGCCACTACCAAGAAGTATTGGTGGATTGCTTGCTGCTGATGACGGATCAGACTGTAAGCTCCAGGAAGCCAGGAACCGTGTTTCTGTTGCCGGATACTGTCTCCCCCTCACTGGCACCGCGGCACACGATGGGGGCTCCATAAACCCTCGCCACTTAAACACGTGCCAGAGCTCTTTAGAGGCTCGTAGTGCCTACAGTGGAGGCTGACTTTGGTAATATTAAACAGTGTCTTTCTTGCAGTTGGATTTAGATTTTTCCACTAGTTCAGAGCCTCCCCGAGGACAGTGCCCGAGGCACATCCCTCTGTCCCCCAATCCCTGACTAAGGCACATTTCAGCTTCTTTCCTGGAACTCACAAACTGCCGACGTTTTCAAAATAACATCTTTTGATGTCCACAATGCGTTGGCTATATTATTTTATTTTATTTTTATTTATTTATTTTTAAAGATTTTATTTATTTATTTGACAGAGAGAGAGACAGCCAGCGAGAGAGGGAGCACAAGCAGGGGGAGTGGGAGAGGAAGAAGCAGGCTCCCAGCAGAGGAGCCCGATGTGGGGCTCGATCCCAGAACGCTGGGATCACGCCCTGAGCCGAAGGCAGACGCTTAACGACTGAGCCACCCAGGCGCCCCAGCTATATTATTTTAAATAGTCAAGATCATGGCGTAACTCTTGTTCTAGATCCTATTTGCATTCCCCCCTCTGCTTTTGAGAGTATTTGTCGACATGATTTTGAACGATTGTATCATGCCCGGTAGAATGTGGTAGACACGCAGTTTGCTTGATCATTCTTCTTTCATTGTACATTTGGCTCTTAGAAACGGTATTGCAGGGAACAGTCTTAGATTTAAATCTTTATCCACGGTTTATACTATTTCCTTAAGATAGATTTCTGGGAATGAAATGATGGGATCAAAATATATGAATTTTTGTTTTTTACAGCCTGGTATCTCTTGCCAAATTGCTGTCCGGAAAGATGGTTCCAATTTATAGTCTCACCATAAGGTATGAAAATGCATATTTCATCAAATCCTCTTTAGTATTACCATCATTTAAAAACTCTACTAATCTGATCGGTGAAAAATAGGTTGTGAGTGTTGTTTTACATGATGCTCCTTTGATTCCTAGAAAGTTGAGAGAAATTTTTAGAAGCCAGTTAGCAGTTATAGTTTTCCGTGGTAATAGATAAATAGATATTACAACTACGATTGTTAATACATGTAAGCTCCTTGTACATAATTTCTTTAGGACCAATCTACCCCTGCTGCCGAGCAGAACGCTATGAGGGTTCATGCAGCCCAGTCTTTGCCATATGTTTGGTGTTTATTATTAAGCCCAACTACTGAGCAAAGAAAGGCATAATTAGCCTTTTTGGGAATTATTTTAAGCCGTCAGCAGTAAAAAGCCTGAAGTTGATTTATTTCCCAGAATCTATTTGTATTTGATGCCTTTTTAAGTCGAGTCAGACTAAATGACCAGGCATGGTTTCAACCTTCTGTGAAGGAGTTTCTCGAGTTCTAGGAGATGTTCAAAAATAATCTCCTTAGTGCCTTTGCACATCTCCAAGATACCATCTGAAGACAAAAGATTGAGTCGTTTAAAAGGAGAGAGAGCCACTGGGGCGCTAGCAGAGAACGTGCAAGTTGAATTTATCTCAAATTACCAGTGGCTGGGATTGAGGCAGTGAGCCCTGGCTTGACGGAGCCATGAGCTCAGCTGAAGGGAACTTGGCCTTTGCTTCTAAGGTGGGAATTAGGAGAAGGTGCTCTCTGTAATAAAGACACATGTTCTTTCATGGGACTGACTTAATCAAGAAAGCTGCTTCTGCCAGTGATTATCTGAGGCCAGACTTGAATTTGCGCTTCCAAAACAAAAGCAAGTTGTCTGATTCTAAAGCCATCCTACACATTATTGTGCTTCCAAAGACTTCATTGTTTTGCAATGATAGGAATGGATTTTTACCCTCAGAGCCCTTGGAAACACATTGTAATTCCCATCCTTGCTCTCCACCCAAATTGTCGCCTAGATGATTTTGCTCATTTGAGCCATTATTCATCAATGGCACATTTGGAAACAAAATCCTGAGGTTGTCACGGGTCTGCACATATTTACAAAGTTCTCAGATGCCAAAATGACAAACACTGTGCAGATGTTCCACAGGACAGTCACCCAGGCTGCCTTTGGCAGTTTCACACGCAAATGACTCTGGAAATAGATGCTCCCGCGTGAGTTCACCGGCTTTTCTTTTCATGAAAATCTTAGGGGCCAAGATTAATTAAAACCAGGAGCCTGTTACTTTTAAAGATAACATAATGGTAACAATTCCAAATGGGCCTTAATCTTGCAATCACAGCATGCTGGGGAAGCCAGAGAGTTCGAATATAAAAACTGTTGACGGGAGTCTGCAGCCAGAGGCCATGCCGATTTGCACGCCCAAGCAAATATTTATTGGGCAGATGTAGCATGTAGCATTCCTTGAATGAACAATTGAATAAATGTACAAACAAATGAATGATTGGAAGAACTTCTCTAGTTCTGTGCTGGCACAGCATGGAATGAATAGTATTGCCAACTTCCACATTTTGGGGGTTTGCTGGGTGCCTAGCCGTGTGTCAAGTGCTCCCCATACCTCATCTCATGCATCCTTTGTGATGACAGTAGGAAGCAGGTATTTCCATTTCTGTCTCAGAAATGCAAAGGCTGAGGCTTAGGGAAGAGGAGATGTGAAATGTCAGGATCAGGATTCAAACCCAGGTCTGCTGGGTTCCAAAGCCTGTGTTTTAAACCCATATCTGAGATTGCTGCTTACTTTATAAGAAAGAGGTAGCATTCAGCAAAAGGTCACCATCTTTTCCTGGGCTCAATTATACTTTCTCCAGCCACCAAAACTGATGTACTCGATTTGGAAGGCTCTTGAGACATGACTTGGCCCAAGGTCCCTCATTTTGTAGGTGGAGAATCCGAGATTCTGCCCCACGTCCATGGTCATCCAGCTGACCCGTGCAAGTAAGACGTATGTCTGCAACAGGTCAGTTAACACTTGATCTGACATTTTCCCCACTGCATCACTTTGAAGGTAAGGCCAAAATGGGAATCATGGCAAGTAAAAGAGTGAATTTAGATCATTGCATATTTTCTTTAAAAATCACTTAAACCAACACCATGGTAGAATCATCCTTGTGCATATAACTCCCACAGTAAAAATAAACATTAAGCGGACAGATGTATGAAAAGTACTTTCACTTAAAAACATCATTAAAATGGTGTGAATATGATGAACTCAATAATTGTGTGGTATTTTAGCAAATATTTGAATATGGCTTTTTAAAAAATCAACGTGTGCGGCTTATGGGTTCTTGACAGTGTGAGAAACTGATGATATGTCACTGGTTAAAGCTAACAGCAGGAGTGAGGTTAAATATGGAAAGTATCAACCACCAATTCCTGTTGATATATCAGTCTGGACTGCGTAAAGGCGTCTCCTTTACCCTCCTACCTCCACTGCTGGAACTGAAACCCCCATCATCCTTCAATGGGACCAATGCACCTGCTTCCCATCAGGCTACTTCCCTTTGGCCCTGCCCCTTATGGTCCCTAAACCGTGTGTTTGTCTAAAACACGGACTGAGCAGGTCTGCTCTGCTATGGAAGGTCTTTGTCAACTCCTCGCTGGTCAAATCTCCTTTGGATTGCTCCCCAGCCTCATCTCCTTCTTCTGCTGTCTCCTTAAGCTCCAGAAACACTTGGAGTTGGTACAGCCTCCTCATCAAGAGATGGCCACGCATGACATTCTTGGGCAGATGACTCTCTGTACTCCAAAATTACCAACCACTTCCAAGGGCCAACCGGGACCTGCAGACCTCTCCCCAGCTCTGTGATTCTATGGCGGGGATAGAATACATAGCTCACAGCCACCACGATGCTTATGGAAAAGGCATGTTAGCTTTAAGAAAAACAAAGACAGGGGCGCCTGGGTGGCACAGCGGTTGAGCGTCTGCCTTCGGCTCAGGGCGTGATCCGGGCGTTGTGGGATCGAGCCCCACATCAGGCTCCTCTGCTAGGAGCCTGCTTCTTCCTCTCCCACTCCCCCTGCTTGTGTTCCCTCTCTCGCTGGCTGTCTCTATCTCTGTCGAATAAATAAATAAAATCTTTAAAAAAAAAAGAAAAAGAAAAACAAAGACAGCGTTTCTCAAGGAGGACAAAAACATAGAGCACATCCTTCATGCCGAGCCAAGTTCCTGTGGTGACAGCCATTGTCTGTCTGCCCGTGCATCTACCCACTGGTACAAGCAACATGGCGGAGGCACAAGGCAGGTTCTTGAGCAACAGTGGAGTAAACTGGGGTGGTTATTAATTTTGCCTGTTCAGAAAGCTCTCCCACCTAGGGTTGCCAGATTAAATATGGGATGAACTTTTATTTGCTAAGTCTGGCAGCCATATTCCACATCCACCCCAGTTTTTGGTGAATAGATGCCATCTCCCTGGCCACAGAAGTCAATCTGTGCCAATTCCCGTTCCAACAGAGGTTGGCCCAAGTCATGTGCACATAAGCCAATTAGGGACAGAGGCATTTCTTGGGGTAGAAATATGTCTTTTGGCTATGATTTCTCACCTGGGGTTTCTGGCAGCCATGCCCCCCCACCCCTCTCCGTTACAAAATAATGAGTCTAAAAAGGCAAAGAGAAGTAAAATTAAGCAGTGAACAAAATGGACACAGGGCACTGGTGACTTTGAGTCTCCAGTCACAGTTTCTAAGACCCCAGTTCCTGTAGTTTTTCCTTCATTGCTGTGCGTTCCCCATTCGAGGTATAGAAACTGGTAAATAGTTTTTTACCCCATTAACCTAATTTGGGTTTCCATTACTTGCTCCTAAAAGAGCTCCTGGCTCATATAGAGAAAATTCTGGTTCTGGGCTTTATCGTTCCCTTAAGTAACACATGCAAGATCTAGAAGGGCATGCAGGATACAGGTGCATGATGCCATTAGCAGAGTTCGCCTAATGAAAGTGCTAGTTCACCTCCTAAGGGCACCTACTCATATGCCCTTGTAGATTTTGGAAGCATCTGTGGCAAAAACTGAATCCCAGACTCCTTTGTGTTTTGGGATCATCTTCTTTCCGTTTCCCTACATCATAAGATCAAAGACCTCGTTTTACAGATGAAAAGTCTTGAACTAGGTGAGATTGAACAGCTTATCTTAGGCCAAATAATGAAAACCCAGGTTTCAAATAAATCATTGTGTATTGAGGTTATGGAAGTCAATTTTAATACAAGCCTAAGTTAGTAAAAAATTGAGAAAGGCCACTTGCATGTCTAAAACTCTAATGTAGTCAACAAGAAAATGGTAAATGCTTATATTACTTTTGTGATTATTATTTTTTTTAAAGATTTTATTTATTTATTTGACAGAGATAGAGACAGCCAGCGAGAGAGGGAACACAAGCAGGGGGAGTGGGAGAGGAAGAAGCAGGCTCCCAGCAGAGGAGCCTGATGTGGGACTCGATCCCAGAACGCCGGGATCACGCCCTGAGCCGAAGGCAGACGCTCAACCGCTGTGCCACCCAGGCGCCCCTGCTTTTGTGATTATTGATTGCAGCAAATCACACAGTGGAGGGACTGATTGTTTGTTAGTGATTTTCTTGGCAGTTATGTCTGTGATCTCTTTCTTCTACTACCAGATCCTACCGCTTTGGCAGCTGGGCTGGGAGCGCGACCCAGGTCCGCTCAGTCAGAGCACAGAACTCCCTCCTCTGGGTCTGGGAATGGGTCATTGCCTGAGAAAGAAATGAACAGTGACTAAAGGGTAGTGTAATTAGACTTCTACCCTGAGATTTGTTTTTTATTAGATCTGATAGGGAACACATTCCCTCTCTGGTTGTTGAACTGGGAGAATGTGTCTGGAATGCTCTGTACCCATTTCTCCTACCATATGGAAAAAATCTGTTAGCAGTTGGAGAAAAGAACCAACACAAAGAGAGAAGCAGAAACAAATGGTAGACTTGGTTTTTCTGACTTTCAAATCCCCAGATCCACCCATTTCTGAGACCGACGCATCCCTGCCCTTTCTTGCTTTACTAGAACCAAAAAAAGTCTTCTCTTTCCAAAGTTATTTTGACAGAAAGTTCTGACACCTGAAACTAAAAGGGTTGTTTTATTTCATGTGTAACACAACATTCCTTTGTTGGCATTGATTGTTGAAAGTTGCCTGCTTATAATTTTCTAAGTTAATAACAATCTGGTAAGAACTAACAGAAAATCTAAGGTTAGGTTTAAATTCAACATGCATTTGGGGGGAAAAAGTTATACTAACCACATGCAATATTCAAAAATTAATATTAGCTTAGACTTTCATGTAAAAAATCCCTTAAGATAGAAGAAAATATAAGAAATTTTTAAAATGTGTTTTAGGGTAGGGAAGGCCTTTATGAGCAAATCTAAAACCTTGTAACCATAAAGGAAAATGTTGACAGATTTGACTGGGGAAATATTTAAACTGTTGGAATATAAAGGTTGCTACCAACAAATTTAAAAGACAAATGGAGAATATGTTTGCAAAATACATATTGTAGAATGAGTTAATGTCCTTAGTACATAGAAAGTTCCTACAAATCCATAAATGAACATAACCCAAGAGGAGAATAGACAACAGTTATAAAAAGACATTCCCAGAAGAAAGAAGAGCAATGGCTGATTTCAACCTATCAGTGCAAGGAACACGGACAGGACATATAAAATAAAATTGAAGAAAAATCAGAAATCACAATGTTTCTGGGTGCCTGGGTGGCTCAGTCAGTTAAGTGTCAGACTCTTGGTTTCAGCTGAGATCGTGATCTCAGGGTCTTGAGATCAAGCCCCGCATCTGCTTAAGACTCTCTTTCCCACTCCCTCTGCCCCTTGCCCCCTCTCAAATAGATAGGTAAATAAATAAATCTTCAAGAAAGAAAGAAAGAAAGAAAGAAAGAAAGAAAGAAAGAAAGAAAGAAAGAAAGAAAGAAAGAAAGAAAGAAAGAAAGAGAAAAGGAAATCACAGCGTTTCCTTTGAGGAAAACCCCTTTTGCCCACAATGCCCCTTCCCCCCTTACTGGCCTGTAGTTTCATTTTCATTTTTCCATTTCAGGTCCAACTAGAATCCACCGAGGAGGTCTCCTTTGTGCCACCAGTATACCCTGTGCATGCAGCTCTTAGGACCTCCGGCCGCTGCATTCAGTGTTAGCTCACAGGTTTGCTCTCCCCCTCTGACCGAGAGCTGCGTCTGTCACTTTGTCTCAGCGGCTAAGCCTTAATCTCCTTGAATTCCTGATGCCTTTACCTATTGTGCATTCGTACACTAGACTCTCCATAAATGTAGATGAATAAATAACAAGTAAATGTTGGGTCTTCGTGGACACTGTTAGAATCAATACCTATGTTCTATAGGGAAGTGCCTCACTTTCAATTTCATTTTGACTGTAGATAGTAACACATCCCATTTTACTCACTCGAGAGAGGGAAAAAAGTAACAGGGAAAATTCTGTATTTGATCAATTCTAGTTTCCCAATTTGGAGAGTCATTGCTGTGCATTTGTCAACTGGATTTTTCTCCGGACGGTGTGCCGACATAAAGACAATTCCTGTATGTTTCAGTCAACAGATGATTCAGTCGTTATTTGAGAAAGAACTGTCCACCCTGGCGCTGAATGAAAACCTTCTCTTGTCATTTCAGAAGAGCCGGGAAGCACCAGCATGAAACCCGGAAGGATGAGTGTCAGTGGCTTAGCCGGTGACGCAGCGTCTCCAACCCTTGATGCCGGGAGGACACCGTGTGGAGAAAACACAGCCACCAGCAGTTACGAGACAAAAAGTGACTCAGGAAGTCAGACTCAGAATGTGAAGTTTAGGAACACCTGAACCAATTTTTTTCACTCATATTTTTATATATGCATGAGGGCTATATGATAAAACCAATGTCTCTATCTCAAAAGACTGTCTCAATAAACGTAAAATAAAAAATTTTAAGTAATGAAAAAGCAAAAGCATTACATCATAGTTGTATGGTTGAACCGGCAGCGTTGTTCTGTTTTTTTCTTTTGTGGTGGTTTATACCGCGGTGGTTTACATTCGCAGTCGCTGACAGTAGATTTGAGGCGATAGGTAAGAATAGTGCCTCACACACACTTAGGCCTATTTTTCCAAGGCACTTACCCGAGGCACTTTACACGCACTATCTCATTTAATTGTTAGAGCAACTCGGAAGGCAGACTATGATTATCCCCATTTAAGAGCTAATGAGATTGAGATTTAGAGAGATAAACTACCAGCAGAAGTAGAATGTTCGCGGGAATCGGAGCCTCTGCTGCTAACCGCTGTATGCGGGAAGAAGCAGCAGAGATTTCTGAGGACACATACATTTTTGCAGAGCCTTGGATTTGGGGAAAATTTTCCCAAGTACACAATAATATATTTTAGTGCCTACCCTGTTAGGATTATGATAAAATCAAATTAAATAAGTAGGAGTGCATACTCATGTTTATAAATAATAAATATGAACGTCTCTTGTAAACATGACAAATGTAAATATTTGTTGTAGATGGAAGGCGTGCTTACAGAGCTCTATCTACGCCAGCCGGCACAACTGTGACAAGGCGCCCTCTGATGTGACAGATCCCGTCAAGCCTCGTCCCTGTGAAGGCGGCAGAGCAGAGCTCACGCCTCTCCTTCCACACACAGCGCCTAGACACCAGCTGCGGCCTTACGCTTCAACGGTAGTCCTACCGTATTTTCACCTCGGCACAGTACGGGTCACAGACTCAGTTCCGTAGTAAAGAAGTCAGCTCGGAAGAGCCTCCTGATAACAAATATAAGGTCGAGTTAAAAAATGCTGCAAATAAGCATCAGCTATCGAACCTGTATAAATACAAACCATCTGGGATGAATCAGCCTTCTTCACTAAAAGTGAATTAACTCTTAAGACTTCTCTCCAACCTTCAAGCAGACGGTCTGTTTTAAACCCTGACTTGGCCTTATTAGAAAACTATTTGGAAAACTGCTTTATTAGCTGCAGAAAATCTTCCCAGCTGGTGCAAGTCAATACAGAAATAACTTTTAAGACTTTTCATAGGTGTCAGGAAAAGCTGTTTGCGTCAACTCTTACTCATATAGTTTTCTATTTATGAACATCTTCGTGTCTTGCACGGATAATAGAATGACAGCTTTGTCTGAACATTAATTAGCTTAGGGGTGAACACATGTCTGTGGAAAGGGATTATCCGTCACGATTAAAAAAAATATGGCTTCCTTCTCATTTCACCCAGCTGCATCTCCTCCAACCATTTTATGGTTAAAAATACAAGTTTGTGTTTTTTTCCTCTTCCCATAATTTTCCTGCCGGTGTGTTGCTAGTGTCAGTAGCAAACGTCCTCAAGCTCTGAAGGTACAGTAAGATTAGTGGTGCAGCTCGGAGGCAGGGTTTTTAGTACTTGCTATTTCAAATTCTGTCAACGCTTAACCATTTGTGTCACCTGGAGGTGGATATTTACTGGGCCCGCTGTTCCGGGGGAGAAATGTTAGATCTTGGCCATGGGCCTTTTGAAACAACGGGCAGTGCGGTTTTGCATCAGAGGGCGCGGAGGGCCATGGCTCCGAGTACTTCCCGGTACATTTGAACTTTGCCAACAATACACTGGAGGCGGGTTTTCTGTTTCCTGGCACGGGTCCCCACTGCCCCAACCCTCCTGCCTTTTTTTTTTTTTCCTTTTTTTTTTTTTTTAGGCGAGGTAGGATATTCTCTTGTTCCTATCAAGGAGGAATTTTTCTCAACTCCTTTTGGTAAATACAAATCTGGGCTCGTTACCAGGGTGCCGAACAGCCAGGGAATTTAATCTAGAACAGGTTTAGGTATAATCCTATTAAGTGGTCTTCTGTGTCCTTTGAAATTTTGATTAGTTCGGGAGCTGCCCTGGTTGAAAGCCACGCAGTCTTGCACGGAAAGAATTACGCTCCTAGCTACAGTTGGCCAGTAGGGTCATGTTTTTGTTGTTGGTTTTTTGGGGGTTTGTTTTGTTTTGTTTTTTGAGCCCTATCCAGAATCATTTCTCTTCACCCACTGTTCTTCCCTATTTAAGAGTTTTTAAATTGTGTAAAAAGTAAAAAGCAAATTCTGTGAAAAGTAAAAAGTGAGTAAACCTGAGAGTAAATCTACTAGTTCTGTAATCAGACTAAAAAGTCAGTCTTCTCACTGCTTTTCTGTGGGTCAAATACTTCGGAGTCAGGAAGTATGTCCTGATGGCCAAATCCGTACTTCCAGAACCACAGCTGGCCCATTGCAGGCCTTGAATAAATACTTGCTGGATGAATGAATGAGTCAATGACAGTTTGGCTAAACTCGAGACGTTGACCGTAGCATGCTGCAGACGATCACTGATTTTCTTTATTCACGATCAAGCGCTATCAGGACAACCTAACATAAATGTCTTTCAAACCCAACCAAGGTGCTAGAATGCTATTTCGTTTTCGTAAGCAGACAGGTCCATCTTCGTGGGGACACCGTATCCAGATCCGGTGAGGCTGAACTGCATGCTAAAGGCAAATAATCCGCATAGGAACCCATCTTCATGGTTCCTCTAAATTGACCAAAGGATTTTTTGCATCGTTGCAGTGCTCCGCTATTTCATTAACTCGGAGGAGGAGACACCCAGGAATCTTCGTTTTCTCCCAATGATCCCTAGATCATTATCATGTGTGCTGCTCCCGGTTAGACTGGGCGCTCTTCCTGCTCTGGCTTCAGAATCCAGCGACCCAGAACCGAGCCGCTTCGGCTTCGGCGCCGGCTCGCACAGGTCTCCCGAACGACGCAGAGGCTCCGGACGGAGGCAGTGAACTGGAATTCCTGTCTACAAAGGCAGTTTGGAAGGAAGGGCGACACGCTGGATCCTTTCCTCTTTTTATTCCAAGCTTCCCTCAGTTTTAGTTTCCTCTCCATCTTTTACCGGTTTGCCTTTTTTTCTCTTTTCTCAGCTTTTCTTACTTTCACCTTTTTATTCCCAGTTTCTTTTTCTTTCTTTTTTTTTAAATGTAATTCTAAAAAGAACTTTCCCAACGTTATCTGAAAGATTCTTTAGCCAGGGGTGTTTTTTTCTCTTTCTCTCCATCCAAAGACCTTAAAAAATTATTTCCCTTCCCAAATACCATGTTCGAGGCATTTTTGCCTACTAAGTTTCTCGTAGACATTTCTCCCTTCCTTCTGCTTCTTTAAGAATCCAGCAAACATATGTAACCACCTATCAGAGCTCCTGACGGGCGTGAGATAGCGGGTGTTAATGCTGATGCTCTGCCCGAAGTCAAGAAACGTGGAAGCTGGTGGTTTAGGTAACTTACGAAGCCTGAATCTTGGTGACTTCGCCAACTACCCGGGCAGTGATAAATTATTTCTAGTTCGCGTTCCCTTACCCCGTACAGGATGAACACAAAGAAAAGGAGGCCATGGCTTACGGGGCAAGATGATCGTGACTGAAAAATTAAGGAAAATAAAACTTGCATTTATATTACTGTATTGAAATTATTTAGCAAAATTAACTCCTTTTACTGCAAATTTGATGCTGCCTGGCCATCCTGCATCTTCAACGCTAACACAGGGATGACGGCATTTCCCCTAAGGGAATCAAAAACAAACAAAATACAGTCATAATTTGTCCTATAGAAAAAAAAAGAACGTATCTTATAGAGACCCTGTTAGTAAGTTTTAGAAGCATGTAGACGCTGACTTAGTGGAGACTTCAGGACTGCCTTCATCATTAACCCGATGTGTTGCAAAGTTTATTATAGTTGCGTAATCACTGGAGGACTTTTCTTCAGTAACAGGGCTAGAACGTATTTCTGAGCAATTAAAAACATTCATTTATGTATAACGTATACTTACAATAAACTTTGAGATGCAAACAATGTTTATTAAATACAGGGGGAGGGGGCGCCTGCGTGGCTCAGTCGGTTGAGTATCTGCCTTCAGCTCAGCTCATGATCTCAGGGTCCCGGAATCAAGTTCCGCATCGGGCTCCCTGCTCAGCGAGAGTCTGCTTCTCCCTCTCCCTCTCCCTTCTGCTTGTGCTGTCTCTTGCTCACACTCCCTCACATTCTCTCAAATAAAAATAAATAAATAAATAAATAAATAAATAAATAAATGGGGAGAATGTTCTTTTCGTGTCTTTTACACTTTGCTGGTTACATTCTTGGGAGGCTAAGTGACCTTTTAAAATGCCTCACATTTTCCACCAAATTCAGCAATTAATAGACAAACATTTTTTTAAAGACTTTATTTATTTGACAGAGAGAGCACAAGCAGAGGGAGCGGCAGAGGGAGAGGGAGAAGCAGGCTCCCGCTGAGCAGGAAGCCTGATTCAGGGCTCAATCCCAGGACCCTGAGATCATGACCTGAGCTGAAGGGAGACTCCCAACCAACCGAGCCACCCTGGCACCTGAATAGAAGAATATTCTTATCTGTCTTGCACAAATGTGGAAGGAAACTACATTCATGAATTAATTCCAAACAGAACTATATTAATTGAATATATATGTTGTTTCAGCTTATTTAAACCCAAAGGATAGTGGCAGGCAAGGCACTGGATATAACCCAACAAGTTCTATTAGTACGTTATGTCAGTTTGAAAAAGACAGACACTAATTACGCTCAGTAATGAGGACGCATGATAAAGATACAAGGAAAGAACTCTCTTTTTAGCCAGCCAGATACTCCTCGCTCCAGCCCCTCCAAAAGGGAAAACGATGCCACACAAAAGGAGAACCTCCCTTTGGAATACAGCCTAGCCCTGTGACCTGCCTTGTCATTAGCATCTTCATGCCCCTAAAGAAAAGGTGCTTTGCCCCTATCTTGTATGGAACATCCCCTTGGACCTACTTTCAGGTCAAGCTGTTTCAGAGACAGCTGTCCTCTCTGGGCAAAGCCCATGTACCAATCCATGGTTGTACTGTCGTGGGCAGAATGGCAGAGCTGGTTTCACTCAACATAGAAGATACTAGATAGAGGAGCTTAGGGCAGACAAATACTTCTTGATTCTGTATTTTTTTCCTTAGCAATAAAGAGTGCTAACAAATGATCGCTTGGAAACTTCACGGCTTATTCAATACACGCGTGGGCTGCAAGGAGGCTGGATAATTTCCCTCAATTATCTGGATGAATCGGGCAAAGTTGTTGGTACTTAACCTCCAAAATGAAGACAATTAGAGCTTAATGGGCTCTTCAGAAGGACAGAAAGTCTTGTATTTTATTTTCAGAATGATTATCAATAGACTTATGTGTCATGTTTGAATTGTGAATGCAGACTGAAATAAGGCTCACTTAGTGAAGACCAAAGCAAAGAGTAGGAATAAACTTGCCATCTCAGTTCCCCTCAGTTTTTGGACCTGTAAAATAGGGACAATCATAGTAGCTGCTCAGGAGGCGGTTGTGAGGGTTAAATGAGCTGAGAGAAATAATGCCCTTAGAACAGTTCCTGGCGTGCTCGGCGCTTCGCGTATGTCGCGCAGCATACTGTTATTAACCATCGCAAAACTGAAACAGACAACACTGCATACCAACAGAGAAAAATACAGATTTCCGAAGAAGGTAGGGATCCTGAAGCTGCTAGATAATCTGTTAAGGTACAGGTTTTTTTAAAAAACAGGGACTAGAAAATACACTACAACTTTGCTATTCAAAGTATACGGTCCATGTACCACCAGCACCTGCCTTACCGGGAGCTCCTCAGAAATGCAGGATCTCGGGGCGCCTGGGTGGCCCAGTTGGTTAGGTGTCCCACTCTTGATTTTGACTCAGGTCATGATCTCAGGGTTGTGAGATCGAGCCCTGCCTCGGGCTCCTCACTCGGCGAAGATCCTGCTTTTCTCCCTCTCCTTCTCCTCCACCCCCTCTCCCCCGCTTGTGTGTGTGCACACTCTCTCTCTCAAATAAATAAATCTTTAAAAAAAAAAAAAAAGAAGTGCAGGATCCCAGGCCCCAGCCGGTCTCGCCCCCCCATCAATGCCTGCAGGCTTTCAAGACACCCAGGTGACTCCTATGTATATTAACGCACGCTGTTCTAAGTCTTAATAGAAGCATTTTTTTCCCCCAAAAGGTCTTTGTCTTCAGGTTATAATATTGAATGGTATGTTGATTTGTCTAATTTTATTTTATATTGCCTATTAAAATTAGACTTCAAAAATGTTCATTTCCCTTGACTGTCTTGGGTACGTTTTGCAAAAGAGGCCACACAGGAACTCGGCAGAATGGGTCCGTGTGAGCGCCTCGGTGGGCATCATGACCCCTCTTGCTGTCAGCAAGATGAGGGTCAAATGTCCCGCTCTGTCTGTTGGCCAAGGTGCAGACCTGTCTCCCCCAGACACCCTGTCACCCTATGTGGCCTCTCTTGCTTTGTACCAAAGTCCATTTTTTTTTTAAGATTTTATTTATTTATGTGACAGAGACAGCCAGCGAGAGAGGGAACACAAGCAGAGGGAGTGGGAGAGGAAGACGCAGGCTCCCAGCGGAGGAGCCCGATGTGGGACTCGATCCCAGAACGCCGGGATCACGCCCTGAGCCAAAGGCAGACGCTTAACGACTGCGCCACCCAGGCGCCCCTAAAGTCCATTTTCTTTTCTCCTTCACGGTCAGTTCTCTCCAGGATATTTAGGAAGGAGACAAGTCTGGCGTGCTGCCTGCTCTGGAGTCATCTGCTCGCTCATCACTCCTGCCCGGCATGCTCCTCTCGCAGCACCTGCCTCACCCCACTTCCAGATGTGGATGTGGCAGCAGTGGTCTCCACGTGCTGGTGTGGACTGTGGCATCCTTGGGGCAGTGCGCAAATCACTGTTGCATCAACTCCTGCTCTGAGGAAATCACTGCGCAGGAAGGAATCAATTGCGGCGGGACATGCACACCCACACACACCACTCACACCACACGCATACTCCCGCACACTCACTAACACATATTCACACACACACACCCACACACACCACTCACACCACACGCATACTCCCGCACACTCACATACACATATTCACACACACACACCACTCACAACACACGCATACTCCGCACACACACATACACGTATTCACACACACACACCCACACACACCACTTATACCATACGCATACTCCGCACACACACATACACGTATTCACACACACACACCCACACACACCACTCATACCATACGCATACTCCGCACACACACATACATGTATTTACACATGCACACACACACCCCACTCACACCACACGCATACTCCGCACACACACATACATGTATTCACACACGCACACACACACACACACCACTCACACCACACGCATACTCCCGCACACTCACATATACATATTCACATACACACCACTCATACCACATGCATACTCCCGCACACACACATACACCACACACACATATTCACACATATACACACACACCACAATACTCCCACAGACATACACAAACCACACCGTACATGTACATATGACATACCCCCACACACCATACACACACACACACACACACACGCACTCCGCTCCCAAGGACACACATCAATTCTCAGAGAAAATACAATCTATAGCAACGTTTTCCGAACTGTCATCAATGAACATATTCTCAAGTGTCCAGGAGGACATTCTTCTCCATCTAAAAACAAAAGGGGACTTAGTTTAGAAACGCTGGACAGGAAGAAGTAGAACTGTTTCTCTAATTGTCCCATAATTTCTCAAACCTGCCTGTCCCACAATAGTGTTATCTTATAGCTGTCACAGCCTCATCCCCTACTCATTGCCCCACCTCACAATCCCAGGGACATCCCTCTTCTAATGGCTGCTCCCCTTGCCACCCTGCAGCCGTGTCAGGAGTTGCTTCATCCCCCAGACTTGGAGCCAAACTCGTCTCTCTCTCTCTCTCTCTGTGTCTCTGTCTCCTCTCACAACCTGCCTGACAGGAAGGGCAGGAGGGCTGCTACCTGGGGGCTTCCACGGCAGTGGGGGCTGGGGTCCTGCTCTTCTTGGAGGCCACCGGTGTCACGTTGGCCCCCTTTCTTGTCTGGGGTTGAATTGACTAAAGCATTGATAGGTCCCTGAGGAATTAAAATGGAATGTAGGGAAATCTCTTCTTTCTATGGTACCAGGTTTGAGATGTTCGTAGACATTTTCCCAAATTCTAAAAGAAAATCATCTTTTAGGATTTGTAAGGTAACAAAAGACATACAGGACGGATGTTCCTGAGACCTGGCAATGCACCTCCTTCCTCAGCCTTCAGCCCCTTAACTATAAAATGAGTTAAAATCCCTCACAGTGCTGAAAAAACAGTATGTTGTTCTTAAATATATAGTACATGATTTATTTTATGTTTTTTCATACTACTTATTTTTTAAAATTTATACTCTACCTTGTCTCAGAGTGGATTTAAGGGACTTTACAAGGATACATAAAAAATAGCAAGACAGCATACATTAGAAATACGTGAAGAACAAAAGGGAAAAACAAAGAGAGGGGCATAAAACGGAGCCAGGCTGGAGCTACCACATGCAGGCGTCCGTTAAAGTCTTGCCCTCTTGCTTCTGGAAAATGTTGCAGATTGTTTTTACACCCAGATAAGGCGTCTGGAAGGTAAGGGACATAACTCTCCCAAAAGCCAGGTGAGCAGTGATAGCAGCTGTACAAGCACGTAAAATCTTCTTGTTTCTAAGCATCACTGACCTGCCAAAAATTTAATCAAGGACTTTGTATGAGTCAAAGACTATTTATTTATTGGTAAGTGATGGATATAATAGTTCTTTATATTTCTTTTTAATTTAAGAGAAGGCACTTTACACATAAGAATATTCAATAAATCAGTCCACATACGAATTCCAGTTCCATAGTTTAGCCGGTTAAAAGGGGGCAAAATTCAGGAGGGTGACACCGAAAGGGGCTGGAACACACTGTCACAGAAAGAAGGGGCACCCAACCACTGCTCTGAGGAGCTAGGAGGTTCAAGGACTTGGATTCGAAATGAGTGAGTGGGCAGCCCGATTTTATAATAAAGGCCACCTGATCTTAAAATCTGATTTTAGAACAAGAGCCCACAGGAAAGGCCAGAAAGTGATGCCTGAAAAGGCTTTTGATCTTTGAAGCCAGTTCTAATACTGGATACAGTGGGAAAGACCATTACTCTATGTTCAAAGAACTAAAAGCACAAACAGCACCACATAGAAATGAAATAAGCTAATCTCTCTTGCCTCGTGCTTTGCCAGCCTCCAGGCCCCTAGACACACCCTCAATATATTCTTACACACATGCACACACTCACGTACACACATACCCACACACACGTACACATTCATATGTACACACACATTCACACACACTGAGCCTTCGCAGATCGCAGAGGCCATGCCCTCACTCACCCCCAGTTTCAAGCATAAGCTGAACCCCTCTTTGCAAGAGTTGTCTCCCTTTTGCTGTCCGCACTGCCCTCACTTTTCCCAGCAAACCCCACCTGTCTCTTAGGAGCCACCCTCAATGCCACATCCTCCCAGGAACTTTCTCTTCGAGTCCTGGACCGGTAACTGCCCTTAAACAACAGCTCTCACGACAACTTTGCTCCAAGCAGGACACAAAAGAGATGCATTGGCGTAACATTAACAAAAGAGAGTCGAGAATTCTACTGTGTCAGAGAAGATCGGCCAGGTCACTCCAGACACACCTCGGCCTGCCTGACATGCAAGTCCACAGTGTGAGACCAACGCAGAGAAAGGTGAAGAGATTAGACAATTCAGATGGCTAGCAACAGATGGGGTATTTATTTATTTTAATGATTTTTGCTGGGAGAGCCGCATGAGACGTATATCTTATTTCCAGAGAAGTCTTGGGAGAAAGAGCTGCCGTGTGGCTTCATTCCAGAACTCCTTAGTATAATACAAACAGTATAATGGAGGACAGACAGCCTAAACAGCAGCTTCCAACCCCCACTGCAGCTCATTGGACCCTGTAACTTCTGAACACGAAGGGAAATGTTCCCTTCCATAAAACAGTGCAGTGACCTTTGGGTATTAAATCAGGTTTCATGCTCCAGGATTGTGATCAAAATATTCTCATGCTAGTTTTTTCCTTCTGAATGGCATCAAAGTGCTTTAAGAAAATTTACCGAATCCTTGAAAAACTAGTGATCCCTAATAGCCTCAGGTAAGTTACCACAAAATTAAATTTCTGCTAACTTACCTGAGGTTGCAGATAGCAAAATAAATGCTTGGCACTTACCCATCTGCTGCATTTCTGTGTTTCTCTCTGACCCCACACTCTTGCGATACTCAGGGATGCCCAGCAGCTTGCAGTGACTCCCAGCATCTGTGACATTGACTTTTGTCCCTCCCAGCTCATAGATAGAGTCATGGTTCACCCTTTACAAGCCCATTCATCTTGTTAAGATGTCCATTTAACAACATTTTTTCTCAATCGGAATAAAGATCCACTTGCTTCTGAGAGTTTGGTCATTGGAAAAAAAGAAAAGATATATATAATAGGATTATATACAACATTTTGAAAGCATTGTGTCTGTACGTGTAAGCGTTCATTGCATTTTATTTATTTCTTTCTATTTTTGCTACCTAGAATCTAGTTCTCCCTCGTATGACAACAGCATCCTGATGTCCTTTTGGTGAATTACCCTTCTTCCCTTTATGGGCCTTTGGTAGCACCATCAGTCAAAGCATGCTGTCCTCCCTTAGCCAAAGGAGAGTTCATTGAGATAATTTAGCCAATCTTGAGTTAACTGACAGAGGAACAAAATGGTTGGCACTGACGCATTGCCAGGCTGGGACCCTGATGAACTCAGCTGTGACTCGGGCTATAGATGAACTCCTGTTACCTCACGATCCAGAACTACCTTGATTGTTCTTCCCTTCCCAGTCTGATTTTTCAGTCTTCCCATCAATTCTGTGAACTACTAATACCTTTGTAATATATATGTTTTTTCTGCTTAATAAGCCAGAATAGATTTCTGGTGCTTGGAAGCAAAGAATCTTTATTATAAACGAATTTGCAACCAAATGTGAGATTGAAGACGAAGAGAAGAGAAGGGGGAAAGACGGAAGACGACAGCTCAGTATATTCGCAGGGAACAGTGGAAGGATAGCCAGCTGGAACCATGGCCACGATCCTGCCACAGGCTCAGTCCAGGGAGAGGACACCGTGGCTGCTGCCACTTCTCACTGAGTGCTGTGGCCCGGCCCGGCCCCTGATGCTACCGCTGCCATCATGCCCACCTCTGTTCCTGAATAATGGACATGGTTGCTGCCCTCTCTACTGAATGGAATTCTTCATGGAAGAATATGCAGAATTCTGCACCATAGAACTCATCTAGTGGAAAGGTGAGTTCTATGGTGCAGAATTCTGCATATTTGGCAAGGGGACCAGGGGCTTTGCTGCAGGGGCAGCTCACGTCTTCAATTTTCAGGAAATTTAGTTGGACGGAGTAAGAAATGAGTCAAAAGTGAGGCTTACAAGAAAAATTACAGCAATATAATTGATGGTAGAATTTCAAATTAATGAACTTGATCGGACAGTCAAAACTAGACCTGTATGGAATATATAGAATAAAACCCAAAATGATTGATTAGTAAATACAGGAATCATAAATTTCTTTCCACATTAGAAGCCCTGAGACAAAGGCATCCAGCTAAGCTCCACCTGCATTCCTGACCCACAGAAACTGTGAGATGATAAATGTTTGCTGTTTCAACAAGCCAAGTTTTAGAGTAATTTGTTACATATCATTTGGTAACTAATATACACCCCAATTAAAAGACAGAGATATTTAAATTGAATAATAAAACAAGACTCAACTATATGCTGCCTACAGAAAAATACTTTTATAAAGACACAAGTTAAAAGTAAAAGTATAGAAAAAATATACCAGGTTATCAATAATCAAAAGACAGCTGGAGTGGCTCTATGAATAACAGATAAAATAGATTTCAGAGCAAAATATTCCCAGGGAAAAAGAGGATCATATCATAATGATGATGGAGTCGATTCATCAAGAAGACATAATGTTCCTAAATATTTATGTACCTAATAAGACAGCTTCAAATACACAGAGCAAAAATTGGTCAAACTACAAAGAGAACTAGCTACAAAGACAACTAGATACATACTAGATACAATTATACTGAGACATTTAAACACCCCTTTATCAAAAATTGATAGAACAAATAGAAAATAAATAAGGTTATTGAAGACTTGAACAATACTATCAACAGACTTGACCTAATTGGTATCTATGGAATAGATATGTCCATCACCAAGATCCAAATACACATGCTTCTCCAGGAACGTTTACTAAGACATTCTGAAGCATAAAATAACTCTCAGTAGATTTAAAAGGATTTAATTCATACCAAGTATCTTATATACAGTTAAGTCAATAACAAAAAGTGCCCCAGAAAATCACCAAATATTGGATAGTGAGTAACAGCATTAAAAACAAACAAACCAACAAACTCACAGGTCAAAAAAGAAACCAAAAGGGAAATAAGAATATATTTTGAACTGAATGAAAATGAAAACATAATGTGTCAAAATTTGTGAGGTGTATTTAAAGCCGTCAGGGCTTGGAGGGAAATTTATAGCTCTAAATGTGTATATTTAAAAAAGGAGGAAGGTTTCAAATCAATGACCTCAGGTTCCTCTTTAAGAAATTGGAAACACAAGGGACGCCTGGGTGGCTCAGTCGGTTAAGCAGCTGCCCTCCTCTCAGCTCATGATCCCAGGGTCCTGGGATTGAGTCCCACCCACATCCACTCCCTGCCCAGCAGGGAGCCTGCTTCTCCCTCTGCCTGCCACTCCCCCTGCTTCTGCTCTCTCTCCCTCTCTGCCGAATAAATAAAACCTTTTGAAGAATTAGAAAAACAAGAGCAGAAATGAAAAAATAATGGTATAAGAGAGTATGTAGAAGTAGTAAGTAATAAATATTAGAAAAAAGAAATGATTAATATTAGAGCAGAAATCAATGAAATAACAAACAAAAATAAATAAAGAAAATGAAGGAACCAAAAATTTATTCTTTGATAAAAGCAGTAATATTGATAGTCTAACCAAACTAATATAGAAAAAAAGATGGCATAAATTACAGAATTATCCTATGTCTATTAGAGAAATAAAATTTTTAATACAGAATTTTAATGCTTATAAAGAAAACCAAGGCCAGGTGGCTTTCTGGCAAACTCTACCAAACATTTAGGGAAGAAATAATAACAATTCCGTGTAAAATCTTTCAGAAAATTGAAAAAAGAGGAATACTTTTCAACTCATTCTATGAGGCCAGAGTTATTCTGATACCAAAATCAGGCAAAGATATTACAAGAAAAGAAAACGGTAGACCAAATCCCATATGAACATGGACACAGAGATTTTTAGCAAAATTTTAGCAATTTGAGTTCAACAATATGAAATCAAAATAATACATCATGGCCAAGTGTGATTTATCTGAAGAATGCAAGGTTGATTTAAACTTTGACAATCATTCAATGCATTTCACCATATTAATAGATTAAAGAAAAAATCATATGATTATTTCAATCAGTGAAGAAAAATCATTTGATGAAATCCCAAATCCATCCTGATAAAAACTCTGGAGCATACTAGGAATCAAGGGAATCTCCGCACCCCCCCCCCCAAAAATTACAACTAACATCATACCTAATGGCAAAGGACTAAATGTTTGCCCCCCCCCCAAGATTAGGAACAAGGTAAGGACATTCCATCTCATCACTTCTGTTCAACACCGTACTAGAAGTCTAGCCAGGACAAGCAGGTGAGCAAAAAAATAGAAGGTATCCACATTGACAAGGAAGACATAAAATCGTTTGAATTCTCAGAAGACTGTGATTGTCTTCAGAGAAAATCTGAAGGAATCTACAAAAAAAGGTACTAGAACTAATAAGTTGCAGGTTATAAGGTCAATATACAGGGTCGGCAGTACTTACTAGCAATGAACAATTGGATATTGAAATTTTTAAAACTACCATTTATATTAGCAAAAAATATGGCTTTGGAATAAATCTCACAAAAAGATGTGTAATATCTGTAAAACATTTCTAAGAAAAAGCAAAGAAGACCTAAATTACATGGAGATCTATGCCGTGTATTTACGAGCACAGAGGACTTTATTCAAGTTTGGGGATAATGGATGGCATACATATTTCAGCAACACACACACACACAAACTTAGAATATTGGAACTTCAGGCTCTTTAACATCAATCTGCTTAATCCATCCCTGGACATTTCTTGCTCACAGCCTTTTATCAGAACTCACAATCCTGCTTGATGCTGGTTCCCTTTCTCTTCCTCTGCCCCAGCCCTACTGTCTTTTCCGCTTCAGACTCCTCCTTCTGCCCCTTCTCCAATTCTTATTAATTTTTTATGAGGTTTGTTTGGACAGTTTGTTTCATATGCTTTCATATTCTACCCTGAAGATGTCATCTTCTCTGCATATCAAAGCGTTTTGCTAAATGCAAACGCTTCTGTCTGAAGGAGCTCATAGGGCCAGCTGTTAAAATATGAATTGTTTCTCCCCACTACAGGCAAAAGAAGAATGATACACAGCACAAAACTTGGAAACTTCTGTACACAGATTGTAAGATCTCCTACCCTTGAAGGGGTTGAATGTTTTTATTTCAAAGAAGTTACACTATAATACACTTGGGAGGCTCATTTAAGTAGTTACTCAATGAGCTAAGGCACTGATTAAGATAGATGTGTTTGTTGCTGCTTCACTAATAAGAAGCAAACAGAAAATTTTATATTTATGTGTGTGACATAAGTATGAGCTATGTACGTGTATGTGTGAGTGTGTGTGTATAATGTGTTAAGTACTTTGCGAAGTGATACACATAGAGTTCCTCATATAGCCTCACAATCGGGAGGCTACTGTTATTTCCTCCATTTTACAGAGAAGGAGTTGAGGGTTGGAGAGGTGAGTTGCCTCCCCCAAAGTTCGTTAGTTAGTGATGGAACCCATCTCCAGCAGCACCCTGCTCTTAACCCGGTGATCTATCACCACCGAAGGACATATACTAAAATGCTAGCGGTGGGTCTATCTGCGGGCAAGGTAACTGTTGATTAAAATGTCCCTTTCCAGATTTGCTAAATTTCCTACAATGGACATCTATTACATCTGTAATAGGAAGCCTGCTCCCCCAGCACCGATAAATGTTATAAAGAGACAACCATACCGGTTTCATAGCTGACTGAAAATGCAGTGCTGTCATGAAAAAGGTCAACATTAAACTAGAATAATATAATATTAATGCCTGCTATTCTGTATAGTGCTTTATAAAATACAAATTATGTTCACACGCATTATCTCATTTAATCCTTGCCATACTCTGGATTGTGGAAGGTAAATATGATGAAATATAATTATCCACCCAGCCCCTTTTGTTTGTGAAACAAAGGTCAGAGAATACATTGACTCTACTCTCATAAAGTCATGGAATGGCCTAACTGGACTGGAACTCCCTGAGAACCTGGGCCATGTCTGAAATGTCCACGTGGCCATATCCGGTCCCTGGAGGATGACACACCACATCCCACCTAGTAGCTGCTGAACAGATATTCGTTGATGAATGAACGAAATCCAGCGCCTCACTCTTAGATGTGTCTTCTACCCATTGAACTCCATCTCTGGTCATCTGAGGTATAATCTTTTTATTGCACTCCCCTGTCAGGCCTTTAGGGACCCATCCTCTTCCTCACCGCCCTTAAAAGGGGTTACAAGGAAAAACTGAAGGGCTTCAGAGAATTATTTAAGTAGTGTGTATGTGGGGAGCGGGGTAAAATATGCCACATACAGTTCACCATCCTGACCACTATAAAGTGTCCAATCCACTGTGTTGCAACCACCACCACTTATTCCATAATGGTGTCATCCCCCCAAAAGAAAACCCATGCCGCCTCAAGTAGCCAATCCCTGTTCCCCCTCTCCTCAATCCCTATCCCTGTGGATTCGCCTGTTGTGGATATTTCATAGAAATAGACTCATACGATATGTGACCTCTGGTGGCTTCTTTGATTCAACATAATGTTTTCCAGGTTCGTCCACGTGCTAGCCTGGACCAGCATGTCATTCCTTTTTATGGCTGAATAATAGTCCATTGCATGGCTATGCCATTTAAGCTTTTTTTTTTTTTTTTTTTTTTTTTTTTTTTAAGGCAGAAAATGGCTCTGGTAGAGTAGAAGACTGGGCTGGGGAAGAGGAAGCAAAAGCGTCAGACTTGGACTTCCAATTTAGGAAGAATTTCTCTGGGGAGATGCCGTGAAGGTATTCTTCATGTTTGCAGAGGACAGAGTCAAAGGAAACCAGTGAGGAGGGAGACAAGAGATTCGGGGCTGAGATTCAGGAGGATCTCCCTGAAGATCAGGGCAGTTAAAACAAGATGGCACCCCAGAGGGGAGCTGCGGAAGTGGAATCTCTGACCTTCAGAAGGAGAAGGGTCATCTCTTCATCCCAGATGCTAATCTCTGAGGCATTCACTACCCAAAAGCATGGGACGAGGCCAGGCAACATTTCAAGATCATTTTTACGCTGTAATTCTAGGACCATGAGAAGGAAAACTCAAAGAATAGAAAAGTAAATCACGGAGTAAATCATGAAGACACAAAACGGACCGTTTAGGTAGCTATATAAGTAGTTTAAAATTATGTAAATTTGCTGTAAAGTTAGAAAGGGGCAGGTGACATTTTGACAGAAAAACATATTAATTAATGGAATAAAGCAGCAATTGATGGCCTTGATTATAATTTATGGTGCAAAGAGAAAGGTCAACTCATCTTCTGGATTTTATTTGGATTAGAGATAATTGTGTTTAGATAAAAAGAAATGAAACTCCTAATTGCAAGGTAATGTCAGTTCTTCAGAGAACATCTTCTGCCTCCCCCCAAAAGAGAAAAGAAAGTACAGTTACTATTTCCTTAATTTCAAACTCAAGTTGCATATGAATTACCTGGAAGGGAAAATTAGCTAGGAAGATTAAAAATATTGTAAATTCTCAGATCATTAGACTTAGATGCTTTAAGAAAAACACCCACCAGTGCTTTCAGACCAGCTTCAAGTCCTAGTCCCTGCGTGCTTAAATAAACATTACACACACGAATGCAGTGTGTGAAGCGGGCTCGGCTTCAGGAGAGGAAAGATGACGTTTCTGTGTTTACCCAAGAGCCAGCTAAAACACATTCCATTTGGCCCTGATACACAGAAATTAGCGTTTTAGAAACTGGAAAGGGAGCTTTATGTCTTTAAACACACAGACTGAATTCGGCGTATATTTCACAGGTATCATGAGAAGTTTCTCTCTTCCACCTTTTACTGAGCCCTCAAAGGGGCGATTGTGTGAACAAAGTAACCCAGTAACATGTCACACCCCATCTACATCGATTTATCAAGTGCAGGAAGAAGCCTTCGCACTTTCTGGACTGGTGATCAGCCCTGGACCGGCATAAAAATCCAAGAAATAGAGTTCAAGGAAAAGACACATCGAAAATAAGCACCAAAAAGTCATGTTGGGGACACACTTTTACTTTTATTGACTTAGGCTTTGAAAAATTAGTCCAGGGCCTCATCATGACTTCTAGGCACTTCGGCTCTCCTGGGCCCCTTCCTGCATTAAAAAAAATAATAAAAGTGATATCTTATGGCTTTGTTGGTATAGAGATGAATATAATCCAGGCCGGATTCCTTAGTATATATTCATTATTATGACTACATTCATTTTTTCCCCCTGATTTTAAAAGAAATGAAAATAGAACCATTTTCACAGCTCCCTGGAAGTTTTGCGGGCCGTACGTCTGTGCCCGCTGCACCCAATGGATCCTTCAGTCCTGAGTCAGCAGTCAAGAAATCCTTAGTCCCTGCAATGAGCGGAGCTCTGGACTGGGCCCGGAGGGACAGGAGGAAGTATAAGTGGTACCTTCCAGTGTAGCTGGGTCGAGGGAATTGTCACTCACGGAGGGGGAAGGAGAGAAGCGAAGAATCCATAGAAGATGGTGAGAGGTGTGGGTGGCTGGCAGGGACAGGGGAGAAGGTGGAGGGTGAGGGGTGTGGAGGCAGAGTATCAGGTAGGAGATCGCTGCTGCTTCCACATCAGTGTTCGAAGGGCCTGAGGGAGCTTGAGGGCGGTGAAAATGTAGAAGGAAAGAGATGTGAGAGAAAGAGCGTAAAGGCCAGGAAGGGTAGGAAGTCGCGGATGACGCTGTGATGTTAGATGGCATCTTGTACTACAATTCCGAGAGGTTTTGTGTCACATTAGTATGATTTCCTTGTGTGTTGGCCTTCAATAGATCATTTAAAATGTTCTCTTTATTTCCTCTTCCCACAAAAAGACAGAGCCAGACTCATACGTATAATTAAAATGTGACTTCAGTTGAGCTGCGTGACCATGTTTCCATCTTGTTCTTAGCAGCCAGCTCATTCCCCCCACCCCCAAATTATTTGCATTTGTAAAAAAAAAAAAGTGTAATTTAAAAGGAGATTGGTTCAAATTCATGTTCTGGGCCTTTTCAATTATAGCAGCCTGGTTAGAATGTCCTTGCCACCCACCACACTCTGTGTGGTTCCCTAGTAACAGATAGCAAATAAATGACCTATTTGAGGGGAAATTGAAATCAGCATCTCAATACTATTTTAAGTTTGGTTTCAAAAGCATGTGCTCCTTGCTCTGAAACTGCCACCAGTCATGGTGGTAGCTTGCAGCACTTTGGAATAACCTTCCAGATATTTCTAGTGTTTTCTCTGTGACAATACCAATGTTCCAAAAAAGGGAGACAAGAGTGGAAAACCCAGGCCCAGGAGATGCTCAGAAATATGCCACCATGTAATCAATTATTTAGGGACTAATTTCCCAGGCCCTGTGCTAGGAAATTCATGTGTGATGAAGACGTGCCTATCGTCAGAGCTCACAGTCATTGGAGGGGAAAAACAAGCAAACCAGGTGATGACAATGTGATGTAATATGCATTACTGCAGAGGTCCCCTGTCTGACCCCCGGGTGCAATAGGAACACAGAGGAAGATCACCTCAAAGCAGGAGGTGACTCGGGAAGGCTTACAAGAGAAGGTGATATTTAAGCAAAGACTGCTAGTTGGCTACCCAATATCCACTCCCTTCCTCATTAATCTAGTGCCAGTTTTTATTCAGTGTGGCAATATGCCAAGCTGAGAAATTCTGTTTTTCAGTCTCCCTAATGATCATGTGACTAAATTCTGACCAGTGAGATATAAATAGACATTCTGATCTATTTGTCAGGAAGACTTCTTAAAAGGGAGGACAGACAGCTGGAACTTGTCCCTTTTGCTTTTCCTCCTTTTTTTTTTTTTTAATTTCCATCTGGCATGCAGATGTAATAGCCGGAGCTCCAGCAGCCATTTTGTACCATTAGGTGAACTTATGGATAGGATCCAAGGACTAAGGATGGTAGAGCAGAACAATATAAAGAATCTCAGTCCCTAACTATCATGGTGCCCATCATAGAGCTCTGGACTACCTACTTCTGGATTCCTTTTTATATAAAAAATACAAACCCACGTATCTCAGCTATTATTATTTTGAGTTTCCTTACTCCTAACCTATATTGTGCCCATTGAGCTAAGTTTTGAAGAATTCATAGGAGTCAGTCAAGTAGAGAAAAGGCAGAGGGTTTCCTAGGCAGAGAGAAAAACTTCGGGAATGCCACAGCAGCATGAAGGCACACGGAACACAAAGGGATTATAGGTAGTTCTGCTTGGTTGAAGTTATAAGAGATGAGGTTAAGGAGTAGAGCAGTTATTCTTTTTCAGGCTAGTGACTTCTACTAATACAGCTAGTCCTTTTGTCAGAAACGTGCAGCCAGACCAGAGGCTTGCCCTTTACTTCCTGGCACCAGAACACAGGCTGGATCTTTGGTCTCAGTGAGGTTGAGAAAGCACCTGTGCCGTAACAGGAGGGAAAGAAGGAGACAGAGCAGGGGCCAGTAGAGCTCTGTGCTCAGGACCTTCTGCTCTGGGTGGGCTGACGGTGTCCCTTTCCTCTGTGGAGGAGGACAGTGTGAGCCTGGAAGAGAAAGTGTCTGAGGAAAGTACAGGAAGGTTGGAACAGTTGCTGCTCGTTATGCCTTTGTGTCTTTGTTCACCTAATTTTCCCTAATTAAAATGACTTCATGGTAAAAAAAAATTTTTTAATGGTTCCATTCCTGCTTCTTTTCACCTGATCTGGAACTTGCTTTGACTCCCTTCTCTCCAGTCCCCACTGCAGAGAGTGCCCTGAATGCTGGGACAGACCCCCTTGTCTGAAGTCTAGCCCTGTAGGCAGCGTCCCCAGCACTGTTTTGTGTTGTGCTCAGCACGGAGCCTTGTGTGTAACAGGCATTTAATATGAGGCAGCTTTCAGCATTATTTCTACAGTACACAGTATGCACTTAATAATCACTTGACTACGGTGGATCCAGTGCTCAGGATTCCTGCCCCGAGGTATCCATCAACTGGAAACTTCTTTCTATAGTCCCTTGCCTCAATGACCTTATCATCTCTGGATCATGGGAGGATTCCCACTGCTCATTCTGGTTTTGGTCTAAGGGTCCTAAGGCCTGAGATGGCGAATGCAAGCGCCAAGAGAGTAGGGGCCTGGTCTGTTCTTCCCTTCAGGCCCATAAGGGGCACTCAACTCATATTTGCTTGTTGGAAGGAAGGAAGGAAGGAAGGAAGGAAGGAAGGAAGGAAGGAAGGAAGGAAGGGAGGAAGGAAGGACTTGAAGCAGCAGGACTTCGCTTCGGCAGCAGTTCCTTTTCCCTCTACTTCCACCTGGGTTACTGAAATATCCCCGTCCCCTCAAAAATTAGTACTTGCACATTCTTCAATCTTCATCTGTGCAACTTCTCATTTCTCTATTTGTGTCAATTTAGTTTTGACAGAACAGTAATAAAAAAACAAAGGAAGATCTCTGGGGAAAATAGAACTCTTAGAACCCTTTTGAAAAGGGTGCAGAAGAGGCGCGGGCTACCTGCGCTTAGGCGGGCCCTGGCGACACAAAGGCAGGGTCTGTGTTCGTGCTGCACAAAGCACCTGATTCATGAGACAGCTTTGCAGGAATTTAATTAGTGGAGGAATGTGCAAAGCTGAAGCACTTCAGATGTCATTAAGCATCGGGGAGGGGAGAGGGAGGGGAGGAAAGCCCAGCAGATGTTTGATTCAGCCTCGTTCCTGCGAAACAGATCGCGGCGCACGTCAGTTTTTCTATCTGGGAAGCTCTTGGCTAAATCTTGTTAATGATAGTTCATTCCTTCTGTAGCCTGGTTTAACATGTATCCAGTTTAAAGCGAATAGACGTGCACCTTCTGCCTTGTGAGGGGAAATAAGCTGCTTTAAACAAACAAACACCCCTGGATATTTCACGGTTGCTGTTGTAAAGTCATTATTTCAACACATCGAGGGCCTGTTGATCCGTGAGTTGAACGCAGGCGAATCTTGAGTTTCAGAAAGTTCGGGGATGGTTGGTCTGTGAAAGGCACTGCCTGTTTTGGCTTGAACGGCTGTGAGCCTTTACCAGCACTTTCCCGCGTTCGGGCCCCATCACCACGTCCTGTGCAGGAGGGGATTCTGTGAGGCTGCCCCCGAACCGCGCGCTGCCCTCCCAGGCGGGCCTCCCAGGCCAGGCTCCCCTAGGAAGCACCGGTGCTGGACCCCAGGCGCCGCAAGGGACGGCGTTTGCTTTTTCACCACAACGCAACCTCCCGTTCTACGCAAAGCGACAGGCCACTCATTCGAGGGCATCATACAAACAAGAAATGCCAGTCTGGAGGCCATCTGATGTATCCATCCACCAGCGCCCGGTCACGGCCTATTTGTCAGTGTCTACCCCCAGTTCCTTCTGCTGTTAACATCTCAGGATACTCAATTTTGGGCGATAAAATTAGAAAAGGAAGGAAAAGATGCATACCAACTAGACTTGCTTTGAATTCCATGTGTAGGCTCCAACTGACTTTTGAGAAATTCTAAAGAGCAAGTTCCTAAAACTTTTTTTTTCCTCTAGAAATGTTAGCATAATGGTGTTCTGCAACTGATTGCTACCAAGCCTAAATCACGCTCTTTCAAAGCGTAATACTAACCACTCATGAGATGAAAAAAGAAAATCAGCAAAGCAGACTTCTTGTCCTGAGCTCCTTGATTTCTGGACTTCTGTACTCCCAACCCTTAGAAATTAACACTTAACTCTCTGCCGCTATTTCAGGGTCACTTTATACTCTTTTCTGAGTTTAACCATTTCAGCATTTAGCAGTGTATTGTTGCGTGGGGTAAGTGATACCAAGAATAAAAAGGTTTTCTAATATGTAGATACGACACACAATGTTTTTGACACCTGTGTTTTTCCATAGCTCTTCACTTGCAACTTTTTTCGTTATTGCATTGATCATTTTTTAATTTACTCATTCAACCAACAACTGTCTGTTGAGTGCCTACTCCGTGTCAGGCTCGAGGGATACAAGGGACAATAAAATGCAATCCCTGTATTCACAGTGAGGGCTGCAAGCAGCAATACTCAGAAAGAAAGAGAGCTGAAGCTGGGCTGGGGCTCGTTGCACAGAGAAATCATTGAGTTGTCAGGATCAGGATCGCCATGTACAGTTGTGTTGATTGTGCACTGATGGGTGTGCCAGGCGAAGCAGCCAGTGGGGCTTTGCACCAGTCTGAAAACACCTCCAAACTAGAGGAAGGGAACATTTCCCTAAATCTTACACAGGCATTGTATGTGTTAGCAGTGAACCAGTCATAATCAATAATAACTGTTATTAGCCATAGTTTTAAGGTAATTCCACCTTGTATTTCTACACAAGAATTTTTTAAATCTTCAAATTTTTATTTTATGCTCCTTCCGTTCAACTCTCATAGAGTTTGTAGACAGTTCTGTTGGATGATTAAGTCAGTACGTCAAGGGGAAAGTGCATTTGTCTCACACTTCTCATACTGCACGTGGATGGCAGAGCGATACCTCTATCCCCCACCTGCGATAAGTATCAGAAAAAGCCAGTTGGTGACATTACATGTGCAATTTGCTGAGTCTTTCAAAAAGAACAAAAAAGCCAAAGCAGGTTTAAAACACATTATATTTCAAGTCAATAGAGGCAAGTTTCAAACTTTAAAAAGAATATAGACTTGGGGTGCCTGGGTGGCTCAATCGGTTAAGCGTCTGACTCTTGATCTCAGGGTGGTGAGATGGAGCCCTGCGCTGGGCTCAGCACAGAGTCTGCTTGGGATTCGCTCTCTCCCTCCCTCTTCCCCCCTGCCCCTCCCCTTGCCTGCACATGCAGGCGTGTGCGTGCTCTCTCTCTCTCTCTCTCTCAAATAAATAAATACAATCTTAAAAAAAAAGAATATCGACTTTCAAGAATAAATCTCTTTTGGTAAACTCCCTCTCAATAGGTAGGTTTTTATACCAATATTTCCTGAGAAATTGAAGATTCAAGACAAAGATACCTTCCTGGAGAAAGTTTTAACTATCAACAAATCAAGAGTTTTGCTGCTTTTTTTTTTTTCGGGTTAAAAAAGATACTTAGCGCCGATTTTTGTTTGCTTTTGCACGAGTTCCTCTGGGTTCTAGGAGCTACTGCCCACGCCCCAGCTCGGGCAGCGCAGTGCGCTTAGGGATGGAGTCCTGCTTAGCAAGGGGTTAGCGTATTCCAGTGGTAGACCCAGACGGGCTCCCGAACACTACCGGGTCTCGGCTGTCATTTAGCACTTCACCTAAATGATTTCAATGGATTGCTGGAATGTTATCTGGAAGGCAAATCCTGTGTCTGCAGGTACGCGAAGAAACGTCAGGAATCACACTGCTGAAACAGGTGTGAGCGGTTCGAGCAAGCTTAGCCCAGCAGACTGGGACAATTCCCACAGAGACAGGGCAGGTTCCCACAGGTCTCATCCACCGTCATCGCTCCCCCCATGGGTGAAGCGCAAGCTGCCCTCTCAGGAGGGCCGACTCGGTGTGGCGTCCTTACCTCACCTGCCTGCTGCCTCACCGATTTTCTACGTGTAACTCTCGCATCTCTCTACATGCTGGGAATTCTTAATTCATTGCTCACTGACTTCCAGTATGACGTGGTAGAGAAACCAGAATTCAAAGCTCCTTGAAGGAAATCATGGTCTCCCTTTGATAATTATAGGGCCTTTGTGATGAGGTTTACTGGGCATCCTTTGGGAGTTTCCATTCAACCCGTTATGCTTTAATACTATTGCCCCTGAGTACAGGATCTAGTTTCTTTTAAGCCTGTTGTTCTCCCTAATGGAAGGTACAGAAGAGCTCAGCTTGTCCTCCTCTATCTTTTCTAGATCTGACTCTAGAAATTTATGCGCAGAAGCTCTGACTGCATTTCCATGAAAGGAACAGGGCCTCATCTCATTCGCCATTAGGACTGTCAGGGCTTCCCCGCCACTGGCCAGTATGACCTCTGACCTGGGCAAATGGTCGGCTCCACTCCAACCCTCAGAGGACCATGCACTTCAGCAAACCTTCCTCAGAGGATACCTGCCTCTGATGCAAGACACCAGCTGAATGGGCAGTGACATCTGAGCAGAGACCGTGAAGCCATCTCCATTGTTCCATAGTAGGGAGTTCGCCAAACTTCTATCCCCGATCTGGTGTGGGGCATCAACCAGATGCCTTGAAAAGTTTTGTGTGTCTTCTCTCTGCAATTGTCCCAGTCTGTGGCCAAAAAGGTTCTGGGAGGGCCACCTGGCCAGGAGATCACAGCCACTGAACTGTAAGGTATTTCTTTCATGGGATCACACAAGCCTGGGCCACCAGTACGTTACTGACTGCTGATTTGGGGTGATTCCCATTGACGCTGGGCACAGAACAAAGTTAGGGCTCTGAACTCTGGATGGTCCACAGCCCCCTCTTGGGCTCGAGCTACATTTGTGGGGCCCAGTTGGCTCTCGCCTTTCTATGCGCTGACCATGCTGCCACCGCTCTGTAGCACCCTCATAGGGGGAGAGGTGGCTCTGTTGTCCTTGATTCTATGCCCCCCTCTGCTGTGGGCACCCAGGACAGTCCCCCTACCCCTTCCGTGGGCTCCGTGCCACCTGTTGGACATGCCCCCAAGGGTGCCTGTTTTATGCTCCAAGGGCTTTATGAGGCTGCTGCTCCATAGCCCAACGGGCCCTTCTGAGTGATACGCTCTTCTTCCTCCACTGGGCATGATGATGTCTCGATCTTCAGGGCAGGTCTTAGTGAGGGACCAGCATTCCTTGAAGGAAGAGGACTGCTCTTCTCACTCAGCCATAGACTTGTTGCCTCTCTGACTCTCTGGTGATGGTGTACAGGGCAATATCAACATCAAAAGAGACCCGTTTTAGAAATTCAGTGATGTAGCCTAAGAGAAATATATTATGCATATGCTATAAAATTCCAAAAAGAAAACTGTATATGACCAGAAAATAAATTACTGTTCACATTTTTTTCTGCATACTCCAGGTAAAACTCGCATGTTTGGTCATCATCAGTGAGGCACAGAAACCACCTTTGAGAGCGCTAAGAAGCAAGTCTTCATGGGGGCAGCCTGCGTGAGGCAGTGTCAGAAGCAATTCTGGACCGACATTAAACAGTGGGTGTCAGGGAACTGCAGAGCCCGAAAATCTATATTGTTTCAATACAAACTGGCCCTAAAGAGCTGTATCCTTGTGAGAATAATGGTATTACTATCTCTACCTGTGGTGAAAGACAAAAAATTCACCAGGATCTGCACATTTGGCAGTTAAGAACACGAGGAGATGGTTCCTGGACTTGAGCAGGAAAAGATGGCCTCTGGACATTATGAAGATTCTTCATGCATTTATTGGACTATAAAGAAAGATGTAAGTGCTTCTTCTTTATCCATTAGTCAAAATCCTCATCACTAAATTACTATACCTCACATGGACCCGTGAGTTTTGTGATATATTTTCATAATCAAATGACTTATCTAGACAAATGTCCCAGAAAAAATATTGGCCTGGGCCCCAGCTGGTCTCAGGGCAGCCGTGGGGGGCACATTCTTGTGTCTCTCCCCCATTGTTGCTCTGTGCGCTGAGTGTCAGGACTCCCGGTAGGGCCCCTGAAGATGGGAGCTCAGCCCCGGCCCTGTTGGGCAGTGGGTTCCCCGTGTACCTGTGATCTGTCTGAGGAGGGGGCCACCAGCATCCTCACAGGAGTGGCCCCCGGGGATGGCCACAACTCATCGTATGGACTTGATTTGGGCTTGGGGGCTTTTCATCAGTTGATGACTCATTCAACAAAGGCCCCTCGTCAGGTCTTGCTAGGACCAGGAAATGCCATCAGCCCAGGATGTCGCAAAGCTGAGTAAGACTTGCTTCACAGCCCTGGGAGCGCCCAGGATAGTGGGAGGCAGATCAATAAGCAGATGCTGCAACAAACCGGAAGGAACTATCGGTAGCCATGTGAGGAGCACAGACTGAGCGTGGGGAGGGCGGTGGGTCCTGCACAGAGCAGGACCTGAGGAGGTCACGGAAGGCTCTTTAGACAAGTTGCTTTGGATGAAGCTTTGAAAGATGAGTGTGTGCGTGGGGGGGCGGGCTCTCCCCACCAGAGGATGGGACAGAAGGAAGGGAATGGGCTGTGGAGCCATCAGGCATAGGCAAGCAGCTGGACGGGCCCGAGGGAAGCTGTAAGTAGGTTCTGTGTGGCTGCGGTGCAGGGAGGGGCTTGGGAAGGATGAAGCTGGAGAGACCGAGGGTGCTTAATATGCACACTGAGGAGTCTGGGCTTTGGACCATGGATAGTGGAGAAGGACTGAAGGTACTCAGCTGCAGAGGCACAGATGGTATTCTGTTTTAAAAATCCATCTGGAAAGGGCTCCTGGGTGGCTAAGTCAGTTAAGTGTCTACCTTCAGCTCAGGTCATGATCCCAGGATCCTGGGATGGAGCCCTTGTCGGGCTCCCAGCTCAGGGGGTAGTCTGCTTCTCCCTCTCCCTCTGCCCCTCCCCCCAGCTTATGCGTGCTCTCTCTCTCTCTCTCTCTAATAAATAAATAAAATCTTTAATCTGTCTGGAGGAAGTACAGATTACGATTTGGGGAGAGATTGAGGGCAGGGGAGAGTTCGGAGGATGTGACGGTGTGCAGCTCAGGGGGGACGGAGAGGCTGAGGCTGCAGCCACAGGGGAGGGCGAGGCAGGGCAGTGGCTGGCAACCCCACACCCATGTGGATGACTGGTCTGGTGGCAAGCATATGTTAGAAATGTTTCCACTGCAAGGAAACCCGACCAACAGTGCGTTCTTTTTCTCGGCACAAGTAGTGCAGACCCGGAGGGCAGCTGGCATTGGCTGAGGGTCTCAGCACTTTCAGGGCTGGCGTTTCTGCTCTGGAAGCACTCAAGCAGCAAGAAAAGGGAGGAGGTCTCGGGGACAATGCCTGTCCCAGTTTGTTTCCATGCCGGCTGCCGGCTGTCTTCTGCCCTTGACCAAGGGATGCAAGGCAGCAGGAAGCAGTCTCTGCATCATGGGGCGACATGGGGAGGGGGTAAAGCAGGCCACCACCTTCCTTCCCTCTGGCCCAAGTCACACGTGCCGCAGGCTTTGCTGACATCCTGTTGGCCCTGCGCAGTAGGAAGTTGGAGGGGCGTGTATGTGTGAGAGGTCCCATCCCCAGTTTAAGCAACAGAAGCTACAGGCAAGGAGGTTGAGCCAGCTTCCTCGGGGGGCCTTCATTAAGAGGGTAGAATGAGAGCATAATAAAAATATCCACTATTTAGTAAGCAGTTTTCATTGGCCATGTCAGGCACCACACTGAATGGCTTATCAAGTTTTTCTCAGCTTATCTCAAATTTGATGTAGATATGATCACCCCATTTTTAATAAGAAAATTGAAGCTCAGGGCGTCTCCCTTGCCCAAGACAACACCTAAGTCAAGGCAACCCACCTGAGTCTCCAAAAGTGGTCAGCTCCTTGGCGCTGTTGGGTACCGCCTTGACCGGGGAGAACCAGGGCTCAAAAGTCTGTTGTGAGCTGTGGCTTCAATGTTGGGAAAATGCTACTGACCAGGCCAGAACCCTTCCTGACAAATAACTTTCCTCTTAGTATCCTGTGCTCACGGCCCAACAGCTGTGAGGAGGAGGCCCTCTGCATAGTTGAAGGGCAGAATGTTTTTCCCTTTTCATTTCCCTGAATCGTGTGACTGATTACCCTAACTGCCTCCTGACCATGGGCTCCGCGACCACCCCTCTCGCACAGCTCTTCCTTGGCTCCCACACCCACCGTCAGGTACCAGAGAATCGTTATCGGTTGCTTTTCTGCTAGAGCTTTGGCATTAACGTTCACTCCCAACACTACCCCTAGAGCATTTCTACCTGCTTAAAACCAGTAGAAATGTTGTCGATGGTAATTATAGAAAGGCTGGAATAATGAGTTCCTCTTTAGAGAAAACTGTTAAAAGGGAGAGATTTGTGCTCTTATTTTGGTAGGTCCTGGCGCTTTGATAGAGTGCTTGGTGGGATTAAACACAGCCAAGGTGGAGCAGCGTGGCTTTGGAAGGAAAAGAAGGTGAACAAGGCCGGGTCTCTGCCCCGGCAAAGCTGAAAAGCTCGTTCACACCAGCAGCTGTCTCTCCTGGGTTCTGGCAGGGATCGGCTCGGGCTCCCAGGCATTGCTCAAATCGTCTGCCGAATAATTACCCTTAAAAAATAACAGCTGAATGCTTTTCAAAGGCGATTATGGAATCCGTCCTGGCCCTCTTTCAATAAAGGACATTTGCTTATCTCCGGAATCGTTTAATGGCTCTCCTGGAGGTGGGCATATGACTTAGTGACTGGTAAATTCCTCTGCAACCCCTGGATTCCACAGTTCTGTTTCTTCCATAGTGGGTGCAAAGCAACTGTAGCAAACCTCTCTGCCTTCTTTCTACTTTTCTACACGGCCATCCTCCTTGGCTTTAGAGTGTATGGGTTCCCATGGAAACGGCAATGTCCTTGCTGTGGACAGAACTTAATCACAGCCAAAAGGGTGAAATAAAGTACATTTTTATCTTGGATTGAAATTTGTATCATGATTCATAAAATGGAAGAGAGAAAGGAGAAGAAGAAAAGCAGGAGGATAAGAAGGATAAGGGGATGGGGGAAGGAAAGAGGAGGAAGAAGGAAGAGGGCGGGGGTTGAAAACGGTTCTCTGTGCGTCTGCCTGAAAAAACTGTTGGCGCAGAGGCTGGCTGTTGAAAGGTACTACGTCCGTCCCTTACTGCACGCCAGGCTGGGACTGTCCCAGCTCTCACAAAGGCTCTGTAGAAGCCGAGCTGCAGCTGGCCCTGCAGGCAGCTAGCCTGATGTGATCTGAGAGGCACCTGCCCCAGCGTCTCTCCCCCACTGGTCACTGTGCTTGCAATTTGCCCATGAGAGGTCAAGTTCCTTAGGAGCATTTTTCAGTCATGACACAGTTCCCACTAAATGAGGTGAGAGTTTAAGCCGTGATCAATTCATGTTTTTGGAGGATAATTTTCTAGATCCTTTTCAAGCCTTAGCTATTAGCCGAGGCACTCCGACGCTTAGTATACAATAAAAGCTACAAGTCCCAGACACCTCTGTCTCTCCTCTATCCTGCTGACCTCGTCACCTGCTTCTTGCCATCTGAGTGCCTACCCCATACATCCACCTAGGAGCAGACCCAGGACTTTAAAGCTTATAGGATTTGCACCCTCTTTGAGAAAAAGGATGCAAATTACAAATAGAAGTTAGGTCCAAGGTCTTGAAAAGGGTCCATGCAAATGAGGAACTTAATCTTCATTAGTTTCATGGTAATTCGCCTCTGCATCTATTATCCAAATTAATCTTTGAAACAACACCATGCGTACATCATTTTCTCTTTTAATAGATAAGAAAACTGAGAGTCTATGAGAATCATCAAACTTTACTAAAAATTTACAAAAAAATTACTAATTCATGGACACAGCTGGGATTCCTTGGGATTGATAATCAGGAATAGATCATCTGGGGATGTCTCCACAACTAGGTTTTTTGGTGGTTGTTTTTGGTTTTGTTTTTTTTTCTTTTTTTTGCATAAGCATCAGTTGTAACATGTTGAATCAATCCCACTTTTCCAAAATGTGACTTTCATTTCCCCTACAAATCCAAGCCAGCTGATGGAATTGGATTTCAGCTGTGGTTGGAGGACTAGAGATGGTATCGTGTATCCCACTTGCAAATAATCGATCGGCTTCCTGCAATGCATTGCGTGCTCTCACCACAGAACAGACATGGAAACTGAGACTGTCAATTGGATGGCTGGCTAATATCCACAGGAAATGTACGTCCGGTGTTCCAGGGCTGGAAATCAGGACCCGCCTGCAAAGCAACTGCATGGGGCAGTTTCTGGAGTCCTCCTGGTTGCAATGATTGCAGGGATCCTCTCAGACTGACAATAGAACCAGCCTTCCTTTTCTTTTCTTTATTAGTATTAGCAATATTATCCAATCTTCCATTTAAATCTCATCAACTTAAAGTAGGCACATGCACAAAAAACCTCACATGCAAAGTTCCCCAGTGTTGCTCCTTTGTACCGTCTTCCAGATGGTAGAAACTCAAATAAGTCAGAAAAATTGAAAGCGTTCCCACCTCATCCTCCCCAGAAAACCATAGAGAGCACATCGGAGGAGGACAGCTTGGTACCATGATCTACAGCGGACCCGCTGCCATCCAGGGAGCGCACCGGTGGCAGGGAGCGGGGCAGGCATCCGTCCAGGGCAGAGTCCTAGAGAGCAGGTTGGGAAGAAGAGATGCCCTCCCCCATGGAGAGAGCCGGGGTGTCAGGGAGAGTTGGGACCCCTGACCAGAATCTGGATTCATGTATTATGGGAAGTATTTGCATCTGAGGCACAAACTTCCAACCCAAATCTTCCCTAAGGGCTTTTGTATATAAAGCACCATTCTAGGCTCCATAATGATAGCATACGCTTATTATGAAATCGCTAAGTGCCAGGTGCTGGCCCAGATATTTTTATATCTATGATTGAATTTAATCAATCCTCTAATTTATTCTCACAATGGTGGTAAGTAACCCCCTTTTGCAGATTAGACAACTGAGGCCCTGTGAGATTAAGTGATTCTCAAGGTCAACAAGCTAGTCGGGGTGGAGTCAGGGTTCATCTCTAGTTCTGAGTCTAGAATCAGTTCTCCAGACCCTGATGACATTTGTGGAGTGCTTACCGCGTGCCAATGCCCATGCTTGCAGTTGACGTGGTCTCTTTTTTGATCTCCACCTGATCTGTAAGGCATTTTTGTCCTGTCTTCAATTACTTATAATTTAGTCTGGGGAGGGGTGTAAGGTAAGTGGAAGTGAGATATGTATTTTAGAAACTCTAATACAAGATCAGTAAAATAAGTGCAAAAAAAAAAGAAAAAAGATGAAGCATTCACCTAGTCAATGGTTCTAGGATGGATTTACAAGGATAGCTGGGATTTTCAACCCATTCAACTGAAGAAACAGGGGATGCCCCGTGGAAGTATCCATGTGAACACAGACAGCGGCATGTTTAGGAAATGGTATGTGTAGTTACTGTGGTCTGACGGAAGCGCAGGCTGTGCGTGAAGGATCTGTGGCTGGGGGGTGGGCTGGCACTGACCACCAGGTTGAAAGATTCTCAGTCTGGTAGAGGGAGAAAGATTATCAGGTTGGAGCTAAACTTTTTAAAAGAGAAATTGCCACAGCGTTTGCAGATTAGACCAATGCAAAACTTTGAACAAAAGGTAGCAAAGGTCTGAATCTGAATTTGGGTGGGAATAGGGAGGATGGAGGGCAAGGTCTGCAAGAGACACGTCTGAAACATTGGCTCTTGTGTTCTCAGCTATGGGGGAAAGACAACATAACCCGATTCACTCCGCTGAGGGTATATAATTGTGCCAGGATCCCCATGGGGACCCAGAGAGTGTCTCTGGGGGAGACTGTGTCTTCAAAGACGTTGACTCCCCAGAGAGCCCGAAGCCTGCGCATACTGCAGGGGTGGCCCATCTGCAGTATCAACTGTCCACTGTTTTTGCCGCACCCATGAGCTTGGGATCTCAAGGTGTAAGGAAGAGAATGGGAGAGCAAAGAGCTTAAGAAACAGTTTGTGGGTCTGGCAGGAACGTTGGCTGTCATAGGACACAAAATCTCTATTTTGTAAGCATAATTGTTTTACAAGTTTCTATATTTTCTTTGCTGTTTTCCCTTTCATTCTCCTTTTGTGTTTTCTGTGGTGGTGCTTTTCCAAATGAAGTTCCTTCTGAAAATACTGCCTGTCTCAGCTGTGCTGAAAGGAGATCAGAGAAAGGATGCGTTGGCACTTGCATCTGCGTGTTGAAGGTGCAAGAGCATGAAGACTCAGGGCAGGCTGTGGGGGGTCGGCGCCCCTAACTCCCGTGTTGTTCAAGGGTCCACTGTAATTGGTTTACGAGTCTGTTTTCTGACCAGATCATGGGCTCCTTAAACACAAAACTGAGTCTTCCTCATGCTGGTATCAGTGTCCAGTGGTCACTTGTGGGTGCTCAAGAAATGTCTGAAGAATGAATAAATGCTGAAAACTGTCCGTGTGGTGCTGTGTCTTCCTTGCCGGAGAGCTGTGCTCATCATCGGCACGAGGAGAAATGGCGTCCGTGTAGGGGCCGTTATACGCACTGGGAAACAAACCAAGATGAAAAATCGATGGATTGGTTAAGTGTAGGCTTCGTTCAGAAGCTCCAGGTTAGAAGCTCTGAGCCCACTGGTGATTCATGTTTATTTATACATGGCAAAATCTGGCTTTCTGTTTTGAGAGAAAATGTTTCTCACAAAGCTTTATTAAAATGTTCAAACAGTCTCCCGGACATCAAATCGCTCTCACAACACAACTCTTTAGTGTAAACAATCAGAAATGCGAGGATTAAATTTCCCTTCAAGTGTATGAGGGCTTAAAAGGAAAATGCACCCATGCTTGACAAAATAAGCTCTGAGCTTTATTGAACCTCTTTTTAGATGGAAACTGAAGACTGTCAGTCAACCAGAGACACATCTGGGGCCCGCCATGCTGACTGCGAGGAACCAGAGGAAGGGATGAGCCAGGACCTTGCAAGCCAAATATTTTCTCCCCTTACAACAAGGAGAAAAGCATGAGTAGATGCCATTAGCATACCAGCTGGGCAGGGACTCGTTTTTATTTTTCAAAGAACTAGACCTAAAAGGCCAGATCTCCTGGTTACCAGGATCTAATTCCCATTGACATGGGAAAGGGCAAGCAGTTATTTTGTTTCTTGTTTTATTTTTAAATAAACGATAGTCTGGGAGTCTGAAGCGGGGCACAGCAGGGAGGCAACAATCACACCTGCTTTCTCAAAAACACAACGGTGCGTATACACCACGGGCACCGGTTGTCACCGTCATGCTGTTGTCACTGTTTCCCCTAGCGTGAACAGTTGAAAGCAAACAATGGGGAAATTAGAAGACAACTTTCCTGGAGAATCTCCCCTTCTGAGGGTCCAGACTGCTCTCGCTTGTCTGCACAATAGATTCTCTAACAAAGAAATTTGTGAAAGCACAGCACATATGCTCATATGTACATTCTGAAAACCACGTAGCATTTTCCTACATTTTAGCTTCCACTCAGAAGCCGAAGCTGTCGTAAATAAAGGGAAAAGGCTGCTTTCAAGCATGAACCATTTTTCACAGACTTCATTAAAATAAAATAAACTTCTTTGCTCGTTAGTGAAAGGCAGTGGGGCCGGGGAGGGACGGGAATTCCAACCCTCCCTCCTGTGCTGAAGATAAGGAAAGATGGTTCCATTCTTGCCATTTGCAAGAGGTGGAAGACAACACATCCATTCCAAAGAGAAATAAAACGAAGCATGAGGATGTCCCTGGAGACAGACCAGCCCAGAGACTCAAAATGAATCAACAGCAGAAATGTGAAGAAAATTTAGGTTTTCTGATTCCAAGGCCAGTGCCTTTGTCCCCTAGGTTTAGGGGTGCTTCTAGACAATGTCATCAAAATTGAAGGTGCACTAGTTAGACTTGCACAGTTAAGGAAGATTCTCCTTCCAGATATCTGAAATATATCACAATATCAGTCTCTAATTATAACTTGTCTTTCTCGCTGCAAGCTTGACAATCTATTTGAAATAGTTTGGGTGCCCCCTGTTAAATTTTGAAATATTTTTGACCCATCAAGAAATAATATAAAAATATCTGTGTGTCCACCATCCAGGTTAAGAAATAAGATATTCAGGGGCGCCTGGGTGGCACAGCGGTTAAGCGTCTGCCTTCGGCTCAGGGCGTGATCCCGGCGTTACCGGATCGAGCCCCACATCAGGCTCCTCCGCTAGGAGCCTGCTTCTTCCTCTCCCACTCCCCCTGCTTGTGTTCCCTCTCTCGCTGGCTGTCTCTATCTCTGTCAAATAAATAAATAAGATCTTTAAAAAAAAAAAAAAGAAATAAGATATTCAAAATATAGTTGCAGCTCTCTCTCCTCCCATCAGTGACCATTCTCTGGCATTTGATATTTATCATTTGTATTTATTTAACAGATACAGATACTCTGACAGGCATTATTCTAAGTACTTTACAAATAAGGAACTCATTGTTAATCCTTGTAACAACCCAGTGAGTTGGATACTGCAATTATCCGTACCTAGCAAATGACAAAACTGTGACACAGAGAAGTTAAGTAACTTGTCTAAAGTCACACAGCTACCAAATTACAGAGCTAGGATACAAATTATTGCTGGTTATTACATTATAGTATGAACATACAGAATTATCCATTTTAATACCAATGAACACCTAAATGTTTCCAGAATGTTTTTCCATTACAAACCTTGTTCTTATGAACATTTCTGGGCATGGTTTCTGTGCACCCATGCTTTTTTTTTTCCCCCTCAAAGATATGTGCCTAAGAGCGGAATAGCTGGACCAAAGGGTGTGCTATCTTGAGGTATACCACATCCTGCCAGATCATTTTCCAAAGGGGCTGTACTTTCAGTAGATGGGTTTCCATTTTCCACATTATTGCCGAGACCAGATATTGTTTGAAAACTAATTATTTACGTATTAGGTATTTTAGACTTGTCTATCTCCTTGTAGTTCTAATTTGAATTGCCCTGGTCATTTATGATGTTGAGCACTTTTCATTTGTTTCATGCCCACGTGTAACCACCTTGTGAAATGCCTGTTCAGATTTGGGTTCTGTGTGTTTTTATTATTGACTCGTGGGAATTGTAGTTATCTATAGATCATAGATACAAGTTCTTTGTAAGATACATGTATTGCAAATATTTTATCCCAGCATGTAGCTTACTGATTTTTTAACAATGTCTTTTGAAATGTAAAATGCTTCCATTACTCCATTTTATCAATCCTTTTTTTTTAATTGTCAGTGATTTCCAGAGGTTCTAAATCTTTCCTTATTTCCAAGTTGTACATATATTCTCCTATGTATTCTTCCAGCAGCTTTAAAGTTTTAGCTTTTATGTTAAAGGTGTTAAGGTGTTTTGGCACGTTGGTCAAAGTCAAAAAGTCATATAAGCATAGGTCTATTTCTGGACCCTCCATTTGGCTCCATTAATCTATTCGTTCATCTTTTCAGAAATACCACACTGTCTTAATTACTTCAACTTACAGTAAGTACTGAAATCAAATAGCTTAAGTCTTCTACTTTTGTTCTTCTTTGTCAAGATTGTTTTGGCTATCCTAGGTCTTTTGCATTTCCATATAAATTTTAGAGTCTGCAATTTCTACAGAAATCTTGCAGAAATGTTGATTGGCACTGCTTTGAATCTATAGATCAATTTGGTAGAAAGTAACATCATAATAATGTTGAGATTTCCGATGCCTGAACATAGTATACTTCTCCATCTGTTTAGGTTTTCTTTCATTTATCTCAGTAATTGTAGTTTTCATTGCAGAAGTCTTAAATGTATTTCATAAAATTTGTCCCTAGGTATTTTGTATTTTTAATGATATAATAAATGATGTTTTTAAAATTTCATTTTCCGGTTGTTTGTTGCTAGTATATAGAAATACGATTGTGTTTTATATAGTGACTTGCAGATAGTAGACAGCTTCTTATAACCCCCACTGATGATTCTCTCTTCCAGTATTCATATCCTTGTATAATCCTCTTACCCTGTATCTGGGACAGACCTAGTATCTTTTTTCTAACAAATAGAATATGACAAAAGGGGGGATGCCTGGGTGACTCAGTTGGTTAAACATCTGCCCTCGGATCAGGTCATGATCCCAGAGTCCTGGGATTGAATCCTGCATTGGGCTCCTTCCTCGGTGGGGAGCCTGCTTCTCCCTCTGCCTGCTGCTCCCCCTGCTTGTGTGCCTTCTCTCTCTCTCTCTGACAAATAAATAAAATCTTAAAAAAAAAAAAACGATATGACAAAAGGGATGGGGTTAGGTTACAAACGACTGACTTTTGTCTTGCTAATTCTAGCTTGCTTTATTTTGCTCTCTTGCTCTGATGGAAGTCAGCTGCTGGGCTGGGTATATTCAATGGAGAGGATTGTATGGTAAGGAACTGTGGGAGCCTCTGAACACTACCAGCACAAAAATGGAAGCTTTCACAGTTCTTGAGGAACTGAATCCAGCCAACAACCCTACGAGTGAGATTGCAAGCGGATCCTCCCTCACCCAACCTGTGCCTGCTTTTGGCCAATGAGACCATGAGATAATAGATGTTTGTTGTTTAAAGATGTTAGTTTTGAGATAATATTGTGCAGCAATAAGTAATGAATATGTCAAACTTGCTAAAGTCACTTATCAGGTCTAATAATTTTTTTGTAGACTCTTAGCATTTTCTACATACAAAATTAAGTTTAATTAAAACAGTTTTACTACTTACTTTCAAATCCATATTCTTTTTCTTTTTTTATCTGTTTTGTTTTATGGAAGTGACTAGGAACTGAAGTATAATGTTGAATAGAAGTAATGATATTGACTGTCCTTTCCTTGTTCCCCATTTTAGAAGAAATGTATTCAACTTTTCACCACTAAGGATGATACTAGCTGTAGGTTCTTTGTAGGTGTCTTCCTATAAGTGAGGAAGTTGTCTTCCAATCCTCCTTTTCTAAGGGTTTTCATCAGGAATGGATGTTGAATTGTTTTCAAATATTTTCTCTGCATTTATTAACGTGATCATATTATAATAATTTAATGATTTACATTAATTAATTAGAATGTTAAACCAACCATGCATTCCTGGCATAAACCCAATTCCATCATTAAGTATCATCCTCTTTATATATTGTGGGATTAAGTTTGCCAGTATTTTGATAGGGATATTTGCACTAATGTTCATAAGAGATATTGTTTCTTCTGTTAATGTCTTTTATTGGTTTTGTTTTCAGGGTTATGCTGACCTCATAAAGTGAGTTGGAAAGTGTTTCCTTCTCTCTATATTACAAAAACATAAATTTTAAAAATCCAACAGTGAAGCAATCTGGATCTAGTGTGCATTTGTTTTCAATTCATTAATTTAAGTCAAAGTTGTGAATATGTTTTTAATTACAAATTAAATCTAATGGATATGTATAGGGCTGCTCAAATTTTCTATTTCTTCTTGTATGCATTTTGGTGATTTTTTTTTTCTTTTAAGGAATTTTTACATTTTGTGTAAGTTGTCAAATGTATTGGATAAAATTTTTCATAATATCCTCTTAATGTTATTTTAATGTTATACAATCTGCAATGTTGTTCTTTTACTTTTGGTATTGGTGATTTGTTGTTTGGTTGTTGTTGTTTTTTTTCCCCAGTTTAGTTAGGGGTTTATCAATTTTATTAACCTTTCAAGGAAACAACTTTTTATTTCATTGATTTTTCCCTATTATTTGTCAGCTTTTTATTGTATTTATTTCTGCCTTTATATTTACTAATTCGTCCTTCTGATTATTTTGACTTTAATTTGCTTTTGCTATTTAGTTTAGCTTTCTAAGTTTGGTAACTTAGATCATTATTTTTAATAATTTATCTTTTTCAAATAAAAGCATGAACTATAAATTTCCCTTTAAGCATTGCTGTAAGCCACAGACTTTTGTATGTTGTGTTTTTATTATCATTCAGTTAAAAATATTTTTCTAATTTTTCTTCACATTTTTTTCATACCCCAATTTATCTCTTTTTCTTTTTTTCTCCTAATGTTGTCCCATATGTTTTCCCATATGGTAAACCTTTTTTTCTTTTTACTTTCTAGGCTTCAGTTTGAATAGATTCTACTGCCTGTCATCGAATTCACTATTTCAGCAGTGTCTAATCTATTGATAATAATATTCAATGAATAATTTATTTTAGACATTGTATTTATTAGTTTCGTAATGACCATCAACTCCTTTTTTATAGTTTCCCTTTCTCTATTGAAATTCCCTATTTATTTCTTTAATATGTGTATGTTGTCCTTCAAATCCTTGAACCTATTTGTAAAGTCTTTTTCTATGACTTTCATCATCCCTATAATTTCTGAATCTGTTTCTATTGATTGATTTTCTTTCTGGTTAAGGGTACCATTTTCTTACTTTTGCACACCTCCAGTAGATTAGATATTAGACATTGTGAACGTTATATTGTTGAAGGCAAGAATTTGTCTTTTTTTAAGGTGTTGGGTTGGAAAAGGCAGGCATTTAGTTACTTATGAATCTGCTTCATATTTTTATTTTTTTAAATTTTTTGAAAGAATTTTATTTATTTATTTGTGTGAGAGAGGGTTAGAGAGCACAAGCAGGGGGAGAGGCAGAGGGAGAAGCAGGCTCTCCATTGAACAGGGAACCCGATGCAGGTCTTGATCCCAGGACCTCGGGATCATGACCTGAACTGAAGGCAGACACTTAACTGGGACAGAGCCTCCCAGGTGCCCCCTGCTTCATATTTTTAAAGCTTATCTTTAAGCTGTGTTAGAATGGGTCTGGTATAGCCAGGGCCAGTTGAACCTCTTTCTAGGAACTCTACCAAATGCCCTGTGGGTTCAGTGAGGTCTCACCATTCTGGCTGGTTGGATATCAATTGCCTCCCAATCTTTGTGAGCTCTGCTCGTTGTTTGGCTCATTAATTGGTCCACTAGTATTTCCTTCTTCCCTGGTCATCTTTGTTGCCCAGCCTGTGGAGTATCACTCTGCATATGCACAGCTCAGTATTTGGTCAAAGACCCAGAGAATCTTCAGTCTAGGCTTCTTTTTCTGTTTAGCGCCCTCTTTTTTTGCACAGTGCCCTGTGAATTCTAGCCACCTCGAGAGCTCTGAGTTCCAATGTCTACCTCCTTTATTCAGCAAGGCTGCTGGGCTGTGCGAGCTTGCTCTTCCTCCACCACAGTCTGCAAAGTACCTCCAGGTGGACAGCCGGTGATCACAGGGTCATTTCATTTCATTCTCTTCTCTCAAGGACTGTGGTCATATATTACTTTTATCCAACATCTGAAAACAGTAATTAATATATTTCACCTAGGTTTATAGTTGTTTGCAACAAAAGAGCTAATCTGGTCCTAATTACTTCATCACGGCCCAACAGTTTTTAGTTTTTAATCATAAATGTGTTTTACATTTTATTGAATGCATTTTTTCACCTATCAAGATTATCTTGTAGCTTTTCTTCAATTTGTTATGGTGGTGAATTACTTTAATAACTTTTCTAATGATAAAATGTCCTCATGTGCCTAGGATAAACTCAGCTTGATAATGATGTTTTATGTTTTTAATACCGGCTCAATTTGTTTTGCCAATGTTTTGTTTAGAATGTTTATTCAGGAATGAGATCAGCCTATATACTTTCTTTCTCATACTGTCTTGGATTTTGGTAATCAAGATTGTGCTATTCTTTTAAAAGATACAGGGAGTGTGTTAGTTTCCTTTTGCTGTTGTAATAATTTACTATAAACTCAGTGACTTGAAACAACACGAATTTATTATCCTACAGTTCGAGAGATCACAAGTCTAAAATGAGTTTCACTTGGGCAAGATTAAGGTGTCAGTATGCCCATGCTCACTGCACAGGCTCTAGGAGAGAATCAGTTTTATTGCCTTTTCCGTCTTCTAGAGGTTACCTGCATCCCTTGACTCATGGTCTCCTTCCAGCCATCGCAACACTCTGACCTCTGTTCTGTTGTCACTTCTTTCACTCTGGTTTTTCTACCTTCCTCTTTTACCTCTAAGTACACTCGTAATTACATTGGATTTACACTGGACCTGTATAATCTGGGATAATCTCGCTTAATCTTTGATTTAATCACATCTGCACAGTTCTTTTGCCACATCAGGCAAATATTCACAGGTTCCAGGGGTTAGGACATGGATATCTTTGGTGGAGGGCTTTATTCTGTCTACCACAAGAAGAGAGAACATTCCCCAATTTTCTTTTCTTTGAAAAAGCTTATATAAAATTTGAATTATCTGTTCCTTGAATATTTGATGAAATTCACCTGTCAAATTGTATGGGACTTGTTTATGAGTAGCTTTTAAAAAAGAAACAGCCAAGTTATATGTGTGTGTGTTTCCATGTGTATATGTTTCAAGACAACCATAATAATATAGTAATAATGTTTTAAGAATAAGATCATTACTTTTTAGTATTTTTGACCATAGGACATAACTATGATATACATGTATGCCATATGCCACCAAAATGCTATGTTTTAAATCTCTTTAAATAATTCTTCTCTATGTAATTATGCCACCAACCAGAGATATAGTTGGGTTCTTCTTTTTATACTTCAGAATTCTTTTTATCATTTTGATTTAATTTTGTTTTATAATTATGTAAACATTTGCATTGTTCCAATATCAAAACTAGAAAACAGGATTTATTCAGAGAAGTCTAGCTTCCCCTCCTGTTCCCTATCCTTATTTCCTTCTTTACCACATAAGTAATCATTTTCATCTGTGTTTGGTTTATTATTCTGTGTTTTATTTTTAATGTGAGCAATTATGTATATGTGTGCATGTGTGCATATTAGTTCCTAATTATATAAGTATATATGATTATATGTGTATTTTTTACATAAAAGATTGCATGATAAACACACTGCTCTAAGTTTTACTTTTTAAAATTTTTTTCTTACTAACACTATATTCTGGGGACCACTTTATCACTCTATGCAGAGAACTCCCTTAAGACTTTTTAGAACTTCATACTACTCATTGTATGTACTATTTTTTTTCAAATAATTCCTTACCTTTGGACATTTGGGTTATTTTCTCTTTTGTCTAATAGAGTGTTTCAACAAATAACCTTATGCATATGTTATTTGCTAGTGCATTTTTGGAATAGCTTCTTAGAAGTGGGACCACTGGTTCAAAGAGTAAATACTTTCCTGGACATCCACAGAATCATCACAGAATATCTTGTCAAGTTTTTTCAGATTATTGCCAATATGATAGGTGAGAAATGGTATTGCAGCATACTTTTAATTTATATCTTTTGTATTAGCGAGGTTGAGCTTTTTTCCCCTAGGTTTAAAGGCCATTTACATTTCTTTTTTGTTTTATTTAAGATAGATAAGAGTATTAGCTATACTTTTCTATAGGGCTAATGGCATTTCCCCTTAGTTTTTAGATACCAGTTATCAACCACTTTTTGTGCTATAGATTGCTAATATTTTTTAATTTGTCTTTTTACCTCAAAATATCAAGTTTTATTCTTCTATCTACCTTTTTTAGCTGGATTCACTTTCTTTTGACACCTACCAGTAATAATCAGGGCAAGACTTCCCCATTAGCTCTCAGTTCCACTGCTTAAGCGGAAGCTCTTGAAAATTATTGTTTTATTATAAAGTAATGTATACCTAGAGAAAAAAATACAGAGAGACAACATTCTTCTGCAATTCTGTTATCCAAACACAAATATTAATACTTTAAAGTATGTTTTCCTATTTTAAAAATATATTGTTTTACAATGGTAGATACATGTCAGTATATATTTGTCAAGACCCATAGAATGTACAATACCAAGAGTGAACCGTACTGTGCACTAGGGACTTTGGGCGATAATGATGTGTCAGTGTAGGTTCCTAGATTGTAGTTCAAGATGCTGAGAGTGGGGGAGTCTGTATGTATGTGGGGGCAGGGGATATGTTGTGGACATTCTGTACTTTCAGCTCAATTCTGCTGTGAACCTAAAACTGCTCTAAAAAACAGTCTATTAACTTCCAAAAAATATATGTATATTGTTTTATGTAATATTCATATACTGTTATGGGCGGTATGCCATTTTCACTTAATAATATTATATATTGTATAGGATTCTATTTTATTGTGGTTTTTTTCCATTAGGTATTTTAATCTTTGACGTTGCAATCAAGCGTCCTTATAACCAAGTTCCAGACTGTTTCCTAATAAAATTTCATAGAAAAGAAATAATGACTCAAAAGAAATGCACATTTTAAGGGCTTGAGATATTTATCATCGTCTCTCATAAGGGCATAATAGGTATTTGTTAACTGAATGAATGAGAACTGGGAGCTTTTTGTGGGGAGGGAGGAAGTGAAGAGTCAGGACAGCTGGCCTCACTTGTGAGGGCACCTGATCCTGAAGAGAAAGTGGAAGGGTGAAATTTCAAGTATTTTTCAAACCACACCCTACCACCCTATCTCCCAAAAACATGTGGCTTTTCTCCAAGGGGAGACTCTCAAATGTTAGGCAGCTGTAGAAATGCTTGTGTTATACCCCCTTTGAGCCTCACTCACTGCCCTCTAGGACTTGTGATTCTATGACACAGAATATAACGAAGAAGCAAGGCAAATATATTCAACTTTCCGAGGCAGAAAATTCGACGAAAGAACTCAGATTTTCAAAATGAGGTCAAATTAGAAGGGGCTTAGTTATCTATAAGCCTGCATGGGGCAGCAGAAGGAGTTGGGGTTTCAGTCAAAGTTATGTCTGGGCTCAGTTCTTGGTTCTGCTACTCACTGTCTTTGTGGATGTGGCCACTGGATTCTTCCGGGTCTCAGTGATGCCATCTCTTCCATCAGCTTGTGAGGACAGAGTGAGTACAGTAGTACCCCTTGTCCACGATTCCACTTTCTGTAGTTTCAGTTACCCGTGGTCAACCGTGGTCTGAAAATATTACATGGAAAATTCCAGAAGCAAACAATTCATGTTTTAAATTTCACGCCATTCTAAGTAGTGCGATGAAATCTCACACCATCCCGCTGGGGATGTGAGTCATCCCTTTGTCCAGCACATCCACACCATCTACACTACCTGCTCATTAGTCACTTAGTGGCCATCTTGGTTATCAGACCAACCATCCTGGTATTGCTGTGCTTGTGTTCAAGTAACCCTTATTTTACTTCATAATGACCGCAAAGCACAAGAGGAGTAATGTTGGCAATTCAGACGTGCCAAGGAGAAGCCATAAAGAACTTCCTTTAAGAGAAAAGATGACAGTTCTCAACTTAACAAGGGAAGAGAAAGAACTTGTATGCTGAGGTGGCTAAGATGTGGAGTAAGAACACATTTTTCTATCTGTGAAATTGTGAAGAAGGAAGAAAACAAGCATGCTAGTTTTATTGTGGTTGATCTCTTCTTATGCCTAATTTATAAATGAAACTTTACCATAGGTATGTATACATAGGAAAAAACATACTACATATAGGGTTTGGTATTATCACTGGTTTCAAGCATCCACTGGGGGTCTAGGAACATATCTCCACAGATGAGGGAGGATTTGAGTGTGTGTCCAGGGCTTAGCACGTCTGTTGCATAGTAAATGTTCACTAAATATGTGATCCCTCCTCCCTTCTGTGCCCCATGATTTGGATGAGCTGACGTGTGAGGTTCTTTTTCACAGTAAACCCTACTGCTCTTCCCTACATACAAAAATCCTGCTTAGGAACCACCTGTTCACAGAGATGACAGTATCAGCCATCCCACACTGCTCTTTCATCTCTGCCATCAAATACTCTGTGGGACTCTTCCCTAGCCTGATCCAAGCTCTTCCACACAACACACCACGGACACACTGCCCCTTCTTGAATAGCTCCCGCCACCACTGCTCTCTGCTCCTCCTACCTGCCAGTGTCACCAGACCCTCCACATTCCCTCTGCCCAGGAGAGCCCCAGCTCCACACCCTCTAAAAACTGAACCCAAAGCCCCATTCCTTTGTCCCTGGATCAACATGGCTGTCCTCTGGCACTCCCAGTTTGAGCTCCAACAGTGTTCTCACAGTCATCTATCTGCGAGTAGTGGGGAAGTTGTCCCCACTGTCCCCTGACTTATTCTGTGACAAGCAAGTTGACACAGTAGGAAGCCATCTCGACCATCAACTACCTGGTTTCTAGTTCCCATTCTGCCACAACCCAGCTTGGGGCCATAGGTCTAGTCATTTCACCTCTCTGTGCCCCAGTTTCTGTATATGTAAAAAAGAAGACATTGGACTAAGTAATAATTCCTCCGGGGGATCATTCCTCATTTTCCAGCCCCTATGCTATTTTTTTATATGATGGGGAGAAAACAGCAGGCAGATGTATAATTAGGGCTCAACTCGGGCTTCCGGGGTTGCAGAAACACTAATGCATCAAACTCCTGAGTCCTTGGGGTCACCCAGCAAAGCTGCAATCACTTTTCAATGCCAGACCCAGGTTTCCTTGACATAACACGATGTGGTGATGAGAGCAAGAAGCAACCCAGCTTTTACACGTTTCCCAGGAGCATCTCATTTAATCCTCATGACAAGCCTGCGAGGTTGGTATTGTTCTCGCTACTATACAAGGAGAATGAGGCCTGGTGGGATTACATACTCCATCGGTTAGCACATGTGGTCTGACTTCAGAGCCCGCGCTTTCTGCCTTGGCGTGCACTACTCAATGGTCTCCAAGCTCTCTTCCATCTCTGTGATCACACGCAGGCTTTTTGGGTGTTAGCCTGGGAAACTGTTTTCTGGTGGTGTTTTGATGGGTGAGCATGTTTTGATGTCCCAACAATTGACTTTCACATGAAAGTTGTTGTCTTTTTCTTTTTGAATACAGGGGGCGCCTGGGTGGCTTAGTCTGTTAGGCGTCCAACTCTTGGTTTTGGTTCAGGTCATGGTCTAAGGGTCCTGGGATTGAACCCCACATCAGGCTCCACACTCAGTGTGGAGTCTGCTTAAGATTCTCTCTCTCTCTCTCTCTCTCTCTCCCTCTGTCCCTCCCACTCACGATGTCTCTCTCTCTCTCTCAAATAAATAAAATCTTAAAAACAAATACAGTTCAACTAAAATATAAGCTATGGATGTATTTGGTATAAAAAGTCAGCAAATCAAGCTTTGTCATGTCCAGCTGCACTCTCAGCTACCCTCATTTCTGCTCTCCTGTCCTGCTCACTTTCTCAGTTCCCAACAATGTCATCTCAGTCCCTCAGCCACTCTTGACTCCTAGCCATGGCATGACACCCTCCCTGCAACCCACCACCCCCTACTCTGCATACATTGTCAGTCATTGCAACCGAGGTGGTTCTTAAAATTGCCTCCAAAACTTGTCCTGTCCTTCGTAGTTCCACTGCCACCGCTCACGCTTGCCCAGTGGCCACAGCCTCCCGAGTCCCACACTCTCCTTCCCACTGGCCGGTGAGCATGATTCAGGCACACCAAATGGACAGCAAGAACCAGGTCAAGAGTAAGGGACAGGTTTCCCAAGACCTGAAGCCCTAGCGACCTCCATGTCTGTGAAGAGAGGGGTGAGTGCCAGAGTGGTGTCAAGTCCAGGGTGTCAGCGATGCAAGCAACCATCTCCCCTTGAACAAGGACAAGGGGACCTTTCCAGGACAGCCTCAGAACAGAGGAAATGATGTCCTGTCCATCCTGGAGAGTAGAAGCCTGTGTGGAGTGGGGGTTCTGAGTAGCTCTCTACATCTGAAATCGGTGCTGACCAACCCCATCTCAAGAGAGAGGTCAGAGTGACCTCCTGGGCAGGCATGTTCATCCACCATGGATCTGGGGCAAGGAAAAGGGCTGGGAACAATAGGGAAGGGGATCTGAGTACTTTGTTGGCCTTCAAATTCTAGACTCTGAGAAGGCCTACTCTCTTTCAGTTTCCGCCTTTAGCCCTGCGAGGTTGTTTATTGCGTGTCTTTTAATCCCTGCCCCCTTCTGGGAATGACCTTGAGAGCCTCTCTCTATTCCTTGTTATCAAACATAAGGAGCCCTTCACCTCCCAGCACTAGAACCAATATTACAGCTCTTTGGGGCTGCCGGTTTGTGGAGAATGGATCCCCAAACAGCTGTAGGGCAACCACAGCCTTTTAGCAGACTGCCTGGCACATAGAAAATTTGTTGAACTAAATTACTAAAACAAGGCAAGCAGAAGGATTACATTAAAAACACCCTGGAGCATATGTTCCCATGAGGTGCGAGAACTGCAGGCTTCCAGCGAACAGCAGCGGCCAACATCTCAGCCTCATCAGCAGAGAAGAAGATGCCGAGGGGACCCCGAGGTCACGAAGCAGAGACACATAGAAGCCCTGTAAACTGCAGACTTGTGAGTCAGAGATAAGCCTTCTCAGACACACCCCTAAAGCCTAGCGTTTCAGAAATGACACGTAGAGAGCACGCCTGCGACCACTCCTCGGCGCTGTGCTAACAGCGAACGTTGTTAATTACGCACAAGTCTTTTCCTCGGAGCCTGTAAACAGCCTCAGAATCCTTCTCAACACAATACTTCAGGAAGCTATTACAAATCAAAAGGTTGGCAGCTGGGATAAAATTTATTTGCCGCCCTTATGTAACACAGCCCTCTCATTCAAAGGGGAGGAACCTGAGACAGTGAAGTTCACCGAATTTTCCATTCCCTTTGATTATTTAATAACGTAAGTCAAAAGTAGCCCATAGAGCTTTTGACTCCTTTCCCAGTGCTCTTTCTAGTAACTATCTCTCAACCTTCAAATGCCCATTTGCAATCATGTTGTCTTGGAAATTTATGAGTTTCCCCAACACTTACAACTCGGGTGGTGCCATATCAACGGCTATCTAGCATTCACCCCAAAATAGAGGAAATGTATACCCAGAATATCTCACAATTCTTGAAAGGATTTAAAGTCAGCGGTCACCACGGCAGGTGAGATGTGAACTTGGGCATAATGCTTTCTGTCCTTATTTCCCATCTTTTGCCTCTCTCATCGTTTCTCCAGGGGAGTCTAGCAGCAGAACTTAAATGACCATATAAATGGCAAATAGCTACAAGAGATAAATGCTGAAGCAAAACAGTCATATTTGGGGGCATTTTAGTATCGATTTCTGTTTTCTTAAGCTTTTGGCTTTGTCACAAGAGCATCTTTTGCATGTGTTTTGCTCCCTTTGATTGTTCACCTTCTCATAAGGGGAAAAAATCTTAAGTCTTTTATCTGTTTCGAACTCTATAGATTAAATTTTTACCATGCTAATATACTATATTGCTGAAAGAAGATAATTACGTGGCAAAATTAAGACATTTTGCAATTATATCTTGTAATATCATTAATTTCCAGATGCACACGAATTATATCTACCTCAAGAATAGTAATTTCCTTTGTTTCGCTCACAAAAGCAGGTAATAACAATCTTTCTCCTGCAATTATTTTAGACAAATTTTCCAATTTGTTATCTTAGACCTCTCAGAGCAGCAATGATACATTATCTCAAGTTTCCAGTTTTACTTTTATCATTGTATCACTAATGATCTTTTAGATTGAAAATGTTGTTTTCTTTTTGAAAAAGCATTGACACTCATTGTCATATCTTTCCAGCCTCTTCATAATCTTAGGGGAGAAATCATTAATGGTAATGAATGAGCGGGCTTATTGAAAAAATTATGCCATAGATAACATGTCCCCATCTATGCTAACACAAGATCTATTTCATGCAAGAAGTATAGAGAAAAAATTAATGGCACAGAACAAAAAAGCTTAAAGAAGCATGCCCGTGAGTAGCTTATAAAGTTCTTCCAATCTTTACTAGAATTTTGTATTCACACCAAATTGACAAATATTATTGAGCGCTAATTCCATGCGGCATACTATGTCAAGGATAAAAATGTCATTGGACCCTCTAAGAGGCCATAGTCTACTAGCTGGGGAGCCAAGAATGAAAGAATCAATGTGGAAGAATGAGTTGCAATAGAAAGCAAGAGCTGCATTAGTAATACGAGACTATTTACCAGGTGAATCTTAGAGAAAGGAATTCAGCGGTTTCCAAGAGAAGAAACCAAATGGAGTTTGGGAGGTTTTGGAGGAGTTCCTGGAGCCAGAAAGACAAACTGAACTAAAAGTAACAGAAAAGACCCCATAGCCAAAGTTGAACTTGATCAAGTAGGCCTTCTCCATGAACCCATCTTTCATTGTCATCATCATCTTTCCACAACTCACCGAGACTTGCCTCATCTGTCCTTGCTTTATTTCTCATTTCTGTTTTCTTTTTGCAATATCAGTAACTCTCATGGGTTCAATAACATCATGTCTTAAATCTGAGTCTCCAGCAAATCTGTGTCTCTCCACTTGGACTTTGAATCCTTCTATGCTTCCTGCCTGCCCTGATGCCTTCTTTCCATCCCAATATGAACAAGTCTTCTCTATCCAGCCATGCTGGTTACGTGCCTCCTCCAGAAAGCTTTCTCTTGACCCCCTCAGTTGGAAATTATGTGTCCCTCCCTTAAAGTCCTACAGCACCTTTTTTTTACCTCTAGCACGAACAACCCTTATCGTTTGCTACAACACTGAACTATGCTTATTTGCCACCATGCCTTCTCCTTTAAGCATTTGTGTATCTATGTCTCCACCACCAAAAGAAGTGGACCCAGAAGCCTGATTGTACTACATGATCCCATCCTCCTGGCCATAGCTGATTGTGTCATAGGTGGACACTTGTTTCTGGTTGAGCAAAGTCAATTTTCTCTGCCAGCAATTGTGACCTACGGAAGCAAATGAGTTTCTGCTGGTTCTTGAATTAATAGATATATATTTGGGGGGTTACTGGGTGGTTCAGTCTGTTCAGTCTTGATTTTAGCTCAGGTCATGACCTCGGGGTCCTGGGATGGAGCCCCACATTGGACTCCCTGCTTGGCAGGGAGTCTTCTTGAGGATTCCCTCTCTCCCTCTCCCCTGGCCCTCCCCCAAATAAATAAATGGATCTTTAAAGAAAAATATATATATATTTGGAATCAAATGACACTTTCAATAGCATGAAAAGACAACTCACAGAATGGAAGAAGATAGTTGCAAATTATATAAGGGTCTAGCATGCATAATAGAAGAATAACTCTTACAACTCAGCAATAGAAAGACAAACAACCTAGTTAAAAACTGGGCAAAGGATTTGAATAGACATTTTCTCAAAAATACACCAATGGCCAACTAGTACATGAAAAGATGCTGAACATAATTAGTCATTAGGAAAATGTAAATCAAAACCATAATGAGATACTACTTCACACCCACTAGGTTGGCCATAATTTTAAAAATAGAAAATAACAAGTGTTGGCAAGGATGTGGAGAAATTGGAACCCCCACACATTGCTGGTGAGAATGTAAAATGGTGCAGCAGCTGTGGAAAAAATTTTAGTAGTTTCTCAAAAGGCTAACCATAGAATTGTAATATGAACCAGCGATTCCACTCCCAGGTACATAGTCAAAAGCACTGACAATGGATGTTCCGACAAAGACTCGTACATGAGTGCTCATAACGACATAATTAATAATAGCCCCAAAGTGGAAAAACCCAAATGTCCATCATGGATGGATAAACAAAATGTGGTCTATCCATGCAATGGAGCTGTGTTCAGCCATAAAAACGAATCAAGTATTGGCACATGCTGCAACATGGACGAATGTTGACAAATTATACCACATGAAAGAAGTCAGACACAAGAAGCCACTCAGCACATGATTCCATTTATATAAAATATGCAGAAAAGATAAATCCAGAGAGACAGAAAGGAGACTGTGGTTGCAGGGACCTTGGAGGAGAGGGGAATTGGGAGTGACTACTTAATAGGTATGGGGCTTCTATTTGAGGGAATAACAAAGTTTTAGACTTCAACAGTGATGACGGTTGCATAACATTGTGAACGTAATTAATGCCTCCGAAGTGTACACTTTAACATGATTTAAATGATAATTTTATGCTCTGTGTATTTATAAAGTTATTCTAATCTTTATTCAAATGTATTCACATCAAATCAACAAACACAATTCCATGTATATTCTATGTGTATTTTACCATCATCATAATAAAAGACATTTAGAGCTGTTGGGTCACTTTGTCCATCATATCCATGAAGAATCGGAAAAATTCAATCCACAAAGAGTGAATGATGAAGCAGTTGGGCAGAGAGAAATGTGAAGCCTGAGAACAGGAAAGAGAAGTTTCTCCTGTCCTTCAAGTGCTGGCTTCAGTCCTCACAAGGCCCACGTGTATTTGCTGGCTTGGGCTTCTACACTTCTATTAAAGTCCCTCTTCACAATTCAGCAATTTCAGGGGGTTACTGCCCCAAAGAGCTCGAGGACTCCCCCCTCCGCCTGCTCCTTAAGGGCATGGTCTGTAGGAGAATTCATCTAATGGGCTCACAATACCCACTGTTTAACTGGCACACAGTATATGCGCATTAAAAAGAAAGAAGGAAAAATAGATTCAAAACGAACACAGGCAAAAAAACCAAACCAAAACAAAACAAAACAACCCAAACTTTTTGACCTAAGTAAAAACAGACCTAATGGAAGAATTTCCTCCCATTTCTCATAATAATTTAAATCAGGTTGCTTAGTAACCATCTTCCTTAAAATGGTACATTTATAAAAAATAGTGTTTTTATAAGAAGCTGTGGGTTTCCAAGCCAGATTTTATAACCTCATGCAGGCCCATATGTCTTTTTTCCAGGCCAAATTCCAACTGGCTTGCAGAGGGATACGCATGCTGAAAAGCAATGCTGAGAATGTTGAGGGTCAGGTCGATAGGGGAGGAAGGATTTCAGTGTAACAGTAATATCAAAGGGTGCCCTGAAATGAAAAAGGATCTTGATCTTTATGCTGTGTATTTATTTCCTGGGAAAGAAAGTCATTGGATAATATTGGCCAGGAGTGTCATGCCCATGACTATAGGGTGTGCTGTTCCCATCAAGTCACATGAGAAGGTGTCCAAAGAAGGGAGAAAGGAACTCTTAATCATTTGGATTTTATTTCATTTTATCTTATCTCATTTTATTTTATTTTTAAAGATTTATTTATTTGAGAGAGAGAGAGCAAGTGAGAGCGGGAGGGGCAGAGGGAGAGGGAGAAAATCTCAAACAGACTCTGTTCACTGAGCACTGAGCACGACTTGGGGCTCAATCTCTTGACCCTGAGATCATGACCTGAGCCAAAATCAAGGGTCAGATGCTTAACCAACTGAGCCGCCCAGGTGCCCCAAAAAGCTTCTGAGGTCTTTTCTTTCTTTTTCTTTTTTTTTTTTTTAAGATTTTATTTACTTGGTGGGGGGGGGCAGAGGAAGAGAATCCTCAAGCGACTTCATTTGCATTTTATATGAAAACTCCAAAGCGCTGAACAAAACATGACCAAGGAGATGCAGCCATTTTGTTATTTTTCTCATGTAATGCAATTTCAGTATTCATTCCGAATTGTAGATCATAATAAGAATTACCATTTAACATTATATTATTGCTACATTTGTATAGTTCTTACCAGTTTTTACTGATCAGCTCCTAAAATGGAATATCTTGAATCAAAAGATTGATATAGTATAATGGTGTTTATAAAAAAAGAAAGAAAGAAAGAAAGAAAGAAAGAAAGAAAGAAAGAAAGAAAGAGAAAGAAGAAAGAAAAAAGAAAGAAAGAAAGAAAGAAAGAAAGGAAGGAAGAAAGAAAGAAAGAAAAAGAAAGAAAGAAAGAAAGAAAGAAAGAAAGAAAGAAAGAAAGAAAGAAAGAAAGAAAGAAGAAACTTATCCATGCCAATTTTTTGGTACCCTCAGGGCAAAAAAGTATATCTCATTGCATCCTTTCTGGGTTATGGCTTCTTTCTTTGCTTGATTCGGGACAGAGGCAGAGACTGGAAGGGAAACACTCCATCTGAAAACATGCTAAATCAAGGAATTCAAAAAGTCAAGTAGGCAGTCCTCAGTTGGAATAATTAGCAGAATAGCCCTTCTAATGCTGAAGTGCCAGCAGGTACGCAGAGCCGCACTTGATCATTACCCTGACCGCACGCCGCGCACCGCCGCTGAAGAGCCCCAGGCATTCTCGAGCTGCTTCGCCCCATGAGTCCTGTTCGTCATTTCCCCTGGGGTTAAAATGGCTGGACAATATCTCTCTGGAAACAATATGAATTTCAATAAGATCGTAAAAGAACACATTTGAGGAGCTCAGCTCTGCTTGGGTTTATTAGCTAAATAATTTAGAAAAACTTCTTTCTGTTTGACGTTCCCCTCATTGTGTGACAGGATGAACTTGTCAGAGAAACCGACAGGTAGCGTTCTTGAGTTGTCCACCCCTGGTCCCAGCTTCCTGCTGAGGTGGTGTGTGTGTGTGTGTGGAGTGAGCAATGAAGTGACCTGCTAGGTACAGTTACACCAGGAAGAGCCCGCTCAGGGCGCCCTGAGCCTGAGTCAGAGGAGGTCACCGCCCCCAGCGCCCCCACCCTGGCTCTGACAGCCGCAGCAGCGGTGCTGGACTCCAGAGCTGGAAAGGAAACGTTGATGGCCGAGGGACCCGCGAGCCACTCCGAGTTTCTGCCTGGAGCTCCCAGCCCGCTCTTCAGACAGTTTCAGAACGACTGCTTCCTGTTCAGCGCGCCCCAGCCTCTCTTGGGGAGTCAGAAGCTTGTAACGTCCGGCTCCTCTTCTCACGCAGCTGACCGGTAACAGCCACGCCTAGGTGTGCAACGTTTGTCATATCTCCCCGAATTCCTTTGTACGTGCGCTCTATTGTTCCACCTGCAAAACACTTTTCTACCCCCCTCAATTGATAAGAAGCCACTTCTGAGACGAAAGGCATGTCCTTAGAAGAGGGGGATGGCCATCTCAGCTTTATCTAGCTGTGGGACTGTGCTCACGTCACCTTCTCTGGCCTCTACTTCCTTCTTTGTAAAATGACACATTTATGCCACATGATCTCTAAGTTCTCCTCCAGCTCAGCATTCAGCATGAAGAGTTGAAGTCACTAATATTTCAACGGGACCGTAAAAGTGACCGGGAGGTACACTTCATTTTCTAGGGTTTAAGTTCCTCAATTCATTAATTTACAGTACAGTTTCATCTCAGTTGAAACTTCCTTCAGTTCCACTAAGAATTTAAACCCTTGAATGTTTTATGGGTCATTCATTGTGTGACATTCAACAAATATTTATTCAGTGTCCACTGTGAGCTAGGTCCTGTACCGAGTTGGAGATAAATGAAGAATGAGGCATGGCCCCTGCCCTCAGAGAGCTCGTAGCCTAGTACAGGAGAATTAAGCCAGCACTGTGCTGTAGGTCAATTAGTGCGGGCACTGAGGAGGGGCATGAAGGGGGGTGCATGATATCCAAAAGAAGCCCTGATCAAGAGGAGAATGGTCAGACAAGAGGGAGACAGAGAGAGGGAATAGTTTGTGCAAAGGCCCAGTGGTAAGAAAGAGCATGGCAGCTTGGGAACCATAAGTAGGGGCTGGAGCCTAGGGACCAAGGGCTGGAGAGAAATAAGACTAAAGAGGTTTGAAATTATTACTATTTAATAAAACAAATTAAAAATAAGAAAATGACAATCAGAACCACAACGATGTCGATCAGAACCACTGTTACACATTCAACACGTGGACAACGATTTTAAAGTTTGACAATACCAGGTGTTGTAAACAAAATGGAGCCATTGAATCTCCTGCATGTTGTATGTGGTGAGAATACACGCTGGTACAACCACTTAGTAAGACAGTTTTGAGATCATCTACGACCCAGCAATTCGAATCCACTCATCACAACATTGCTTGTAAGACCCAGAAATGAAAGCAATTCAAACGTCCTTTAATACTAGAACAGACACATTAATTATGATAGAGCCATGCAACGGAACACTATACAGCAACCAAATAAACCATCTGTAAAGAGGTGCAATGATATGCTTGAAGATCACGGACTTAAGGCCGAGGGGGAAAAAGACCAACAATGTATATAGTAGTATTCTGTTTACATAAAGTTGAAAAACGGGAAACTAAACTTTACTCTTTAGGGATGCATACTGTAAATCTATCTCATATTTTATGTAAATCTATTTTAAAGAGAAAATTCTCACAAAGGTCAGGGTAAGGTTACCTGTGGGAGAGGAAAGGGGTCTGTGACTGGGGAAGGGCTGACTGGGAGTTTCTCGGGGCAGTGTTCTTGCCACTCTGGTGGTTCACACGGAGTGTTTTCTTCAAAATCATGGGTTCGACTGGACGTATAGGCTGTGCGCTTTCCTCAATGTGTATTACATTTGCACAGCGAGACTCTTTTTTTTTTTTTAAAGATTTTATTTATTTATTTGACAGTGATAGAGACAGCCAGTGAAAGAGGGAACACAAGCAGGGGAGTGGGAGAGGAAGAACCAGGCCCCCAGCAGAGGAGCCCGATGTGGGGCTCAATCCCAGGACTCTGGGATCACGCCCTGAGCCGAAGGCAGACGCTTAACGACTGAGCCACCCAGGCGCCCCTGCACAACAAGACTCTTAAATAAAAAAGGAAACAGTAGAATCAAACATAACAAAAAAAAAAAAAAAAAAAGAGGCAGAGCAAGAGGGAAAGGAAAACAGAAGAGAAGGTTAATGCGTACACTCAGTAACCCTGATTATCTGTGGGGTTATGGCAACAGGGCCTCCGCCAAAAGATGTCCAGAAGGGGCGGTTGCCTCCACCTTGAGAACAGCTCATTGTCCCATCCCCCAGCCTGAGTATGAAGTGGGGTCTTTCTCCCCTGAGACAACAGCCAAGGACAAAGGAGGAAGAACGACAGAGACAGAGACAGGTCCTTCCTATCACGTGCACTTTGCAGGTTTCCTCCACATCTCCTGGGAAACCTGTTGCCCAGTTTCTGTGTCCCCTCCCTGCCTGGGGCTATTGCCAGGAGAAAATTCTCAGGCTTCTTTCAGTTCGGTTCTCTGGCATCTGAGGCAGACCAATCATGGGGCTCCAGGCCCCTTATTCACGTTTTCCCACTTTTGCTGCTGTATGGTTAAAAGCCCTTTCATGTTTTTCTCATTTGATGCTTCAACAGGCTCCAGATGTGGGTAGAGCAGGTATTGTTATGTTCGTGGGAGGAGAGTCTCAAAGGAGTAGTCCAGGGTCATGCAGCTTAGACTAGAATGTGGACCCCCCATTCTGAATCTACTTCAGTGTGCTGTCCTACTGACTCCACATAGAACCAGAATGTAGGGCCCAAGCCCCACACCCCAAGTTTATGTGTCTCTGTCCCTGTGAGAACCACTAGAAGGCCGGAGAAGCTATGGGGGAAGTGACTTTAACCCACATATTAATGCATGAAATGACAAAAAGTCTGATTCCCCCCAAACTTTTGAGTTCAGTCTAAATATCTCAGTAGAGCTTGCTTTCTCTGATGTGAACTTCACACGCTTTCTTCGTTTCACAAAGCACTGAAGGAACAAGATTCTGAGGCTTGCCAAAGGTCTTAGCCCCTTCATTGTTTTATCTCAGTGAAACAGAAAGAAAGTGAGAGATTCTCCTGTGTTTCAAAGATCTAATCTTTGGTGTGAAAGAGTAAATGGCTCAGAGTCCACCCCTTTGAAGCATGTGGTAAAGAATGAAAAAGAAATGGACAAGTAGAAATCAATACTTCTTCACTATTATCCATCAACGCGGGGAAACCAATCCCAAATGTACATTTCTTTCACTGCTTCAGTTGTTTATAAAGACCATACACTAATATCAAGTTTGGGGACAAGTTTTCCAGTATTATAACATCATCTAAGAAAATTTTCAATTTTTAAAAATTTCCTTGTAGTTGCACTTGATTTTTAACTGGTGAAATAGATGTGTTGGTGGACGATCGTTTGTGTTTCAAAATGATTCTTTGCTTTACAGAAGGATTCATTGATCACATGCAATCTTTCTCATAGCTCTCACGCTGCATTTTGAAATTGGATTCTGTGCTATCCTAAAAAAAAGTCATTACCATCTCTTAGGACCCATCCATTGCATAAAGTGAGAACTATTTATGTATTCATTTGATTACAAATTCGACAAAGTCCTTCTTAAACATACTCCAGAAATTATTCCATCACGTTCCTCTCTTTGAAGTCAAAAGCCAGCTTGTGCTGTCACCACAGAAAAAGAAATAAAAATACGGCCAGCGCAATGGTCAAGCAAATGTCTTAAGTCTTTTCGAGAGGTGAAACCAAGCTAGAATTCTTAATTGTACTCAAAATCAGACAGTGGCTATAATACTTGCTTAAAATGAACATTTTCTAAGTTATTATAAATGTAGGCACTTAAGTTTGTAATTTACTTAAAATGCCAGGTAGAATTGGGGTATCTTATAGCTCTTTCAGTCAATTAACAAAGAAAGCAACATTACTAATATTTACTTGAGCAAATATTCCACCAAATTTCCCATACGAGTTACTTTGCTTAGTCTGGCCTCTTCAAAACCATCCTCCAGACTCCAGAAACAAAGCCACGGGCATCTTCTTCTGAACACCTAGTTAAGAAAACATGGAGCAGAAGAGACAGAAATGAAAAGCTCTGTCAATGGATTTTACCACCGTGATGGTGAATTGCCTTCTCTCTCTAAATTTTAGTTTCCTCGTCCATAAAATGGAGACAGTCATCAGGATCTGGCTCCCAAAGTTGTGAGGATTAAATAAAACAAAAAGCAGAAAGCTTCTCGCACACCGCCTGGTGCAAAGTGAGAGACAGCTGTCATTCTCCTTTGGGCTGGGGTGAGGGGACATAGGTTCTACCACTAACTTTCCTACAACTAGCTATATGGCCTTGGTAGGGTTGACCCTCACCTTTTGTAGACCTTGATTTTGTCATTGTGATACAGAGCTCATTTGGGGTCACTAACTCAAATGTCTTCAGAGATCAGGCAATAAACGTAAATGAGGTAGACCGGGTGTAAGACCATCGAACTGCTTGGAAACTGTCTGAACTTTGGAGTTCTTCCTAGCCTAATGGCATTTAAATTCTAAATTTGTTTAATACACCAAGCCTGGCAAGCAAAACAAATACAAACCTAATTCTGTCAATGAGTTGTCAACTTGCAACATCTGGGGGACACTCTGTTATACTCTTTTCAGCTCTGGCATTCTCTTCCTCTTCTTTTCCATGTTCTTCCTCTTCCCCAAATCTACTGTAGGTGGATTCACATAGTCAGTCACCTAGTGGGTCAACCAAAGGGGTTGGTGATTTTTCAAAGTAACCCTGGAGTCTGCATTTCGCCACCCCCACCCCATCCTGTTCCCTTATTTTCTACCTCCACGAATTCATAGGTAACCTTCCCCATACATACACCATTTCCTGAGACTACCGCTTTGAGTGGATATTTCACACGAGCTCTGTACGCATGCAGCTCTCTGCTCAACTGCCTCTCTGTGTTTGAGGAGAGAGATGACATGTTTTATATGTTTTGTTCCGGGCTCCACACTCTGTGGACATTTAAGTCATGATGATGACAGAGTGCCACACAAGTTTCCATTTAAAGGTATCCCATTTCAGACTTCTAGATTTTTCTTGGTTCCCTAAGCAGACAGCATAATCATATGCTTCATAAGTCTATAACAAATAAGGCATGTTCTGAAGTGCTGGATTCTTTCCCCTCTTTTCGCTTCCCATTCAAGGCTTAATTGATGCAGAACAATTACTTAAAGCTATCTTTTTTTTTTTCACATGGGTTATCCACAGGCTACAAACAATATATAGTAGCAACATTCTGGGCTCAGAATATACCAAGAACACCCTATGCCTACAGAAAGGAGTGAGACACAAAGATGAAAAGAGCTACCTACTTCTTTGAGGCTTTGTTCCTTAAGAAAAATCCTTTTCCTATCCCTTTCATTACCTCAGAGATGGAGGCAAATGCTTTAAGAAGGGTCATATAATACTTTGAAAGGCCTTTGCCACAGTGTGGTTATTAAGCCCTTGGGAAACAATGGGCTTCTCTAAAAGTATATGGAACAATCGTACCCCCTGAGAGTCACCTCGGATTGGAATGAAATAAACTGGTTACTCTAGAGAGCAAAATATGATTGATGAAGGCTTAGAACCAGTGGTGTTTGGGTCTCTCACCTCTGGCTCTTTCTGACTTATTCTGTAGTACAGCAGAATTCGGGTTGAGTCTTTGAAAAGCGCTCTGGCTTCTAGCTATAATGTAACATATGGTAAAATGAGGTCAGCACAGAGTTATGTTTTTCTTTTCTTAATCCTCCAAGTAAGACCAAATTCCAAGAATGGGATCGAAAAAGGGAGGCGGACAGCAGAGAAATACAAGCAGGCTGTGGAAGTGAAAGCTACATTAGGGCTTTGAGACTGACAAATCACAAAAAATTCATAGCCGTAATAAAGAAACTGAGAGCCCCGGATGGTCCCTCCCCAAACAATGTGTGCTCCTTTGCCGCATCCCGAGGACTTAGGACAATCTAAGTATTTGCGTAAATACACAGAAGCACGCTCAGCTGAGAGGTCCGGGGGGGAAATACGAATGCGGCTCCCCTAATACCATACAGGAAAATATCTAAAACTTGAATCCCCTCCAGTTTTTTTAACTTACTCTTTAATGTCATTTTCTATTCTGTAAGATATTTTTACAAGTCAAGCCGAGTCAGTCATAAGGAAGGGCCTTGAAATAATTCTTTCTCCCTTTTTCCCTGTGGTGCGGAAAGTTCACAGTCAGCTCTCCAGGTTATGTAGTTAGTGGGGTTCTCAACAGGCTCTGGCGAAAACATAAGGTTTTCCTTCTCGTAGGGCGTGAGAGGGAAGAAGAAACAATGTACAATATTCAGAGCCCCCGCTACCGATCGTTTGGGTAAGGAGGGCAGTCGAATGGAGGAAGCAGAAAATTAAATATGTTGACCCGTGAAGGGGAAGAGCAGTCTGTCCCACGGCCGTGCTCCCAGTCACGTGAAGCGACATCCCTTGCTAACGCCCCGAGTTATGGACATTTCCTGAGAGCTTCAGATTCAACCGGGATCTCCACTGCACTCAATTTTGAGTTTAGGAAGTAAAGCTGGTATCCAATGTATAAGGATTGATCGCTTTTTGAAGTCTATGGAAGGAAGGCACTTGAACTTACACATTTATTGTTTTTTGAATCTGAATACACATGTATTGATGTCTGGCAATTGAAGTTAGTTATAATATTTTAATAAAGAACTCTGTTGTGACTTCTAAAAATCAATATTAAAGGAATCATGTCTTCAGGACAAATTCTCTGGGCTGAGATAATTGGACTAAAAGATATGAGTAAGTGCCTTTCTGCCTCTTCGGGTCCTTACGGCCAAACGAGGTTTCCTGACGACGGTGGCAATGCACCGGGCCCGCCGCTGGGCGCGAGCTCCCGGCTTCACGGGCACTGGGTCCTCAATGCACTTTTGTTGCTCTTCTAAGTGGGTATAAAAAGGCATTTCAAAGTTACTCTACTTTCGCTGCATCTTAAAGTAGTTTTAAAGTAGTTTTATCTCATTAATTTATACCAATAGGAAGAAATTGAACTCCTTCATAACAGCATAGTTTCCTTTCAAGATCTAATTTTCGGTATTTGTGTAGTCAGTACTAAATTAGGCTATCGATTTAAAAATGAAGCCTGGTGTCGAGGCAATTATCCTTCTACTCTCTGCTCTATTTTAGGAACAACAACAAAAAATACTGTTTCCAGAAACAGTGGTAATACTACTGTCACCAGGAAAACTGGCTATGAATTCTAGATAGTTCACTCATCCGCTGGTGGGCTATGGTCAAGTACTTCCCCTCTACCCTCACTTTCCTCTTCTGCAAGATAAACATGCTATTGGCTCCATTGTATTCACAGGATTGTTTTTAGTACTGAATGAGATAAGAACTGTAAGAGTGCTTTGTAAAGTAACGCTTATTTAAAACATTATAACAAGTAACAAACGAATAATAATAAATAACAATAATCCAGAAGGTTGTCTATATGAAAGTTAGTATGTGAGAGAGGAAAGAAGCTCAGAGTCCAAGAGGGAGAGCTTAAAAGGCCCAGCAGGAAAAAAATCATAAACAAAGTAACAATCCCATTATTTCCTAAACTCTTCGGATTGTTCTAAATAGACATGGAGTTTTCAACTAGATTTGTAGGCGGGGTCCATCCTCCTGAAGAAGGTCAAGTAAATATGAATCAAAACAAACTGAGGGCTTCAGAGGGGAGGGGGGTGGGGGACTGGGATAGGCCGGTGATGGGTAGTAAGGGGGGCACGTATTGCATGGTGCACTGGGTGTTATACGCAAGTAATGAATCATGGAACATTACATCAAAAACCAGGGATGTATTGTATGGTGACTAACATAACATAATAAAAAATATTATTAAAAAAATTTAAGGTTTATCAATTAAATAATTAAAAATTAACGTATTTACACATGGTGCATTGACAGATGAGCTCCACAAATCCTCTCGAAAGAGAGGTATATTGGGAGAGCAGTCTCCGCTGAGGCGGCTTACCTTACAAACCATAGGTGTTGGATTTTCTGATGCTATCGTATTTTTTATTTCATTTTCCAACTGGTGCTTAAAACTCGAAAACATTGAGAAGAGAAATTAATGGGCAAATTAAGATAAATAAGAGGAGAAAATTCCCAACAGCGCAGGAGTGTTCTCCTTTCTCCACATCCTTGCCAACGCCTGTGTTTCTTCTGTTGTTGATTTTAGCCATTCTGACAGGTGCGAGGTGATACCTATTGTCCTTCTGATTTACATTTCCCTGATGATAAGTGATATTAAGCATCTTTTCATGTGTTTGTTGGCCATCTGTATGTCTTCTTTTGGAAAAATGTCTATTCATGCCTTCTGCCCATTTTTTAATTGGATTATTCATTTTGGGGGTGTTGCATTTGAGAAGTTCTTTATGTTTTGGATACTAACCCTATATTGGATATGTCATTTGCAAATATCTTCTCCCGTTCCATAGGTTGCCTTTTAGTTTTGTTGATTGTTTCTTTTGCTGTGTAGAGGCTTTTTATTTTGATGTAGTCCCAGTAGTTCATCTTTTAAATTTTGTTTCCCTTGCCTCAGGAGACATATCTAGAAAGAGGTTGCTATGCCCAATGTCAAACAGGTTGTGGCCTGTGTTCTCTTCTAGGATTTTTATGGTTTTAGGAGAGATCTTATCATTTTGTGTATGTGCATGTATATGTGTGTGCAAATTGACAAGTTGATTCTAAAATGCATATGGAAATGCAAAAGGCCTACAAAAGACAAGACAATTTGATTAAGAAAAAGTTGGAAGACTTACACTACCAGATTTCAAGACTTATTCTAAAGCCACAATAATTAAGATATTATATTGGTAAAAGGATAGACAAATGGACCACTGAAAGAGAACAGAGAGTTCAGAAATAAACCCACACATGCACAGTCACTTAATTAATGACAAAGGCAACACCGAAATTCAGTGAAGAAGGATCATTTGAACAAATGGTGCTGGAGAAACTGGATATCCAAATGAAAAAAAAAAAGTGAACTTGGACCTCTTTATCACACTATATTGCTAAAATTAATTCCAAATAGATCATAAAACTAAATGTGAAAACTAAAATAATCGAGCTTTTAGAAAAAACGGAATATCTTCATGAAGTTAAAATAGGTAAAGATTTCTCAAACAGGACACAAAAATCAGAAATGACAAAACACAGACACAATAATTTGGACTTCAGTAAAATTAATAACTACTATTCATTATATTTTTAACATAAACATTATGTATGTTATACTGTTATACATATATAATTATATATATGTACCTACATAATACATATATACAACTGTACATAATTAATGCAAATTAATATATATACTGACAAAGACACATCCAGAATATATAAAGATTTTTTACAGACCCATAATTTAAAAACTAAACAACCCAATTTAAAATGGGAATAGACATTTCTTGTCACCCATCACAAAAGAATGTCTAAATCATGAGAAAAGATTGTTAAAATTTTATGAGGGAATTACAAATCAAAACCACAATGGGACACCACCACATATACTTCAAAATGGCTAAAACTGAAAAGACTGACAATAACAGCTTTTGAAAAATATGTGGAACAATTGGAGCTCTCACACATTACTTATAGGAATGTAAATTGGTGGAACCACTTTGGGAAATATTTGACAGTACACATTCCAAACCTAAACGTATGTTTACTGTATGAGTCAACCATTCTACCCCTGGGTGCAAGCCCTAGGGGAAAAATGTGTGAATATGTCCACCAAAAGACATGCTCAAGAATGTCAATGGCAGCTTTACCCATAATAACTAAAAACTCTGAATAACCCGAATGTTCTTCAGTGTGAGAACGGATAAATGAATTGTGCTACAGTCGTATGACAGAGTACTAGTCAGCAGTAGAACAAGGACTACTGATATATTCAACAACATGGATGAATCTCACATATATTATGCTGGGCAAAAAAATAAATCCAGACACTGCACATACTGTGTGGATCTATTTAAATGAAATTCAAAACCAGACTAAACTAACCGATGTTTACAAAAGTCAGAATAGCGCTTTACTTCTGGGGAACTGTTGATCAGGAAGAGGCATGAGGGAACTATCTAGGGTGGAGTTCTATATTTTGATTTGCATGGTTATTACAGGGAGCATACATACGTAAAAAAGTATTGATTCATATGCTTAAGATCTGTGATCATGGCTGCATGTAAGTTATATTTCACCTAAGAAATAAAGAAGAAAAAGGGAATAAATGATCCTTCACTGTAAAGATATTAAAAGTTAATCTCCTTTCTGAAATGGAATTCTAGATTTTCAGTGTTAGAGTACACCTTAAAGATCAGTCACCTTGTTTCATAGATGTCTAAGAACTGGAGGTTACCCTGTCTTGTCCGAGGCCAATAACAAATTAGTGACAAAGTTAGGATCAGAATCCAAGACTCCTGATGACCCTGTCCAGTGGTCTTTCGTCTCCCTCATTCCACTTTCCGAAAGCCAGAAGCATGCTGGCACCTAAGTGAGCTCATCAGTCAACACCTATGTCCTAACAAAATGTCTGTGGAACTTAGTCTATGCATCTCCTCTGCTGGAATTCTCTTTCTTAGTTTGTTTGTTTTTTTTTTTTTTCTACCACATCTCTATTACCAATTTGTCTTTCAAGACTCTGCTCAAAATTCCCCATTTTTTAAAAATTCAATTAGCCAACATACAGTACATCATTAGTTTCAGACGTAGTGTTCAATAATTTATCAGTTGCATATAACACCCAGTGCTCATCACATCACCTGCCCTCCGTAATGTCCATCACCCAATTACCCCATCCCCCCCACCTCCCCCCTAGCAACCCTCAGTTTTTTTCCTATAGTTAAGAGTCTCTCATGGTTTTTCTCCCTCTCTGATAAAGTTCCCAATTTTTTAGTGGGCTTTCTTTATTCTTTTCCTCGGTGGAATTGATTCCCTTTTATATCTATGATAATAACATCTATTATTTTTACCCATATTTATTGGCCATCCACTATGTGGATGCTATTGTAGATGCTTGGAATTTAGCAGTGAAGACACACAAAGTTCCTGTCTCTGCGGAACTTAACATTCTGGTAAGAGAGAAATAAGGTCAGGAAATCACAAGAGGCCATAAGTAACAGCGTCAGGACATGGTACTAAGAAGTACTCTTTAGATCAGTAGGTCCGTAAAGGTGTCTTTGAGGAAATGACATTTAAGCCAAGATCTGAAGGAAGCAGATGATGAGTCTATTTGAAAATAAGACTCCTCAATGTTTCTGTTTATATGTCTGTTTTATCGATACCAGAATCTGATCCTGATTGAGGGCAGAAATGGTATCTTAACTCATCTTTGTATTTTGGATCAGTATAGAGACTCAAAAATTTTGGTAAAAATAAATGAATGACATAAGTAACAGAAGGAACTACAGATAGAGTGAACTTCAAAATTTTGAATTTTTGTGTTTCAAAGGACAATCAAGAAAGTGAAAATAAAATCCATGGAACAGGATAAAATAGTTGCAAATCACATGTCTGGTAATGTATGTAGGATATATCTATACATCTATGATATTTAAAGAATTCCTACAATTTGACAATAAAAAGTCAAATAACCTAATTAAAAATGGACACAGGATGTGAATAGATACTTCTTCAAAGAAGATATAGAAATGACCAATAAGCACATGAAAAGATGCTTAAGACCATTAGTTCTTACAGAACTATAAATCAAAACCATAATGAAATACCACTTCTCACTTGCTAGAAATGGCTACAATCAAAAAGACAGACAATAATAAGTGTCGACAAGGAAGTGGAGAAACTGGAACTGTCATACGTTGATGGTGGGAATGTAGAATGGTGCAGCCATTCTGGAAAATAGTTCCCCAAAATGTTAAATATGAAGTTACCATATGACCAAACAATTCCACTCCAGATGTTTATCCAACAGAATTGAAAACATAGGTACACCTACAACTTATATGAGAATGTTCATGGTCACAATAGCCAAAAAGTGGAAACAACCCAAATGTCCATCAATTGATGAATGGATAGAGAAAATGGGTATATACGTACAATCAAATATTATTCATCCATAAAAACAAGTGAAGTATTAACATGCTATAACCAAGGATGGGCCTTGAAAACATTATGGTAAGTGAAAGAATTCATATACAAAAGGAATGTTGTATGAATCCTTTTATAAGAAATGTCCAGAATAGATAAATCCATACAGGTAGAAAGTAAAGAAATGATTGCCAGGAGTTTGGAGGTGGGGAAACAGAGAGTGACTGCCAGTGGGTGTGGGTTTCTTTTCAGTGTGATGAAAATATCCCGGAATTAGATAGTGGTGCTGGTTGTACAACTTTGTGAATAAACTAAAAACCACTGAATCATATACTTTCTTTTTTTATATATAAGGTTTATTTATTTATTTGAGAAAGAGTAGGGGAAGGGGCAGAGGGAGAGGAGAGAGTGAATCCCAAGCAGACTCCTCCGCAGTGAGCACGGAGCCCGAGATTGGGCTCGATTCCACCACCCATGAGATCGTGACCCAAGCCAAAACCAAGAGTCGGACACTCAACTGACTGAGCCACCCAGGCACCCCTGAATTCAAAGGGGAATTTTTTAACATGCAAATTATATCTTAATTTTTTAAAAGAACAAATGAATGAATATCTAGGAAACAACTCAGGCTTTGTAAAATTGGAACATATATGAACTCCCCAAATGCTGCATCCACCATGAAATGGCAAAATGTCACCATTTAGTTCCCACAGTGTTTCCTGCACTTGGTCAAGAGGCTGCCAGTTGCACCATCACTGAAGACAGTATCTGGCCCATCGATAATTGAAGCAGTGAGCCTAAACCAGGGCTCTGGCCACAAAGTCAACATCCAATGCCAAAAGCTCATGAGAACATCTGGACCATGTCGTAGCCAATTCAGACTTCACCCACACATCATCTGGTCATCTGATTACAGTTCCTTATAGCCTTAAAATTCTACGGGGGGAAAAATTCACTCAGAACAAAAGCTGTCTGGGTGAGTTCATTCTATAACAAGCCAACCAAAGCAGTAAAGCAAAGGAGAGCATAGTAACAAAAGAAAGATAGAGAGAGGGACCTTGAACAGAAACAGCAAGCCCTTTGATCCTGTTGTTTGTCAGAAATCAATAGAAATGTTTTCTTTCACTTTGGAGAGTGAGAATTGGAATTTGTTGAAATTGGATCTTGAAGCACTTAGAATTTTTTTTTCTTGGTGCTGGAACAATGGCACACATTCTGTTTACCAGGAAGCTCTGAACACTGGGGCAAAAATCGTAGCAATTGTAGTAATTCTATGCTCAGCTTTCTGTTTTCAGGGTTGTACAGAATAGGCTCAGAGATATCAGTGGGCAGTACGTGAAGAAAGCCTTTAAGATACTTCTGAAAATACGTAAACTATCTCCCTTTACATAAATGCTTGTTTCTGGAAGTATCATCAGGCTGTGAGGTTGACTGGTAGGTGTAAGAGCGAGCACACCATAGTGAACGTTCAGTGAAAATTTCACCTCAGAAATAGGAAATGATTATGGTACATGCAGGATTTCAAGATAACACAGTTTATGCAATAAAGCGAAATGAGTGTGGCAGTGCGTGTCACTAGCTTTGTACAGCTTTGTTTTAATTAAGGACTGGTACCACAGCTGCTACTCGTTTACCTAATAATCGAGCTCGGGTATATCAAAAGTAGGGGACCCCAGGGCTGGAACGATGGTGCCTGAGTGTGAGAGCGAGCATGTCACGGTAACCTTCAGTGCACAGGCTATGAATTGCTGTAGGATTTTGCCTAAAGCCCCATGAAATTCATGGCAAAGAGAGCAGTGTGTTGAGCTATGGAATAAAAAGCAGCTGTCCAATAATGCCTCCAAATGGGCCAGTGTGGGCCTTCTGCATACCCCTGCTGTGACTCACAAAATTCTTCACCAAAATCCCCCTTAGCTTATCAGGTCTCTAAAAGAGTCCCTGTTTTCCCTACAGCAAACATTGTGATCCAATTGAAATGAGGACATTGAGAATTACCTTTCTTCCTGTACTGTGAGTTTCGGTCCATGTCTTTTCATGTGAGTGAACATAAGATCTGTAATAGGTTTTTCTGGGTTGATAGGCCCTTTAGGCTGATCTGCAAGGCAGTGCTGGGTTGGACCAGTGCTGCAAATACAGAAAGAATAATTTGTCGGTTGTAGCATGTGCAAAGTTCTGTCTAAGGGAACTATTCATCCCAGCCAATCCCCAGCATGCCTACATTTTCTTTCCCCAAATCCCATCCTATCCACCCTTTGAGCGGGGCCATCCTGCGCTCTGATGCCTAAATCCCCAACTGTGCAGAGGTATTCTCCCACGTCAGGTAGGACTTGATAAATCCAGATGAAAAATTTCAAGATGAATGCTTCTGGTTTTGAAACAGAGGATGCTGGTCTAGGATAGTGCTTGCGGTTGAAAATGTTCTGTCCCGCCCACCACTCCGAGGCAGCTCTTTCTCCCTAAATTGCCACAATGACTATCACTGGACACTGATGTCTTATCTAAAGCTGATTGGGCTGCAGGCCCCAGCATCTTAGCTAAACTCAGCCATCAATAATGGGTACCAGGACATGATCACTCCCAATTTTTTTTTTTTTTTTGAACCTGGAACACTGCTATTTTAGTTATCCTTATTACTTCTGCATCTAGGATAGCAGATTCTGAATGAGGAGACGTTGTTCAAATTCTCAGTAAGATAGGTCTCCATGGCTATTTATTTTCCTCTGTTTCCTAAACTTTTTCTGCATCTTTACAATAAACCCACAGTATCTCTAAACCTGATTTTTACCTAAAGGAACCTATTTCTGTTCCTTGCAACCTGATGAAGCTTAACAAGCCAAGGAACTTGATAAATGCCAGGAGGGCAGGGATCACATCTATTTGTTGACCGCTGTAGACATAAGGCCTGGACGAGAGTAGGGGCTCGATAACTATCTGTTAAACGCATGGAAAGCGACCTCATTGTTTCTGCTTTTCAGCATGGATTTAGGATGGGGGAAATATACATTAATCTAGGTGAAGGTTCTTAAACTCTGAATATTGTCAACATTGCTAAATTAGCCTGTCTGAAAAGGATAATTTCAGGTCAAAATGAAAAGCTATTCAATTGAAGTTCAGCTGATAATTGGGAAGAATTAATTGGAGTTAGTAAAGGAGAATTCTTACTTAATGAGTTTCATCAATATGGTGTAGTGTTTTACTTGTCTTATTGATTGATGTAGATAAGAAGTTGAATGGTCTCATTTAGGGAACATTTAGGCCTCCTGCCAATGCACAGACAGGTCTGGGACTCAGAGTTCTCCAGTGCTGGGGCAAGGGTCCTGGGGCCTATAGGACAGTGGTTCTCAAACTTAGCTTGCATCAAAAAATCACTGGGAGTTACTTTTTAAAACTCAGATTGCTCCAGAATTCCTGAATCAGAAGATGTACAAGAAGTCAGGGTTTTCAGAAAAATAGAACCAATAGGAGATATATCTGAATTGTATTTATAGATACATATATGTTACAGATGATGGGAATTCCCACAATATGCCATCAGCAAGCTGGAGGTCTAGGAAGATCGTTCCAATCTAAGTCCAAAAGCCTGAGATCTTTAGGAAAATGGATGGCTCAAATCCCAGTCCAAAAGAACGGAGCAATGTTTCAGATCCATAGTCAGGCAGAGAGAGAGAGAATTCTCCCTGCCTCCACATTTTTATTCTATTCAGGTCCTCAGTGGATTGGATGAGGTCCACCCACAATGGGGAGACAATCTGCTTTACTCAGCCTACCAATTCAAATGCTAATGTCTTCTGGAAAGACTCTCACAGACACACCCAGAAATAATGTTTAGCCAGGTATCTGGGCCCTCCATGGCCCAGTCAATGTAGGCATACAATTAACCATCACAAGTCCATCCCTCGTCAGGTTGGCAACCATAAATATCTCCTTAAACCGCAGTTAATCTCTAAAAAAGACAATAACAATGCCATAATTCTAACTAACCTGTAAGGACCATCCTATGTACAGCTAAAGACCCATTAGTTCCTTCCTTGGAACAGAAGGTAAAAACTTAGAATGATGTTTACTCTCCCCTTGATATCCCATATTAAATACTATCATGTAAAATTAACAATACTTAAATACAATAATACAAAGTCCATACAATGTTACACGATCAGGGGATACGGGAGGAAAGAAAACAAAGGTATGCCACACAAACATATTCATAACAAAATAGAAAATACTCATGACAATTACAGTCCTCATTTCTGTAACTGGTCATGTGGTTGTTGCTGGTATTTTTAACTACCTTCTTCCACTACCTGATATGGGAAACAAAGGCAGAAGAAAAATTATTAAATTTCCTTGCTACTTACAGCCCATCGACAAGTCCTTGAAACAGGCAGAGTGACATTCCTCCAGGGACTCAACTGCCTCGATGTTAATACTTTGCTAAGAGCAAAAGGCAATCCTAGCCCAACCCCTAGGACCCTGTAAGTCTAATTGAACACATAAAAATTCCTTTGGAAACTTCCTTTATCTCTACCCCTCACCAAGATACATGTTAGCGATCATTCCCCAAGTATATGACCCACCGATATAAAACTGAAGGGTCTCACGACTGAATTTTTACTAAACAGTAATAAATGACCTTTCCTAACAATAGCTGGGCCCCTTCAGCATCCTGGAAACCTTGTTTCCCAAATACCTGGGAGGCTTATAATATCCCTAACCCCCTCCCAACTTGAAAGTATATAATGGGCCACTCCTTATGACCCAAGTGCAGCTCTTTTTGCCCACGGATCCCGTCCCCGTGTTTTAATAAAACCACCTTTTTGCACCAAAGACATCTCAAGAATTCTTTCTTGGCCGTGGCTTTCGAACCCTAACTTCTTTCCTACATCACTACCCATTCTGTATTCCCTTTATATTCAACAAGCACCTCAACCGACATGGTTTTTTACCTGATGGGGTGACTCCAATCTTCATTCCTAAAGGGCCTGGGCCATTAGTAATCCTTCCTGGTTGAGCTGTTGTAGTTTTCCATTGATCTGAATCACAGGGTATGGATGCCCTAATGGGTCTCCACTCTGGAATAGTAGTCCGATTTCCCCGCGTAGTCAGAATCCATCCTGCCAGCCCACACCGTAACTCCCTTCTTTGCCGTGGGATTGAGAGGCACGAGGATCCCAAAGTGGCTGGTGGCAAGCTTAACTCCAGTTCGGTGGACTCATTGTTGTATCTCCTGAGAGAAGCATTCCTCCTTTTGGAACTGAGACCCCTAGGCCAGCAGAGCAGAAGGTCACAGGAACAGGAAGCAAAACTCTTGCTAGTGGATCATTAGGTATAGCAGTGAGTCACGACACTCCCATTTCTACCCCCTGAATTTTGGGCCTATGAACCCTGGCTATAGGAGAAACAGCACCATATTTTGGACATATATTGGACAACTGACGCAGAACACATACGGCCTTCTAAAAGCCTGCCCCAGTGGGGCAAAATATTGCCACCTAGCTGGCATTATAACTGTCTTCAAAAGACCCTTCCACTGCTCTCTTACGCTAGCTGCTTTAGGATGGTGGGGAACACAGAAACACCAGTGATTTCCATGAGCATGAGCCCATTGCCACACTTCTTTTACCACGAAGTCAGCTCCTTGATCAGAAGCAATTCTCTGTAGAATAGCAGAACGATGGATAAGGCACTTTGTAAGTCCACAGATGGTACTTTTGGCAGAAGCATTGTGTGCAGGGAAGGCAAATCTGTATCCAAAGGAAATGTCTATTCCAGTAACAGCAAAACACTGACTCTTCTGAAACAAAAGCAGTCCAATCCAGTCACCCCATCAACAGGTAGCTAGCTGATTTTTTTACCTGGTGGGGTGACTCCACTGGTCACCTTAGGGAATGGTACCCTACTGGGGATTCAGTGTTGGTCTCTGCTGCTGCCAGGTTGGCCTTGGTGAGTAGAAGTTCGTGTTACTGAGCCCCTGCATAACGGCCATCGCTGCCACATGGCCACTGGGTGATAACAGGCTGGGCGAAGAGACTGGTATCCACAGAACAAGCATTCTATCCACTTGACTAGTAAAGCTTCCTCTGCTGAGGTCACTCTTTTGTGAAGATTCACATGGGACACAGTTATTGCTCATTCAGACAGGTCCATCGACATACCTTTATCCAAATTTCCAATCATGTACCTTCCAAGTCTCTGACAATCCAGCCAAACTATTGACCACAGTCTCTGAATCTATATTTAATTGCTCATCTGGCCGTTTTTCCTTAGAAACAAAGTGAACAACCAGGTGCACTGTTCATAGCTCTGCCCACTGGAAAGCTTTTCCTCTACCACTGTCCTTCAGGGATGTCTCAGGAAGGGGCTATAGTGCTGCAGCTGTCCACTTTCAAACGGTGCCTGCACAGGGCATAGAGCCATCTGTAAACCAGGCCTGAGTTCTCTCTTCCTCTGTCCCCTGACACAGGGAGCTCCCCATGAGGTCATTAGTTGCAGGCCGGAAGAGAGAAGGCAATGTAGCAGAAGTGAGGACCATGGGCATTTGAGCCACTTCTTCATGTAAATTACCTATGCCTTCAGTTTCTGCCAAGGACCGATCCCATATCTACCACCTCCATTTGATACTGGCGTGTTACTGTGCATGCCCAACTTCATGATCTGGGGAGTCAATAAACATCCAGTTCACAGTGAATCACATGGTACCTTTGTGGCTCGTGGTCAAGTATTCAGTCTCTACTAAGGCCCAGTAGCCAGTCAAGAGCCGTTTTCCAGAAGGAGAGTAGTTATCTGCAGGGGATGGTAGGACTTTGCTCCAAAGTCCTAAGGGCCTATGTTATGACTCACCTGCAGGGAGCTGCTAAAGGCTCCAAACAGCATGGCTGCCTGTCCCTGACACTTCAAGCACCACTGGATCTGCGGGTCCGTGTGGACCACATGGCAGAGCGGATTGCACGACAGCCTGGACCTACCACAGACCTTCTTTTCTTCTGCGCCCCACTCAAAATTAGCAGCTCTTCAGGTCACTCAGGAATGGGTTGAGGTAACAGAGCCAGAGGAGGAATATGGTTCCTCCAGAATCTAAAGCATCTATTTCAAGTATGCATTCTAGAGCTGGAGAAATAAGCACAGCAGTGTTCAGCAGCCCACTGGA